>NC_045435.1:148686925-148859411 GCF_002776525.5 Piliocolobus tephrosceles | reverse complement strand
AAAAAAAAAAAAAAAAAAAAAAAAAGAGGATACAACATTTGTCCAAAAGAAAAGTGATGAAGACCTGAACTGGAGAATTGGCAGTGATCACGAGATTCAATAAGGATTTAGATTTAGTATTTAGTATTTATAAACTATATAATATTGTCAGAACACTTGACTTACTCTAATAAAATTGGATTCTAGATGTTTCTATCTAGCAATGTTTGTAATTTGTTAAATTTCAAGAAGACAACTGGTTGAAATCAGAGGCACATGTATTTTAAATACATGTTTATAAAACAGATGTGGAAGGAAGACATACTTCTTTTGGGCTGGCACTTAAGGAAAATTTTCTTAAGACATCCAATTACATTTTATTCTGCCTCTCTCTTAGTTCATGAAATGTATTAGAAAGGTTCTCCTTGGTTTCTCAAGATCTTTAAAAACAGACTTACCAATGTGATGAGAAAACTTGAAAATTTTTCCCAAATTGCTAGTCAGTAAAATTTTAGATCCAAAGCAATTTTAATGTTTCAAGCATTCATTTATTTTAAGTTGTATTTTATAGACCGGATCTTGCTCTGTCTCCCAGGCTGGAAAGCAGTGGCAGGATCATGGCTCACTGCAGCCTTGACCTCCCAGGCTCAAGCAATTCTCTCATCTCAGCCTCCTGAGTAGCAGGGATCACAGGCCTGCACCTCTACACTTGGCTAATTTATTTATTTATTTTTTTTGAGACAGAGTCTCGCTCTGTTGCCCAGGCTGGAGTGCAGTGGTACGATCTCTGGTCACTGCAAGTTGTGCCTCCAGGGTTCACACCATTCTCCTGCCTCAGCCTCCCGAGTAGCTGGGACTACAGGCGCCCGCCACCATGCCCAGCTGATTTTTTTTGTATATTTTGTAGAGACGGGGTTTCACCGTGTTAGCCAGGATGGTCTCGATCTCCTGACTTTGCGATCTGCCAGCCTCAGCCTCCCAAAGTGCAGGGATTACAGGCGTGAGCCACTGCGCCCGGTCCAATTTATTGATTTTCTTGTAGAGACAGGGTTTCACTGTGTTGCCCAAGCTGGTCTCGAACTCCTAGGCTCAAGCAATCCTCCCATCTCAGCCTCCCACAATGCTAGGATTACAAGTGAGAGTCACTGCACCTGGCCTACCAAATATTTTTAAATAACATATTGGAATATCTTTCATGGGCCTCCACTGATTTATACTTTTCACTAAGACTAGAATATTGTGTTTATTATAATATAATTTAAGCACAAGAGAGAAAAAAAAGACAAATTTAGTTATAAAATTAAATTAGTTCATATTAAATATGGCTAGAAGATTATATCTATTTAGGCCTAGTAGAATAGAACTGAATCATCAAAATAGAACTGGTGATTTTTAACTAAAAACATAACAGGATTGCAGTTCTTCCTTTTAGCAATAAGAGTAATAATTAGACAGAGATTACTAATAAGATCTGTTTCACAAAATGGCTTAGTTTTCTATGGTGTAACTACGTAATAAAACTTTTAAGAAAAAAGATAACAAAGGAAGTAATAATTTGGAGAGTGTGGCAGATTGCTGGAAAAAAATGAACATAATTATTTTCATCTCTTCCTTTTATTCATGCCCCTTTGCACTGTCACTTGCAGTATCTTGAATCAGAAGGTAGGCTTTGCCTTTCCACCCCTTATATATGGCCTGAACTTGTAACTTGCTCTGACCAATGAAATGCAGTGGAAGTGGTATTGTGGCAGTTGTAAACCTAGGTTTCATGTGCCCTTGGCAATTCTATTCTCTGCAGAAATTCTTTGTAGCCTTCACGTGGACAAGTCTAAGCTAGTCTGCTGGATGATGAAAAACCACATGGAGACTACATGTGCCATCCCAGTTGAAGCCATCTTAGATCAGCCAGCCCTACTAACTGACCGTAGTTACATGGGTGAGGCCAGCTGAAACCAGAATTGCCCAGCAAAGCCTAGCCCAAAGTACCAACCTGTAGAATTGTGAGATAAATAAATGCTTGTTGTTTTAAGCAACTAAAGCATTCCAAAACTGTTGTTTTGGAATGGTTGGTTATTCAGCAACTAATTTGGTGCTTCAGATTATTTCTGTGCTTAACTATTTTAATCACCTCTCAGTAATCTTCCTCTTTTAAAACTTCTGATTGCCTGCACAGTAAGGTCTCCATAACTTTAATCAGATTTTCAAGGTCTTTCATGATTTCTCCACAACATAACTTTGAAGTAGAAGTTTCTGCTACTTTTCTCCATTCACTCTTGAATGATTTTGCCAAAATGAATTATCAATAGTCCTTAACTATGAAACACTATCGATTGAAAAGTCTATCATTTGTTTAATACACATTTTACTCCACATCCTTACAGATGGTAAGCTTCTTTTGAAATTGATTCTAAGATAAATCATGTTTTTTTAGACAGTAAAGTCTAGAAAGATAATGTGACTGAGAAGGAAGAAAGCAGAGTCCTTATTGTTTTCTACACCATAAGTTCTCTGCTGCCTATCCCTGTCTAGAACCATTCCCTCTGTTTTGTATGCTCCAGGCCTGCATATTCACATAATCCTGCATATCTAAAAATCTATGCAAATATCTTCCCACTTAGAAATCATTGACGACCTTTGTCTTCATTGAGCTAAATGTAATCTAGGCATGAACTTTCCTCTCAAATGATTAGAACTACTCACAGGCATTCTACTGTATCTTTGTATTGGCAACTTTTCCTTTGCTATTAGACTGTATGCAGGTTGAGGGCAATGCAACATTTATTGAATATTTCACACTCTCTTTTTGCCACTCCAATACAAAGTTCTAAGTACAATGTCTATTCCGCATTGCTCAATATATATTTGTTCAGCAAATAAATCAATAAAAAGCACACATTTAACAAACCTCAAGGTTTCTGACTCTTCGTATTCGTTCTGTCACTAACTAACCATGAGACCTTAGACAATTTGCTTATTCTTTTGGGACTGATGCCTCAAATTACGTAAGGGATGAGATAGTAGATGCGTGAATACTCTGTGTAAACTGGGAGATCAGTTTGATGTGTTAGCAGTGCTTCCTTTTCTGAAAACTGAGGCAGTTGAACTTGATCTAGTTTTTAAAAACCACCTGTAAGTAGCATTCCACAATAAGATTGCCAGTTGTTGCTTTTTCTTAAGTGCATCAGCTCAAAGTGTGAGATGACTCTTAAAAACAAAGTACAGAACTTGCTTCCTAAAAAGCTGATCTTAGTAGCTGATGCACTAGTGAACATTCCTACTGTGATTATTATTCCAGACAACTTTGCAACATGCAGACAGGTCAAATGAGACCAGATGTATTATGAACCAATGCTAATCAGGACTGTTTCCTGCACTCTGAGACCAAAGGGGCCATTCTCACAAAGAAAGAAGTAGGTATTATTATAGCAATATAAATCACCAAGAGTTTGGTTCAAAACTTTTTTGATTAACTAAAACTTTTATTAATAAAAGTAGATTAAAGACATATTAAGAGTTCAATATTTTAAAGAATCACCCTTAGGAAATGGGCATATAGTGATTGGTGTTGGATGTAATGATATACCATAATTAATGTGAGCATTACAGAATCTTGAGCCCCACATCTCTGCACTGTGATGAATTTTCCAGTTCAATACTATTCATTTCAGTTAACTTTGACTCAATTTACATTTGTATCAATTCAAGGTAGCATTTGATATTGTGGAAAGAGGGTTGGCTTTTAAAATTCATGAACTTCCATATTAACTACTACTTGTGTGATGTTTAGCAACCCACCTGCTCTCTCTAAACGTTAGTTTCCTCATCTGCAAAATGGGAATATTATTAGCCACCTCATATTTGATATAATGTCCCTAGCACAATGATTATATCATCTTCCTCCCACTCCTTCAATTCACACCAGTTCAATTTGACTTAACAAATATCAACTATTTTTCAATGATATTGCTGGGACACAACCAAGCATATGGTAGAATCATTGCAAATACAGGCTTCTGGGAAGCCTCTGTAATTGAGAGGTTTTTCCTTGGGAAAATATGTATTATTTGATTATGTAAGGAAATAGTTATTGTCACGCTTTATTTATATCTAATCCATAGAGTTTATTAATGTCTAAATCAATGGGACGATCACAAAGAAAAGCTTGATATTTTCTCCAAAAATTTGGTGTCTATGCTCTATTTTTCTATAAAATGAACACATTTTCTTAAATTTTAGGAAGTCAGTAGTCTTCTATAAGTCTTCTATAACCTGGTCCATGGACTGGCCTTACCATAAGGCATAAGTGAAACTAATCATTGCCGTGAATAAGCTGCCTCTGACTCCTCTTGTGCCCCACTTTCTGCTCAGCCCTATTACTTTCCCAGCCACTGCTGTAATAACCAGTTCCACATGAGCTTTTTCACTGAAAACTCAAAATACATGCAACCCGGAAATGTGAATGAATTAGGAGGCCAATAGATAAATTATTTCCTTTTCTATCTCCCAGGCAGATAGGTCTAAGATGTATTTTATAAGGCTTTCCAGAAAACGTCATGTGATGAACACCAGTCACATAGTAGGGGTCAATTCGATCATGCATCCTTGTCTTAGTCTTTTTTCCTTTCCCATTTCACTCTACCTATCCTTCATTCCTGTTTCCTCATATCACTTTAGGGAGAACTTCAGCTAAGATAAGCATAATGGGGCAATTTTTAAGGCTTAACTCCTCCCCATTCCGTAGCTCTTAGTATGGTAAACTGGTAAGGGTGGCCAAGTTTGTATAAAGGACCAATGAGATTCTAGGAAAGAAAAGATTAAAGTGTCCTTCTCTTTGGGATTGAAGATTATTAGAATGACTCCGATTTACAAAGATTGTCCCAAGTGAGGCTGATCAGCAGCAGAAGGCACTCAGGGCCCTTAATGTGAAATTTGTCCTAGGAGTAAGGGTGGATTTCAGTTGTTGCCGTAGACCAAGGTTGAGCATAGTGTGAGGATCAGGCTGGAACTGCCATCTAACCCGGACTTTGTGAATGCACTTGGGGCAGGTTACCTGTGCACGTGAGTAAAACACAGGCAGCTATAAAAATGAGAGTCCAGTTATCAGGCAGTATAAGCCATTACAGATAAGAGTAACCCTGAGGGGAGGTGCTTCTGCTTTCTGCTTTCCCTGTAAGCGGCTGTGCTGAGCAGCAATGTCAGAATTAATGCATGTGGTCATCAGCAGATGGGCAGGATTATATAAGGCCTTTACTGTGTGTAAAACAAGATTCTGCAGTTTTTCCCTGCCAGAGACTTTTGAAACAAGGGCTGGGGCCTAAGAACAGAACAACTGCGGCAATGGTAACATCAGGGGCTGCTGTTTGGATGGAAGCATCCTTACCCTGAGGGGAGTGGGCCTGGAATACAGACGAGTCAGCACAGAGCACTGGAACCAGTTGACTGAGACAGGATTGAAACGGGAAGAAGAGAGATAGGTTTGTAGTAGTCAAAAAAGAAGACGAACTTGCAAAATGAGTCTTTCAGGCTTTATGTAAGGGTAGCAGACAATTAGGAGGCACTATCCTATGACTATCTCATGACCCAAGTTCCATGGATTCTTCCAAGTCTCATTGAAAAACAAACAAAAATCTTGGCATGCTTCTGATCCTTCTGGTGACTCAAAGGTGGGAAAATGAAGCTATTAAGTCAAGAGATTATGACAGTTACAACTTCTTGACTCTTAGCTATTGTGGCTCTATGTGTTTTTGTTTTGTTTTGTTTTGTTTTGTTTGCGACAGAGCGTGGCGACAGAGTCTGGCTCTGTCGCCCAGGCTGGAGTGCGGTGGCTCGATCTCGGCTCACTGCAAGCTCCACCTCCCGGGTTCACGCCATTCTCCTGCCTCAGCTTCCTGAGTAGCTGGGACTACAGGCGCCCGCCACCATGCCCAGCTAATTTTTTTGTATTTTTAGTAGAGACAGGGTTTCACCGTTTTAGCCAGGATGGTCTTGATCTCCTGACCTTGTGATCCGCCCACATCAGCCTCCCAAAGTGCTGGGATTACAGGCATGAGCCACCACACCCAACCCGGCTCTATATTTTTTTAAATTTAGCTGAACTGCAATTACAGTTCCCTGAATCTCCTTCCTTTTATGGTTCCAAGCTACCAATTGGTGGTAAGAAAATTCTGCTGGGGCTAAAAGGCAGGAATAAAACAATGGTCATGTTTATGCTTGAAGGGTTGGTGCGGAGTTAGGATTGGTTGTAGCGCATGCACCTGAACACAGGTGTGCTGGCTTACCTCGTTGGTGTGGGGCAGTAGTCGAGCACTATTCTTCTAACTCTGGCGAGGTCTCATCCTTCACCTTCTATGAACTGTGGGTCAGGATTCTACTTACCTCCATAAGAGGATTGGCTTCTCCAGCAGATCACTCTCATTAACCAAGCAGGAAGCACGGACGTGGGTCCCAGAGCTCCTCAGAGGTTTCAGCTGATCCTGCTCTTCCTACTTAACAGCCGCCTTTCTTTTTTTGCACAGCAAGCTCTGCTGACATCAGGCTCAGAACTAGATGCAAACGCAATAGCCCCACATCTACAGTTTCACCAGCTCCCACAATGTTAAATGGTAAAATCTCTATGAGAAGCACCATATTTTCAGTCACTCCTGGAACATTCACTTCTCTGATCAATTCCTGCTTGATACCATGGACAAAAACAATGGTTTCGATTTCACAACTTCGGGCAAGAGGCATTTCAGCCTGCTTTGGCCTGATGGTACTTGTGCTACATGGGGGTATAGGTGGGAACAGGTGGGGTTAAGGTAGGAATGGTGATTTGTTAGGACAAGGTTCTCCAAGGGGTGTCCCTTGTGTGAATACAGCAACATTACTAAAAGAACATAAAAACACACTCTACAGGGAAATGAGGAGTGAGGAAGGTAAAGGGAGCAGACTGGGGACAAATTAGAGAGTCTCCCTCTTTAAGGGGAGGCAGCAAATCTGAAACCTATTATTATTAGGTGAGAAGAATGACATCCAGATTGCTGGATCTGATTTCAGAAAAGGTTGGAAATTCAAGTTCTTACACAAAATTTCCCATTTTTAATTGATTTTATTTAATTTTTAATTGTTACGGATACATAGTAGGTGTACATATTTATGGGATACATGTTTTGATAAAGGCATGCAATGTAATACATCATATGGCATACATCTTTTGATAAAGGCATCCAATAATAATCACATCAGGGTAAATGAGATATCTTTCCCTTCAGGAATTTATCATTTTTTTTATGTTGGAAACATTCCAATTCTACTCTTTTAGTTATTTTAAATGTACAATAAATTATGGTTGACTGTAGTCACCCTGTTGTGCTATCGAATATGAGGTCTTATTCATTCTTTCTACTATATTTTTGCACCTATTAACCATCTGAAAATCCCCCAAGTCCCCTGTTACCCTTACAAGCCTCTGGTAGCCATCATTCTACTCTCTGTCTCCAAGAGTTCAATTGTTTTAATTTTTAGCTCCCACATATGAGTGAGAACATGCAAAATTTGTTTTTCTGTCCCTGACTTATTTTACTTAACGTAATGTCCTCCAGTTCCATTCATGTTTTTGCAAATGATAGGATTTCATTCTTTCTTATGGTCAAATAATATTATATTGTGCATATGTATCATGTTTTCCTTATTAATTCATCTGTTGATGGACACTTAGGTTGATTTCAAATCTTGCTATTGTGAATAATGCTACAATAAACATAGGAGTGCAGATATTTCTTTGATATAATAATTTTCTTTCTTTGGGATATATACCTAGCAATGAGATTGCCATGTTACATGATCATTTTCTTTTTTTATAATTTTTTGAGGAAACTCAATACTGTTCTCCATAGCAGCTGTATTAATTTATGTTCCCACCAACCGTGTGTGAGAGTTTTCCTTTTTCCATATCCTTGCCAGGACTCCTCATTGTCTGTCTTTTTGATAAAAGCCGTTTTAACAGGAATGAGATGATAATTCATTTTAGTTTCGATTTGCATTTCTCTGATGATTAATAATGCTAGCATGTTTTTATATACCTGTTAACCATTTGTATGTCTTCTTTTGAGAAGTGTCTATTTGGGCCTTTTGCCCATTTTTAATCATATTAGTAGATTTTTTTCCTACTGAGTTATTTAAGCTCCTTATAGAGTCTGACTGTTAATTTCTTGCCAAATGGTTAGCTTGCAAATATTTTCCTCTATTCTGGGGATAGTCTGTTCACTTTGTTGATTGTTTCCTTTGCTGTGTAGAAGCTTTTTAGCTTGATGTGATCCTATTTGTCAATTTTTGCTTTGGTTGCCTGGGCTCGTGAGCAATTATTCATGAAACCTTTGCCTACTCCAATGCCCTAGAGAGTTTCCCCAATGTTTTCTTTTAGTAGTTTCATAGTTTTAGCTTAAACTTTTAATCCATTTTGATCAGATTTTTATATATAGTGAGAGAGAGGGGTCTGTTCATTCTTCTGCATATGGATATCCAGTTTTCCTAGCACCATTTGTCACTTCCCCAGTGTATGTTCTTGGCACCTTTGTAAAAAATGAGTTCACTGTAGGTATGCGTATTTACTTCTGGGTTCTCCATTCTGTTCCTTTGAGCTATGTGTTTTTATGACAATACCATGTGGTTTTGGTTACTATAACTCTGTAATATAATTTAAAATCAGGTAATGTGATTCCTCCAGCTTTGTTTTTTTTTTTTTTTTTTTTTGCTCAGGATAGCATTGGCTATTCTGGGCCTTTTGTGGTATCATATAAATTTTAGGATTTTTTTCTCTTTCTATGAAAAATGTTATTGGTATTCTGACTGGGATTGCATTGAATCTGTAGATTGCCTTGTGTAGAATAGATAGTATAACAACATTGATTTTTTCAATTCATGAACATGGAATATTTTTCCATTTTTCTGTGTCCTCTTCAATTTCTTGCACCAATATTTTATAGTTTTCATTGTGGAGCTCCTTCATGTTTTGGTTAAGTTTATTCTTAGATATTTTATTTTATTTATAGCTATTGTTAGTGGGGTTACTTTCTCAGTTTTTTCTTTTCAGATTATTTGCTATTGGCATATAAAAAAGATACTGATTTTTATGTGTTCATTTTGTATCCTGCAATTTTACCCAATTCATTTATCAGTTCTAATAGTGTTCTGGCAGAGTCTTTAGGTTTTTCCAAGTATAAGATCATATTCTGTAATCCCAGCACTTTGGGAGGCCGAGATGGGCAGATCACAAGGTCAGGAGATCGAGACCATCCTGGCTAACACGGTGAAACCCTGTCTCTACTAAAAAACATACAAAAAATTAGCCAGGCGTGGTGGCGGGCACCTGTAGTCCCAGCTACTAGGGAGGCTGAGGCAGCAGAATGGTGTAAAACCCAGGAGGCGGAGCTTGCAGTGAGCTGAGATCCAGCCACTGCACTCCAGCCTGGGTGACAGAGCAAGACTCCATCTCAAAAAAAAAAAAAAAGGAAAAAAAAGATCATATTATCTGCAAACAAGGATAACTTGACTTCTTTTATTCCAATTTGATTGCACTTAATATCTTCTCTTGTCTAACTGATCTAGTTAGGACTTCCAGTACTATGTTGAATAACAACAGTTAAAATGTGCATCCTTGTCATATTCCAGATCTTAGAGGAAAGACTTTCACGTATTCCACATTTGATACTAGCTTTGGGTCAGTTATGTATGTGTTTCATTGTGTTGGGGTATGTTCCTTCTAGAGCCATCTTTTTGAGGATTTTTATTATTAAGAGATGTTGAATTTTATTGAATGCTTTTTCAGCATTGATTGAAATTATCATATGTTTTTTGTCCTTCATTATGTTCATATGATGTATCATACTGATTGAGTCACATAGGTTGTAACATTCTTGCAGCCCTGGCATAAAACTTACTTTGCTGTGATGGATGATCCTTTTATTGTGTTGTTTAATTTGGTTTACTAGTATTTTGTTCAGAATGTTTGCATCAATGTTCATCAGAGATATTGGCATACTGTTTCTTTTTTTGTGTGTCTTTGGTTTTGTTATCACAGTAATACTGGCTCATAGAATGAGTTTGGAAGTGTTCCCCTGTCCTCTATTTTTTTGCAATAGTTTGAGTAGGATTGGTTTTGGTTCTTCTTTAAATTCTCGGTAAAATTCAGTAGTGAAAGCATTGGGATCCAGAATTTTCTTTGACGTGAGACTTTTTATTATAGCATTCATCTCTTTACTTGTTATTTGTCTATTTAGGTTTTTACTTTCTTCTTGATTCAATCTTAGTAGGTTTTATATATCTAGGGATTTATTTATTTATTCTAGGGTTTTCAATTTGTTGAGATATAGCTGCTCATTGTTGTCACTAATGATCTTTTGCAGTATCAGTTGTAATGTCTCATTTTTCATCTCTGATTTTGTTTATTTGTGCTTCTTTCTTTTGTTCTACACTTGAATAAAACTTGCCTTTCAAAAATTTGACTTTTCATGTTTTTCATCTTTCATATTTTTGCTACAATTCCAGCTATTTGTGCTCTGATATTTATTATTTCTTGTATCTACTAATGTTCAGTTTGGATTCCTCTTGCTTTCTGGTTCTTTAAGATGCATCATTAGGTTGTTTATTTGAGGTTTTTCTACCTTTTTTTTTTTTGAGATGGAGTCTTGCTCTGTTGCCCAGGCTGGAGTGCAGTGGTGCGATCTCAGCTCACTGTAAGCTCCACCTCCCAGGTTCACACCATTCTCCTGCCTCAGCCTCCCCCACAGCTGGGACCACAGGTGCCCACCACCATGCCTGGTTAATTTTTTGCATTTTTAGTAGAGACGGGGTTTCACTGTGTTAGTCAGGATGGTCTTGATCTCCTGACCTCACGATCCTCCCACCTCAGCCTCCGAAAGTGCTGGGATTACAGACGTGAGCCACCGTGCCCGGCTGTTTTTCTACTTTTTTAATGCAGGTACTTACCGCTATAAACTTTCCTCCTAGCAATGCTTTTGCTGTATCCCATGGGTTTTAGTATGCTGTGTTTCCATTTTCATTTGTTTAAAGAAATTTGCTTTATAATCTCTTTATTGACTCACTCCTCATTCAGAAGCATACAGTTTATTTATATATGTTTGAATAGTTTTCAAAGTTCCTCTTGTTATTGATTTATACTTTTATTCCACTGTGGTCAAATTACTTAATATGATTTCAATTTTTTTTTTTTTAGTTTTTAAAGACTTGTTCTGTGACTTAACATATGGTCTATTCTCGAGAATAATCCATGTGCTGTGACAAATTTGTATTTTGCAACTGTTGGATGAAATGTTCTCCAAATATCTATTAGGTCCATGTGGTCTATAGTGCAGATTAAGTTTAATGTTTCTTTGTTAATATTTTGTATGTCCAATGCTGACAGTGGGGTGTTTAGTTCTCCAGTTATTATTGTATTGAGGTCTAACTCTCTTTAGCTCTAATAAAATTTGCTTTATGTATCTGGGGTGGTCCAGTGTTGTACATGAATATATTTAAAATTGTTGTTTCCTCTTGCTGAAGTGACCCCTTAATCATTATGCAATTACCTTGTCTCTTTTCATAGTTTTTGTATTAAAATATATTTTATTTAATGTAATTATAGTTACTCCAGCTTTTTATTTTTATTTCTTAGGTTTTCATTTGCATGTTATATCTTTTTAATCCCTTTAGTTTTAGTCTGTGTGTCTTCATAGGTGAAGTGAATTTCTTGTAGGCAGCATATATTTGGGTCATGGTTTTTTTTTTTTTTAAATCCATTGAGCCATTTCATGTCCCTTGATTAGAGAATTTAGTTCATTTACATTCAATGTTCTTATTGATAGGTAGGAATTTACTACTTTCATTTTGTTCTTTGTTTTCTAGTAGTTTTATGGCCTTCCTTCCTTCCTGCCTGCCTGCCTTCCTTCCTGTCTTCCTTTGTGGAAAAGTGATTTTTCTCAGGTGATATGTTTTAATTTCTTGCTTTTCATATTTCATGTATCTACTTTTGTTTATTTATTTATTTAGGGCTACCACAGTGCTTGCAAATTACATATTATATGCCATTTGTTTGTTTGTTTGTTTTTGAGACTGAGTCTCACTCTGTTGCACAGGCTGGAGTGCAGTTGCACGATCTTGGCTCACTGCAAGCTCCACCTCCTGGGTACACGCCATTCTCCTGCCTCAGCCTCCTGAGTAGCTGGGACTACAGGCGCCCACCACCATGCCCGGCTAATTTTTTTGTATATTTAGTAGAGACGGGATTTCACTGTGTTAGCCAGGATGGTCCTGATCTGACCTCGTCATCTGCCTGCCTCGGCCTCCCAAAGTGCTGGGATTACAGGCGTGGGCCACTATGCCCAGTTCCATAAGCCATTATTTTAAACTGATGACAATGCATGGCAATTTAACACTGATTCTAAGGAAAAAAAAAAAGCAAGCAAAGAGAAAAGTAAAAAAAAACTGTATAATTCAAGTTCATCACCCCACTATTTAACTTCTTGTTGTTTCTATTTATGTCATTTTTACTATTTTTAAATACGTTTTTGTAGTCATTATTATTATTTTTTGAGACAGGGTCTCACTCTGTTGCCCAGTCTGGAGTGCAGTGGCGTGATCTCAGTTCACTGCAACCTCTGTCTCCCAGGTGCAAGTGATTCTCTTACCTCAGCCTCCTGAGTAGCTGGGATTACAGGAGCACTCCACCATGCCCAGCTAATTTTTGTATTTTAGTAGAGATGGGGTTTCACCATGTTGGCCAGCCTGGTCTCAAACTCCTGACCTCAAGCAATCTGCCCACCTTGGCCTCCCAATATGCTGGGATAACAGGCATGAGCCACTGTGCCTGTCCTACTTATTATTCTTGATAGGCTTGTCTTTTAGTCTTCATACTCAAGATATAAGTAATTTACATACCACAATTGTAATGTTAATGTATTCTGTGTTTGCGCACTTACTGTTATCAGTGAGTTTTGTACCCACATATAATTTCTTACTGCTTGATATTACCCATTTCTTTCAGATTGAAGAACTTCCTTTAGCATTTCCTGTGAGACAGGTCTGTGTTGACAAAATCCCTCAGCTTTTGTTTGTCTCAGAACTGTTTATTTCTGCTTCCTGTTTGAAGGATATATTGGATATAATGTTCTAAGACAAGATTTTTTCCTTCTGCACTTTGAATATGTCATGAAGCTGTCTCCTTGCCAGTAAGGTTGCCACTGAAAAGTTTGCTGGCAGACATTGGAGCACCTTTATATGTTATTTGTTTCTTTTCTGTTGATGCTTTAGTATCCTTATCCTTGACCTTTGGAAGTTTGATTATTAATTGTCTTATTTAGGTTACATGTGCTTGATGTTCTGTGGCTTTCTTGTACTTAAATATTGATCTCTCTCTCTGGATTTGAAAAGTTCTGTGTTATTATTTCTCTGAATAAACTTTCTACCAAAGTCTCTCTTTCTATTTCCTCTTTAAAGCCAATATCTCTTAGATCTGTCCTTCTGAGGCTATTTTCCAAATATTGTAAGTGTGTCAGTGTGTTTCATTCTTTTTTCTTTTTTCTCCTCTGACTGTGTATTTTCAAGTATCCTGTCTTCAGCCTCGGTATTTATTCTGCTTGATTAGATCTGCTGTTGAGAGACTCTAATGCATTTTTTCAGTTTGTCAATTGAATGTTTAAGTTCCAGAGTTTCTGCTTGACTTGTTAAAAATTTCAATCTCTTTGTTAAATTTCTTTGACAGGATTCTTAATTCCTTTTCTGTATTATTTTGAAGTTTGTTAAGCTTCCTTGAAATAGCTATTTTGAATCCTCTGTTCTGAAATGTTACATATGCCTGTCCTTCTGGGATTGGTCCCTGGTACCTTATTTTAGTTCAGTTGGTGAGGTCATGTTTTCCTGGATGGTCTTGATGCTTGTGGATGTTCACAATGTCTGGGCTTTAAAGAGTTTGGTACTTATTTTTGTCTTTGCAGTTGGGGCTTATTTGTACCATCCTCCTTGAGAGGGCATTCCAGGTATTCAAAAAGAATTGAGTGTTGTGATCTAAGTTGTTGGTCACTACAGTTGTATCTGCACTAGATGGCACCCCAAGCCCAGTAATGTTGCAACTCTTGTGGACTCATGTAAGTATCACCTTGGTGGGCTTGGATAAAGTCTGGAGAAACTTTTTTGATTACCAGGCAGAGTCACTTGCTCTCATCCCTCAGTTTCCGCCAAACAAATGTAGTCTTGCCATGTTGAACTGGAGTTGGTGAAGGGTGATGCAAGCAATCCTGTGTCCACCACAGCTGGGACTGTGCCAGGTCATACGGGAAGCCAGTATGTTACCGAGCCTTTCCTAAGGCCTGTGGTGACTACTGCCTGGCTACAGATGACGTTTATTCTAGGTCTAAGGGCTCTTTAGTCAGAAAGTGGTGAATACTATCAAGACTGGATCTTTCTCTTTAGGGTAGTGGATTCCCTTCTGTCCCAGAGTGTGTCTAGAAATTCCATCAAGGAGCTAGGGCCTGGAATCAGAGGCTTCAGGTGCTTGTTGCCTTACTTATTGTGGCTAAGCTTATATCCAATTTGCAAGACAAAGTCCTCTTTACTCTTTTACTCCTTTTACTCATTACTCTACTATCCTCAGGCAGAAGGAGTCTTTCCCTGAGCTGCACTGCTTGGGGTTGGAGGAGGGGTGATGCAAGAACTCCCTTGGCCACCCCATCTTGTGTCTCACTGGGTCACATTCACTCCAAGTCCACTGGCTCTGAGTCCAGTGCAGCACAAGGACTTGCAAAAGTTCTGCAGTCCTTGTGGACTGCCTTTAATATTTATTCAGGACTCCATGGCACTTTAGTTTCTGGTGGTGGGGCCAGGCAAAACTCAGGCTCTTGCCACTGGAGTGGAGGAGTCCCCTGTGGCTGGGGCTGCTTTAAATGTTTCTCCCATGGTCACTGGACAAATTCTGCCCTATGCTGTGTTCCACTGTGACAGGGCAGGACTGAGTTTCAATGCCAGTTCCCATAATCATGTCTCTCTGCCTCACCCAAGCATACAGATTCTCTCTTCATGAGCTGCCAAAAGATGAGGAAGGAGTGGTGTAGGCAATGCAACACTGTCCTTCCTGCCTACTTCAGTGTCTCTTTCCTTGATATAATGTTAGAACCAGCTACTGTGATCGCTTACCTGATTTTTGTATCTTATGGAGATGCTTTCTTGTGGGGATAGTTGTTAAATTTGGTGTTCCTCCATGGGAAGAATTGCTAGATTGTTCTATTTGGCCATCTTGCTTCCCCCAAATTTCCTAATTTTAAGTGCCTATAACAACAACAGCAAAGTAATAATAACTTTAGAGAAAAAAATCGATGTCTAAACTTAACAAATTCTGTCTATAGGCCAGATTTGGTCCAGTGTAAGCATGAACTCCAGTCAAATTATCTGGGTTCCAATTTTTGCTTCAGGATGTACTAGACACATAACCTCACAAGTTAGTTCTGTTACCTCAGTCCTTAATATATAAAGTGAAACAAATAACACCAACCTCCTACAATGTTTATGAGATGAAATGAGTTTCTAATATATTTCCATGTTTCTGAGACACCACTGAATACAAGATGCATCATTATTTTACGTGCCCCTAAGAAAGAAAAGATGGCTGCTAATTAACCTATGACACAATGCTTTGTTATCACTCGGAATTGTTGTTTTATAATTATTTAAAGAGCTCTTTCAGAGTTATTTTCACAGTAATTTTTATCATATGTCACTCATGGGCGTGTGTGTGTGTGTGTGTGTGTGTGTGTGTGTGTGTAAGAAATACTAAGTGAAATAATTTGGTTTGTATTCTTAAAACCTCCCCACATTATTAGTCTGACATAAATTAGTTTTCCATTGTGATTTAAACACAGTATTATTGTTGGTGCTATTAGCAGCACTGGTGATGTAGCAGTTAAAAGAGTGCTCCCTATTGTCTCCTGGAATTTTTTCTAAGTCACTGAAACCATAACGAGAGTTTTCATGTTGGCACTTTCTTGATCTTACTAGAAGATGTCAATGGAGAATTTTCAAACAGGAAGACTTGTGTTCTTTCTTTAAATGGTCCTTAAGTTAAAGATTGTTGGCTAAACATTCAAAGGATTTCAATTGTTCCATCACTCACCTAGAATAACAACAAAAAAGTTTGTGCATATAAACATGAACAGCTACATAATCACTGTTGTTTTTCTGAGAATTACTGTCAAAATTTTATTAATTATAAGATATTTTTGATTTTCCTAGATGATAAAATGTAAAACAGTTTATTTGAAAAACTTTAGCTAAAGAAGCATCAAAGTGTTTGATAAATAAAAATAAAATTTATAGAGAAAAAAGCTAGTCTTTTTACTCAAGTCTCAGCTCTTAAGTCTCATTTATTATCTATATGGACCTCTTTAAGACATTGACCTTTTTATCTATAAAACAAACATAATTTGACTTGCAATCGTTGCATGTGACTGTATGTGGGTGAATGGATGGTCACGTGTAGAGCATCTTGTGTATGTCAATTCAGCTATCTGAGTCTGAGGGTTGAAAGAACCAAAATTGGGGAAAGAAAGGAACATCAAAAGATTCATGAATTAGATACCTTTGGAAAAGGCAGACCAAATTTAAAAATTTCCTCAAAGAAGAAAAAACGGGTATGTAATATTGGTTTTGGCCAATAAATGTAACCTGTTGAGAACAGAGGAGAAAAGTTGATGAGGAAAGAGAGGACATAGCACAGAGAGAGAAGCATATGCCTACACTGGACGTTCTGGTTGGGTGATCTCAGAAAGCTTGAGTCAAGGTCCATCTGTCTGACCTGGGATGTGTGTTCACACAAGTCCAGGAACAGTCATTGTTTGTGACGCTGAAGACTCAGGGGCCTCCTTTCTCCATTAAACTGGATTCCAAAGTCCCTCCTGTCAAAAAAATAAAACAAACAAACAAAAACAAACCACTGCTTCAGCTTTTTTGGTTCTTATTTACAAATTGGCCTGTTGGCCTCTTCCTTACCCTAAGCCCCCGGAAGTATCTGGACTTAGAAAATGAGGTCAGTGCCAGAGAAAAGGAAGACAGAGGGAAGGAACAGCTACCTCCCTCCTGCCCCACAACCAAGGATCACAAATGATTCGGAGAGCTGAATGAGGCATTGTATATTTCATTTACAATGATTGTACAACAGCTGTATAATCGATGTTGTTGAAGATATGAATGTTGCTCAGAGTGTGGCATAAATGTCCACAGTGAGCTGCAAATGTGAATAAGAATGGCCTTGCCTGCATAGTAATTGGTATTATTACTGGAATGAATGGGAAAGCCACATATGGATGAATGGGTGGGGCTACAAAAGGGTGCAGCCTCAGAGACAAATGGTAGCTTTTATTTTCTCTTATCCATGCCTGTTATTTCAAATAACCATCCACAGAGAGTGGAGGAAAAGGGATAGGAAGTAGGAATATAGTGGAGAAAGAGTGAAGCTGCTCATCTACTACTTTATATCATGCCCCTTCCTGTTTGCCAGTGCCTACACTTATTAATTATAACAGAGTATATCACACATCCCCTCCTGGAAAAACAAAATCTGTCTGTTACAAAGGGTAGAAGGATAGACTCAGGTGAAGGGTGTGGGGGTGGGGGGAGACATAGGGAAGAGAAACACTTCAGGTTAATTGGAGCTGAGAATATAAAATACTCGTCTTAAAGTGTGTGCTTCAGTTATGAGAAGGAAAGTGTCGAGATCATAATGTTTTCTGTGCAAGATTCAACACAGCATGGGTGTTTTAAAACAAGCAGTAATCATTTCTCATGGAGAAATTATAAGCAGCAGCTCCAGGCTCAGGACAAGCGCATAGGAGAGCCGTTCTTTTCATTTCTGTAGAAAGGCACAAGGAGAAACACGGTAGTTAGCAGAAGAGTCCCTTGAACCAAATGGCAGAGTTAGTGACATACAGAATTATATAGTTCAATTTACTTACTGCTTTATTCATTCAGAGAGAAATGACACTGAATTCTCCTAGAATTTTGCATATTAGGAGGGAAGAAATTTTGGTTTTAAAAATCAAACTGTCTGGCTTCTGCAGAGGCTGCAAAGCAAATTGGTCAACTTCATAATCAGGAAATAACAGAAAATTGTTAAATGATTTATTTGGCAAAGCTGGCTACGTTATTTCTTTTAGAGAAGAGACTTTTTGAGCCTGATACAAAAACAGCCTCTGCCCTGATAGACACAGTTTTTGTTTGCTTGCTGTCATCCTGGGTGCACCTATGTGGCATCTGAATCACTATTAGGTCTCTGTTTAAAGATTCATTTTTTACTAGAAATAATTTCGCTAAAGCCATAAACAATGCACTGCATAACATCACTTTAAAAATTCTTAGAAATAACTGCAAGGAAATTAGTTACAATTATTCACATAGTTCCTCAAAATGGTAGCACATGAGAAGAAAGAGGGGTCCCCCTCACCCGTTTATTGAAGACCATCTTTGTTTACTTCATTCCCAAGTATTAAGAGATTGCATGATCCATTTGCATAGGATAACTAACATATACCACATCATTTGCACGTCTGCAAGTACACGTGAGTAACCGTAATTACACGTGACACCAATTACTCTATTACTTTGTATTAAATTATAATGGAAAATTCCACTAGAGAATTGAAGCCTAATTGCATCTTAATTTGCATAATTTTGCATATTAATTACATCTCAGATGAATAATAAATTTCAGCAGATTTTTAATTTATGCATAGACACAAAAACAAGTGGAGAAATAATTTAGAAAAAAATACCAGCAACTATTACTTAGGGCATTCAACTAATTTTGCTTAGTTTAGCAAAACAAAACTTGGTTTGTTTAATATAGCATCTTTAGACTGATTGCTGTTTATTGCACAATATGTCAGTCTTGAAACATAGGTGCAGGCATGGTTTTTCTTAATAAAAAAAGTGTTCAATTATAGCATTTTAAGTTTGATTTTTTATATTTTGATAAAACTGTCTCGGAGGTAATATTGTTTCATTGGAAATATCTTTGTGATACATTTTGATTGAGAATTTCTGTTACAGTTATTTTAAATTCAAGGGATTATAAAAATAGAATATAATAATATCTTTGTGAAGGAGATCACTAATAAAATATATCAAGTGTTTTCTTTCTTGAGTTTACTATGAAGTCACTCAAGATTGTTTTAGTGATTTTTGTATGAATGATTCAGAGTGAGAAATTCCATGTGTTTCCTTTTATAGCATATAACAATTTAGAAGAATGGCTTTCAAAGATTACTACTATTTTCTGACTGTTTTCTTTGTTTCTCACTGCTTGCATGGTAACATAACATTTGTTCTTAATTGTTAGAGACCTGGGTTTTAAATTTAGTCACCTTTACTTTGGATTTATTAAATAAACAAAAGGTCTATTTCTCAGAGTTAATTAATGATTTTAGTTACATAGCTGTATCTAGGTTGACAGTCCTTAAAAAAAGAAAAAAAAAAACACCGACTTAGTGTTCCTCAAATGAAAATATGTAACTGAAAATTCACTCGGTGTTCCTCACATGACAGTATGTAACTGAAAATTCATTTCGTCTACTTCTTGCCTAAACCCAATCTGTATTGCTTTATACCTGCTGCCACTGTTAAAGGATGGGCGGAAACCTTTAGCTCTGCCTCCACTAAGTCTAATACTATGATCATTTGCCAAATTATACAAAAGGAGAGGATGACACGTCCTAATAAATCAGGAAACTGTCAGGATTAATAATCTCAGCCGTCATCTGTTTTCCTATAAAAGCCCTACTGGCATCAAATATTTTCCAGTTTGTTTTGCAGTTCTGTTGGTGCGGAAACTGGACCTGTGCCAGCCTGGTGCCGTGCAACCTCCAAGAAGCCATTCTATATGTCTTTTATAACATTAGTCTAAATTTCACAATTGTGCTGGTTCATAGGGCGGTAAGCAAGAAGTCTTTACAACATAGGTTCCCCTTCTCCGGTTACCAATCATGGTTACTATTTGCTATTTGATAGGCAGTACTTTGAGCTTAAAGGCTTAGATTTGTCTTTGTTTCCTAATAGTTCAATATTTTCTGTTTGTGTCAAAAAAGTTTGCCTTATTCTTAGGCAAACTAGAACCAATAGAAAAATAAAAACTCACCAGTGCTTTCATTATTACATGAATTTCTATTAGGTGCTTGACTCTGGTCTTTGCTTTCTGTTGCCAGGTTACAGTCCTAGGAACACCTTTGATTGTTTGTATGTTTAAAAGCAGAAATACTTCAGCTATCTAAAATATAACTGAATCGATGATTGCATCTGTTTTTTTTTTTTTTTTTTTTTTTGTTCAACCCTTTTGACCAGGTTCTTATATTAAAGAGAGGTTTGAGCTGGATGAATGCCTCAAACCAACCCAGTCTTTCCAACATTTAAACAATGGTTCCCTCTTGTGGCTATGCTTCAATAGTGCGATTTAAGAAAGGAGGAAAGTAAAAATCCCGTGACTATTAAACAGATTTCGACACAGCGTACTGTAGTAATCTACTTGCACCTTGTATTTAGAGGCATTCCCAGAACTCTCAAGTTTTTCTGATTTGTTTTCGGTAAGGTGTAAGTTTTGGTGTTTGGGGTGAAAGAACAGCCAAGCATCCTGATACTTATTTCCTGGTGGTATTAGAAAAATGCTCTCCTATAGGGGATAGAGTCCACATTTTAAGACATTTTTCAATATGTTAAGTGTACGTTGGGAAAAAGGCAGTTTAGGCTGTCTCTGTAGCTTTAGAAATAAATTTGTAACTTCACTATTAAAAATATTAATGATTTCCTAAAGGAACATCGTAAGTGTACAATTAAATCTAGATTATGCTTGCCCTTTCAGATTTTATCCTCAAAGATCATCTGAGAGGGGGTAAAAATCTTACAATTAACCAGTCCCTTTAAAATGATCTTTCCAAGCACCTTTGATATATGCTTTTAGAGATTTATTTTGAGTCAGATTTCCCCAGGGGCCACCATCTTACACTCTCCAAATTACCGTGATAAAAAGCATTCTTCTGACACCGTAACTGTAAACAGCCCACAAATACTTTCTGTCTGTGTTAAGCTATGTTCAGAACAGCAACAGCCAAGAGCTGTCCCTTAAGTAGATTTTTTTTTTTTTTTTTTTTTTTTTTTCCTGAAGACTGTGTTTAATGTAAAAGTAAAGTGTTGTTAGTAACAGAGACAAGAATCTGCACCACGGTCATATGACTGTATCTACAAAAGATTGCAGCCATCCACGCAAGTCGGATGCGATGTGTTTTAGTACACTTCAACATTCTGAGTAATAACAATGCCGACTTCCAATTCTACTTTAAGGATCCTTTTGAAAGAATGAAAGCATTCGTACTTGTCAAGCCATTTTCAAGCCACAGTCTTTCTCATTCACCACAGAGTTTAAGTATTTGAAAGTTTAACACGGAAAATGAGGTTCGGGATGGAAATGGACATGATTTCTGTGTGTCGAAGGAGGGCGATAGAAGGAGTTAGTCGTCCAGAAGCAAGAGTATGGCGATAATATAATTACCGACAACATATCACTTACTCTTCCGATTCCAAATGAATCCTTCCTTTCCCTCCCTCATCTAGAACAGGCTCAGGCACCAAGTTACAAGTCTCTTCACTTCATTGCCGGGGCAGCTCCGCAGGTTTTGCTCATGAGCCTCCATTTTGTTTAGAAGTGCATACCTTTCCATTGTTAATAAAAACACAGGCATTTCATTGTTAACTGTTCACCTGCAAGATGAGTCACATCAAAAGCTCTCATAAGAGAGGAAGCTTATATATTAAGGAAATAGGACTAGCATCAACTTAAGTTTTAGCACAAATTCCAAAATTAAGAAGAATGATTTTTTTTCCCCCTTAAAATAGTGAACTTAAAAAGCAAAGTTATTTCCCATTTTGGTTTTCTGATGCCACTGTCTACCATGACTGGGCTTGGGAGGCACCTTTGCACATGCATTTCCTTTTGTCACCTTCCACCCAGGTCTGGTCTGAAGCTTCCTGTGGAGTTAATGCCCAACCCACTATAATTCTTTCCCTTGAATTTTTTCCTTTTCTTTTTGTTCATTAAAAAGGTATAAGATTAGGCTGGGGGTAGTGGCTCACGCCTGTAATCCCAGCATTTGGAGAGGCCTAGGCAAGCGGATCACCTGAGGTCTGGAGTTCAAGACCAGCTCGGCCAACATGGTGACACCCTGTCTCTGCTAAAAGGAAAGATACAAAAGTTAGCCAGGCGTGGTGATGCGCACAAGCTGAGGCAGGAGAATCTCTTGAACCTGGGGACAGAGGTTGCAGTGAGCCAAGATCATGCCACTGCACCTCAGCTCAGTCTCAAAAAAAGAAGATATGATTAAATGAAACAATGACCAGGAGATGTTCCTCCACAAATGTGTAGTGATTACCTTCTTGTGGGTATTGAAAAATGTCCATCAACTGGTTTTTTATATGAACTGTACCGTCAAACTGTTCATTGCTGTTTGCATTTGCTCACTTTTTGTCTCTGCTTCTGTCTCTCTCCTTCTCTGTCTGTTTCTCTCTTTCTTGATGAGATTATCAATGTAATATACTTGCACAGGAAAAATAAAACCTAAAAAGCCAATTGGCTCCTTACCTTCCTCCTTCATTCTCTTAGGAAATCACAGAGCCCCTTGGAAGTTGGCAAAACAAAGAAGGAAATAGGGGAACTGTAACACAGAGGAATCAGAATTTAGATTTAATGATCCAGTAAAATGTCAACCAAATATTCAGGCTTTGAGACTGACACTTATTTGCCAGCTTTTTATTAATATTTTGCCAAAAAATGGTGAAAGAAGTCCTGATAATTACCATATATTCTGATCATCGTTTAATAAAAGAGACTTTAGCAACAAAAGAACAGATAGAACATAATCTCAGAAAGAAAAAAAAAAAAACATCCTTTTTTATTAGCTGTATTTAGTTTTTAAAAATCATCACATTTATCTCATTTTTTTCTTTTTCTCCTTTATGCTTTTATCAATTAGATTAGCTAAACTTCAGTATATAGTAGTGCTAGTCTATAGACTAAAATCTGAAACACATAAGCTCACTATTTGTTCTTCTTTAGAGTCCTGCTCAAATTTACCTCTTTCAAGAGATTCTCCTTGATTTCCCATGTGAAAATGAACACTTATTTCATCTAAGCGCCTACGTATTATTTTATTTTCATTTATTTTATTTTGAATTTAATTGATACTGCACTTACCTCCATTTCCAGATTGTAAACTCCATGAGGTCAGGAATTCTTATTACTTATTCATTTTTTAAGGAGCACTCCATAAATGCCAGTTGACCAAATGAACCCAAATCTGACAGAAAAAGACATGATTTATGCAAGAGCTGATTTTTCCTTCCACGGAGCAGTAATTCCTGGTAGGCACATAGAAGGGGGGTTAGAAATGTTAGGAAGTGAAATCGATCACCTTCACATCATGCTGGCAATGTCGCAGTGCCTAAAAGGAAGATGTAAATTCTCCAAATTGTTCTATTTATATATATGTATTTATATACGTGTGTGTGTGTGTGTGTGAGGGTTTAACTTCCAACCTCCAGATATGTACACACACGTAAATACGCACACACACATTACACACATATACATCAAGTTACTGGAACTTTGCTCCAATTAAGAGCACAACCCAAAGTTTCAATATGGAGAGGAAAATATGTATTTTTACTGGCCTTGCTCTTGGCTAGCCACTTTTATTTTTCAGATTCTCTTTGCTAAACCTGATTCCTGGTGTGCTATGGTACAAAGATCTGTGGCTGTCATGGGGTTGCAGATTTTAGAGTTAGAAAGGTGTTAGGAATTGATCTGTCTCCACCTTCCAAATGTATGGAAGAGGAAATTGAGACCGAGGAAGACAAAACATCTAGGTCTTCGGACTTGCCAGCCAGTGCTTTTCCCACTCAAACTATTAAATTGACAGAAGGGAAAATCATGTGGCAATTTGTGCTTTTAAAACAGAGAATTTTTAGAGGCAATCTAATTATTTTTATATTACATTAAGAAAGGAAGAAAGGCAAGAAGAGCGAGGCACCAAAATCAAGAAGGTAAGCTCTTTGGAAAACCTGGTTTTCATCAGCTGGTCATAACCTCTGGAGCGAAGACTGGGCCCAGAGGAATATTCCGGACTGATCTATTCTTGGCAAAAACTGCTTTTTGGGTGAGTAAGCCGCCCACTATCCTTTTTTTTTTCTCCCATCATCTAGATAAAAATGAGTGTTTAAAAACTGTGCTAAAATTTTCAAAAACACCTTAAAAAGATTCCATTACTTAAAGTGATTTGGATAATTGTGTTCAATGGTAGCCATTATTTAAAAATATAATTAGTTGCTGAACTCAGAGAAGGAGGGAAATTTCTGCAGGTGTTTCTCATTATTTGCTATGCATACAAAATATCTGCATAAATTACCATTATTATTCCAATGTATACTAAGAGACAATAAAGCATTAGCAAGCAAAGAAGAACGTTGTTGACCCACAGACTGTGAGAGAGAGGCCTGGATGCACAGTAATAGTGTGTTGGCCTTCAGTGCTGTTGCTGCACATGTGCTACCGCATTCAGGATTAAAAGAAACAATTTTGCACCTGTAACAATGTTACATATGGAATGTAACTCCATCAGAAAGATATTTAAAATAGGAGAGGGGGCAGGGAGAAACAACAAAACAACTGGAAAAAAATAAGGCTATAATTGTTTCAAAAGGGTGACACACACTTAAACTAGGTATCTCGGATTTCTTTGAGTTTAAAGCCCTAGTAGAAGAGACAACTGAATTTTTTTAAGTATGTGGTGCATTTGCCAGTTTTCTTTCATTATTGTTAGGGTTTGATGGCAATGTTATTGTCAGTATGGTCCAACCGAACTCTCTACGATGATGGAAATATTCCATATCTGCATAATCCAGCAGTAGCCATTAGTCACATGTGGCTGTTGAGTCCCTGAAATGTAGCTGGTGCAACTAAGTAACTGATTTTTTACAATTTAATTTTAATTAATTTAAATATAAATAACCACATCTGGTGGCTAATGTAATGGACATCATAGGGAAGTTAGTTGCATTGAGTTGTCCTTGTCAACAAAAATGGTAACTAATATCTTTTGAGTACTTACTACGTATCAGGCACTGGGCTAAATATTATCTCATTTAATTAACACCACAACTCTATGAAGTAGGTACTTTTATGCTTGAGAAGACTGAGGTTCGTAGAAATTAAGGTATTTGTCTTGATGTCACCAGACCAGCATATGAAGGGGTCAAGATATAATCTAGGCAATCTAACTCCAGATTTCTCCCTATGAACTCTTGTTAAGGTGGCATCAAGAAACAACACACTGCTGAATTTACTCTACTAATCCACAATAAATCAACTTCTGTCAGTCTCTAATATGAAATCAAATGATAAATGAATATGTCACATTGGAAGTAAAGATTATCCAGTGATCAATCCAACTCTTACCATTGACAAGAGGGAGGCCCAAAGCAGATGAGTTCAAACGTGTTAGTGCTTAGTAAGCTTAAAACCAAAGTCGTTGCAATTATATGCAAATGTAGCGAGCGTCCCAAACTGCACTTAACATAGCAAACACTCATAAAATGGTGTGTGTGCATCCTCCAGGGAAATCTGATACAGCGACCAAGAAGGAAGACTTGGAAGAGATGTTGGGGCCTGATCATTTGGTGATGAAAAGCAAATGAAAAATAGTGCCTGGAGGCCGGGTTTGGTGGCTTACACCTGTAATTCCAGTGCTTTGGAAGGCCAAGGTGGGTGGATCACCTGAGTTCAGGAGTTCAAGACTAGCCTGGGCAACATGGTGAAACCCCATCTCTACTAAAAATGCAAAATATTAGCCAGGTGTGGTGGAGTGCACCTGTGGTCCCAGCTACTTGGGGGGCTAAGATGGGAGGATTGCTTGACCCTGGAAGGTGGAGGTGGAGGTTGCAGTGAACAGAGACTGAGATTGTGCCACTGCCCTCCAAACTAGGTCACAGAGTAAGAGTCAGTCTCAAAAGAAGAAAAAAAGAAAGAGAAAGACTGAAAGAAAAGAAAAATACTGATTGGGAAATGAAAGTAAGCCACTAATAATTTGATACATCATTCTGCTTTTCATTTATAATTCTTGCATGATATGAGTAATACTCTGCTGATATAATATCCCCAGCCACTTATAGTTCAAGAGTTCACAAACCAGTTCATGTTTAAGGCCCATCCAAACAAGAGACTGCTACTAAGGGATCAAAGGAGAAAACAAGGCAAAAAATTGGTACATCTTATTTTTAATAATTCCCATATTATAATGGATATTAACAAAAACCTGTTTTGAATCTTGCTGCCATAGCCTTTAGAATATTCTTAAAATTCATGCAGCCTTTGGGGGGTTCTGTACTTCTACAAATATTTTGACTAAAATCGACTAGAATCTTTTGTCCAGATGGTGAAAGAAAACTTCCTTTTTGCCTTAGCTAGGTGCTTTACACATCTTAGGTAGGCAAAATTATTCACATTGGACTTCAGAGAGATTAAGTAATTCACCCAATGACATCCAACCAGTGAGTTAGAAAATCAAGATGTGAACTCAGGTCTATCAAGTTCCAAAAATTGTCACTCTCTACTGCTCTGACCTGCTTCCCACTGCCATACAGTATTGTCTGTGATCTGGGCTTAAAATTACAAATATAGTTGTATTAGTCCATTTTCATGCCGCTGATAAAGACATACCTGAGACTGGGCAATTTACGAAAGAAAGAGGTTTAATGGGACTTACAGAACCACATGGGTGGGGAAGCCTCACAATCATGGCAGAAGGCAAGGAAGAGCAAGTCACATTTTACATGGATGGCAGCAGGCAAAAAAAGCTTGAGCAGGGAAACTCCCTTTTTTTAAAACCATCAGATCTTGTGAGATGCATTCACCACCACAAGAACAGCACAGGAAAGACCTGCCCCCATAATTCAATCATCTCCCACTGGGTTCCTCCCATAACACATGGGAATTGTGGGAATTACAAGATGAGATTTGGGTGGGGACATGGGACCAAACCATATCATTCCACCCCTGGCCCCTCCCAAATCTCTTATCTTCACATTTCAAAACCAATCATGCCTTTCCACAGTCCCCCAAGTCTCAACTTATTTTGGCATTAACTCAAAAGTCCACAGTCCAAAGTCTCAACCAAGACAAGGCAAGTCTCTTCTGCCTATAAGCCTGTAAAATCAAAAGCAAGTTAGTTACTTCCTAGATACAGTGGGGGTAGAGGCATTGGGTAAATACAGCCATTTCAAATAGAAGAAATTGGCAAAAACCAAGGGGCTACAGGCCCCATGCAAGTTTGAAATCCAGCAGGGTAGTCATATCTTAAAACTCCAAAATGATCTCCTTTGACTTCGTGTCTCACATCCAGGTCACACTGATGCAAGAGGTGGCTTCCCATGGTCTTAGGTAGCTCCACCTCAGTGGCTTTGCAGGGTATAGACCCTCTCCTGGCTGCTTTCATGGGCTGGCATCAAGTGTCTGTGGCATTAAGGTGCACTGTGCAAGCTGTCGGGGTATCTACCATTCTGGAATCCGGAGGATGATGGCCTTCTTCTCATAGCTCCACCAGGCTGTGCCCCAGTAGGGACTCTGTGTGTGGGGGCTCCCACCCCACATTTTCCTTCTGCACTGCCCTAGCAGAGGTTCCCCTTGAGGGTCCTGCCCCTGCAGCAAACTTCTGCCAGGGTATCCAGGCATTTCCATACATCTTCTGAAATCTAGGTAGAGGTTCCCAAACCTCAATTATTGACTTCTGAGCACCTGCAGGCTCAACACCACATAGAAGCTGCCGAGGCTTGGGGCTTCTACCCTCTGAAGCAATAGCCCAAGCTGTTGGTCCCTTTTAGTCAATGGTTGGAGCACCTGGGACATAGGGCACCAAGTCCCTAGACTGCACACAGCAGAGGGATCCTGGGCCTGACCCACTAAACCATTTTTTCCTCCTAAAACTCTGGGCCTGTGCTGTGAGGAGCTGCCATGAAGACCTCTGACTTGCCCTGGAGACATTTTCCCCATTGTCTTGGGGATTCACATTCAGCTCCTCATTACTTATGCAAATTTCTGCAGCCAGCTTGAATTTCTCCTCAGAAAATTGGATTTTCTTTTTATCAAATTGTCAGCCTACAAATGTTTCAAACTTTTATGCTCTGTTTCCCTTTTTAAATTGAAGGCTTTTAACAGCATGCAAGTCACCTCTTGAATGCTTTGCTGCTTAGGAATTTTTTCCACCAGATACGCTAAATCATCGCTCTGAAGTTCAAAGTTCCACAAATCTCTAGGGCAGGGGCAAAATTCTGCCAGTCTCGTTGCTAAAACATAGCCAGAGTCACCTTTACTCCATTTCCTAACAAGTTCCTCATCTCCATGTGAGACCACCTTAGCCTTGATTTCATTGTCCATATCATTAACAGCACTTTGTTCAAAGCCATTCAACAAGTCTCTAAGAGGTTCCAAACTTTTCCACATTTTCCTTTCTTCTGAGCCCTCCAAACTGTTCCAACCTTTGCTTATTACCCAGTTCCAAAGTCACGTCCACATTTTTGGGTATAGCAGTGCCCCACTCTACTGGTACCAATTTACTGTATTATTCTGTTTCATGCTGTATGTCATAAACACACACCCAAGACGGGGCAATTTACAAAAGAGCAAGGTTTAATTACAGTTCCACCTGGTTGGGGAAGCCTCACAATCATGGCGTAAGGCAAAGAGGAGCAAGTCACATCTTACGTGCATGGTGGCAAGCAAAGAGAACTTGCACAGAGAAACTCCTATTTTTTAAAACCATCAGATCTTGAAAGACTCATTCACCACCACAAGAACAGCACAGGAAAGACCCACCTCCCCCAGTAATCCAATCACCTCCCATTAAGTTCCTCCCACAACACGTGGGAATTGTGGAAGTTACAAGATGAGATTTGGGTGGGGACACAGAGCCAAACCATATCAATAATCCAATCTCATTTTTGGTATTCCACAAAATCAGATCTTCAAAGACACAAACCAAGTCATCAGATTTGCATAACAACATGCCTCAAAATCCTGGCTAACTCTGTTCCTTTCAAACTAAATGAAACTTTACACTCTTTTCCTGCCCCCAGCCTGTGCCGTCTCCCACAAAACTTTCCTAATTTCTAATTATTCACAGGAATTTTACTGCACACCTGCCCCAACTGCTTTTTAGGATCAAAGCTAATTACCCCTCCCTTGAGCTCTCACAGTCATTCCTCTGTGTTTGCATCCATTACACTGTATTATGGTTGCTATTTAAGTACCTGTGTTCTCCACTCCACCACTCAAAGTTGTATTTTATCCTCTGATCCCTTTTTGTTTGTGTGTCTTCAGGAACTGACAAAGTGTCTGCATATAATAAATGCTTAAATATTTGTTGAATTCGAATGAACTAAATAAAAACAAGCAAGTTCACACAAACTTCTCCAAATATGAATTAAACCAGGGTATATATTTTCACACTGATAATACTGCTATCAAATGAGCCAGTTATAACAGTGATCTCTTTATGATTGTATTTACATGGTATTTTATAACAGTTTGGTTCTGACTTTGTTTCCCAACAAAACGATGAGCCCTTTAAAGTTATTACTTATATTAGTATAGCACATATGTTAAGAGCACAGACTCAAATTTATAAGTAAATAGTGCTCAGGTCTTAATTTAACAAGGTGACTGATGGATGACATGGAGACATCAATGCCACTGAAAGAAAAGTTTAATATCATTCACACTTTGAGAAACAAGATGAGTGGCATGCCATGCAGGGCCACAGGAGGCAGCAGATTTGGACAGGAGACAGAAATAGGGCTTTGGAGGAAGGCTAGGCCAGAGGTTTTATTGGGGTTTCTGTAGGAAAGGCAAGGTGGGGTAGAATAACCTGTTCAGGATTGACTAGTTTGAATAATTCCAATGGGCTTTGGGCTATGGGAGTGGTCTTAGTTGCCTGGTATCTGACCCTGGAATAATTTAGGTCAGGGGAAATACTGGCTTGGTGTATGAGACTACATAAAGCAGGTGGTTGGAGATTAGTTGGTTTGGGTATGAAAGGTGTGCTCATGGCCTAGCCCTTTGTTATCTCTGAAGAGTGGCTCACCCTTGGAAGGACAGACTTCACTGACCACCAAGATTTTTAAGATTTCAAAACATCATAAGATACAGAAGATGAAAAACATGATTAATACAATGACCTTGAACAAGTTGCTCAACCTCTCTCATTTTCCTCATCTGTAAAATGGGGATAATAATTATAACATCATAGGGTTGTGGTGAGGATCAAATGAATTAATATACATAAGACAAATAGAGCAGTATATGACATATACAATATGATGTAAAAATTAGCAATAATATTTGTCACTACATACAACACCTCCCAAAATGCATCCCACAAGATAGGAGGTGCTTGAAAAGTACTGAATGAATGAATGTAGGAATAAATGAGGAAGTCCTCAGGATTACACACCTTAGTGTTGAGCAACAAACATTTCAATTTCTTAGAAACAGAAAAATAATTTATGGGTAAAGCTGGTACTGGAGTGAAAAGATGAACTGAATCTAGCAAAGGAATAAGATTCTCACTAACTAAAGCTTTTGTTGCTGTTTTCCTATAATACATCTTTTAGTCCATCTATCTCTGTCTCAATATTTAAGGCAGGCATTTGTCTTTCAGGTTTCTTTTGGCATCACTGCAGTCATCAAATGGAACATAATTTCCTTCATCCATAACCCAGTGAAGTTTAGTTGGACTTGATATCACTCCCAATTTTAAAAAGAAAATTTGCATCTTCAGACATCAGCAGCATGAGGCAACCTAAGAAATAAGTGTGCATTAGGCCTCTAAATAGACTTTTCCTTTATTATCTGTATGTAGTATCTACCTAATGGAAAATGAAGTGACAGCATCCATCTCCTTCTACTGGCATTACAATTTAAAGGAATCCAGTGAACTGTCCTTGTTAAAGCATAGGATCTAGTACGATTCTTTACTTCTAATGAACCCAGCATTTCAGATGCACAGATCTTTAGAACTGGAGAACTGGATGTTTTTCCACCCCCTGGATTTCCAAAGAAGAAAACAGATTCCAAGGCCCCATCTCCCATCTCTTGTCAACAGTCCTGGAAAAAGGACTCATTTCTATGTATTTAGGACACCCAGAATAATGTCTTATTTTTTGAAATCAGCATGGTATCCAAATGAAGGCAGCCATTTTACTAGTATTAATACAGAAAACTTACTTCAGTGAACAATGAGGACTTGAAATATCTATCTACTATATCCCCAACACCAAGAGCATGGAAGAGATCATCTATGTTACAACATGGATAAGTAACTAATTTTCTTATTCATAGGTACAAATAGCTGTGTTGGAAACAGCATCAGTTGGGGACTTTGGTGGTCCAAATCTGCCAACCTCTAGATATGTGACTTCATGTAAACTATTTAAATACTCGAGGTCTCTGTTTCCTTATCTGTAAAATGAGGGGATTAAATCAGATGTTCAAGATCTAACATTTCCTGATTTTATGAGAGGATTTACAATCAAACTTTATGGTACTAATTACCTGCAGGTCACTTAAGTAGGTCTGATTATCAACACTAATTCACATGGACTTAATATAGAATTAACCAGATCACATGATAACCTCATAAACATACTCTTTATACACTTTTAATCTTTTGGGGTTATTTTCTATAACAAGATGTCCAATTTAAAAATGAGTTGAGTTATAGGCCTTTATATAGCATTCATTTCTACACACTTGAAATAGAAAATGTTAGCTATTTAATCAGTCAGGTTTATAATTTAGTTTGTAAACTCAGAGACCATATCTAGGTTTTACATAATATTGATTACATGATCAGGGCTCATTAAAGGATAATAATTTAAAAATCACTTCTAAGTGTTAGCTTTTCCTAGCTAATTTCCTTTCCATGTGAATGCTTCATGTTTTAATCTATCACCCTTTTCTCTTATTTATTTATTTATTTGCTCTAGAAAACTGGTGAGAATTAATCTAGAATGATGACAAAATTAATGGGAATTTAAATGGAAGTGTAATCTTATTGGAATTTCATTTCTGATGACATAATAATAGGCTTATATAGCACCTTTCATCTATGGACCTCTAGGCACTTTACAAACATTAGTTAATTCGCACAACAATCCTGTGAGGTTGGCAATTATAATCAGCCCCATTATGTAAATCAGGGAAGTGCAATACAGGGAGGTTAAGTTCCTCAGGCAACAGGGAAACTAGTGGCAGAGCTGGCATCAGACCACAAGCATCCAAATGCTTACAACTGCACACTCAAAGAAGCTTGTGGAAAGCCTACCATTTTAGTTGGTTGCCACGAAAAGACCTCTTTCCAAAAGAAAAAAAATCCCAAAGAAATGTCTTATCTTGCCATTGCTTGCAGTGCTCCACAACGGAGGTGAAAGAACTAGAAGGGTAGGGCAGTATAAAGGAGACTTGCCTCGCAATGTACTCTGCCAAGCTTTTTCTCACCAGGCCAAGACTCCAGCCAAAAGGCTATGTGCTATCCCGTTTTTTGCCAGCAACATTTGAAGGAAAAATAACCCAAATGCTCATATGAACATTGTTTATAACAGCAGAAATGATTTATTGAGCGTTTAATGGTTGATGGGCATTGTATTAAGATGTTTCATATATGTCACCTCATTTAATCTTTATAATAACTTATATGTAAGTATATTAACTATTGCTGTGTAACGAAGCACCTTAAAACCCAGGACTTAGAAAAAATATTTATTTTTGTTCTCCTATCTGTGGGTCAATGAGGGGGTTGGTGATGTAGGCTGCACTTGACCTCCAGCTGAAGGTTGGATCCAGGTCTACTACTACTCCTTAGACATCAGGATAGCTGGGGCATTTTTTCTCATGATAAGCATGTTTTAAACTGTCACTGCATCACATCTTCTGATATCCCACTAGCTGTGCAAGTTCAAGGCCAAAGCCAAAATATGAAGTACTTCCTGCCCAGGATGAGGTCCACCCAGTTGCATGGCTAAATCTAATGTCAATGAAATAGGAAAGTTTATTCCTGATATAAAGTTGGTAGAAATAGTGAATATTTTTGAATAATTGAACCTATCATTGTAGCTATTCTTTTGTTCCTTCTTTTACTTTTTTTTTTTCTTTTTGAGACAAGGTCTCACTCCGTGGCCCAGGATGGAGTGCAGTGACATGATCATGCCTCACTGCAGCCTCTCTCTCTACCTCTTGGCCTTAAGCAATCCTCCCACTTCAGCCTCCCAAAGGGCGGAGATTGCAGGCATGAGCCACCGCACCCAGTCTTGTAGCTATTCTTGTTCCAATTTTATAGATGAGAAAGCAAGCTGGAAGCAGGGAAGCCTTAAGAATTTGAATGTCTGTGTGTCTCCCAGACCTGCTGTGACTGCTGTTTCTCTTTTAACAGCAAGCGTATTATAGGTTGCCTTCTCCTTCCTCAGATTATCCACCCAGAAGTGACATAAACCCACCTTCTCTTCTTCACTGGAGATTAATGATTTAAATTACAGGGCCAAGCACTTCTCTGTCCTGGTTATGGCTTAAGCAGGGGCTAAATAGTCTTTTTTGCTTCTGTGCCTTTAGTTCCACATGAGACCAAGAAGCACTGAGCCCTCCTCAAACCTTCAACACCAGTGCATTTAAGCTATTAAACCGTCCTGTTGCATTTCAAAGAATGGATGCTGACAATTCACAGAAAGCACCCTTTAGCTTTTGGATGTATGAATTAATCACTCCAGTTAACTAGATACAAAGTTCACCTAAGGTCTCTGACCTTCTGAAGATAAATATTAAACATATCCGACTTACTCAGTAGAAGCAATGCAAATTACCAACAGTCCCTGGGTCAAGGATCTGAGAGACAATAAGAAGTTCAAATAAATCAGACCATAAGGGGCAGACAAGAATTTTATTACTGATGTGAATACTGCACATCATCCACATACAGTTCTCTCCTGCCAATATCAGCAGGGGCACTAGAAAGTGTGAGATGGGCTGGCTCAATTTTTGTACTTTTGTCAGCTGCTACATCTTTCAACTCTATTTTTAAGATGTAGAATTATGAACACAAGAAAGGAGAAAGGCCTGCAACTTTATTAGTGTATACCTACCAGTTTAAAAGGAGTTAATAATATTTTAACACCTATAAAACTATGCAATGGATAGAAGTTGTGGCATTACAATGTTTGCTTTTCAAATTCCATTTTGCAGAGTGTAAGAATTCCTTGGCAGGGCTACAGGAGCAGCTGCAGGAAAACAGAGAGGCAGAGGTACAGTGCCTTTGGTCTCCCCTATTCTACTGGAGCAGCTGCATTTTTATCTGCTTTATCAATTGAATTTCATGTACAATTACACTGGAATAAAAGCATTCTGCCGTTTTAAAAATGGTTTTAAACCACTGGTTTTGATCATGTCTTTTTCTGCTATATTATTCATTTTTCTATACCCAAAAACTGTGCTGATCTTGAACATGGCCTTAACATTTATTTATTTAAATTTTGGCTCTTTGCGTATCAGCAAAGAATGGTATTCTCTTTGCCATGTTTTTAGCCTTTTTCCAAAACATGCCCCATTTTGTTTTGATTGCTTTAATCTTTTCGTTCTCTTCTCCTTATGTTCAGCATCAAAATTGCTATTTTACTCCTAGCCTAGGGACAGGCATATTCGATACCATTTCAAATAAATAATCTAACTGGAGATTGAAGAGAAAAACAACGTGATCTCTGAGGTCTGGGAATGGCTGTGTTACATTTAATTTATGCAAAACCTTCTGTATCACACTCTCTGTAGGATTTTCTTTGAATTCCTGACCACTACCTTTCAGATAGTGGAGTTTCTTGGAGCACACAGCAATGATCAGTATAACCCAAAGGTTTCTTTCCAGTCACTTCCACTCTCCATCTCTTTCTGTGAAATGTCACGTACGGATGAGCTGAGAGACCACAGGCACACTTGGGCTGCTCCCTGAAAGCCAGAGCTGCTTCATATCTATTTATATGTGGACATGATGAGGCCTCTTAGACAAACATAACAACTCTTCACTGAAAATGTCTCAGTTCTATTTTTTAACACAATATTCCAACCCTCCCCTTTCTCTTACCATTAAGGGTATTGCCTCACATTGCACTATCCCTCAGCTTCTTGGTCCTCTGAACTGTGCTATCACTGTAACAGAGAGAGAAGAAAAAATTTAATCTCCAGTGATATCAAGTAACTCCTGTGTCTTTGGCACCATTGCTGGTGGAAATTTCTGGTCTATTTAAATTACTGTGATTTTAGACTTCAAGAAAAACTCCTCACTGATTTTTTCCTAAACATTCTTTTTTAATTTTTTAATTTATTTATTATACTTTAAGTTCTGGGATACATGTGAGGAACGTGCAGATTTGTTACATAGATTTACACGTGCCATGGTGGTTTGCTGCACCCATCAACTGTCATCTACATTAGGTGTTTCTCCTAATGCTATCCCTCCCCTAGTCCCCCATCCCCCAAAAGGCCCTGGTGTGTGATGTTCCCCTCCCTGTGTCCATGTGTTCTCATTGTCCAATTCCCACTTATGAGTGAGAACATGCAACGTTTGGTTTCTGTTCCTGTGTTAGTTTGCTGAGAATGATGGTTTCCAGCTTCATCCATATCCTTGCAAAGGACATGACTCATCCCTTTTTTATGACTGCTTAGTGTTCCATGGTGTATATATGCCACATTTTCTTTATTCAGTCTATCAATGATGGGCATTTAAGTTGGTTCCAAGTCTTTAGTATTGTGAACAGTGCTGTAATAAACATACGTGTGCATGTGTCTTTATAGTAGAATGATTTATAATCCTTTATAAAGTAATGGGATTGCTGGGTTAAATGATACTTCTGGTTCTAGATCCTTGAGAAATTGCCATGATGTCTTCCACAATGGTTGAACTAATTTACACTCCCACCAACAGTATGAAAGCGTTCCTATTTCCCTACATCCTCTCTAGCATCTGTTGTTTTCTGACTTTTTAATATAGCCATTCTAACTGGTGTGAGATGGTATCTCATTGGGGTGTTTATTTGCATTTCTTTCAGCCAAGACAATCCTAAGCAAAAAGAACAAAGCTGGAAGCATCACGCTAACTGACTTCAAACTATACTACAAGTCTACAGTAACCAAAACAGCACAGTATTGGTACCAAAACAGATATATAGACCAATGGACCAGAACAGAGGCCTCAGAAATAACACCACACATCTACAACCATCTGATCTTTGATAAACCTCACAAAAATAAGCAATGGGGAAAGGATTTCCTATTTATTTATTTATTTATTTATTTATTTTATACTTTAAGTTCTAGGGTACATGTGCATAACGTGCAGGTTTGTTACATATGTATACATGTGCCATGTTGGTGTGCTGCACCCATCAACTCGTCAGCACCCATCAATTCATCATTTATATCAGGTATAACTCCCCAGTGCAATCCCTCCCCCCTCCCCCCTCCCCATGATAGGCCCCATTGTGTGATGTTCCCCTTCCCGAGTCCAAGTGAGCTCATTGTTCAGTTCCCACCTATGAGTGAGAACATGCAGTGTTTGGTTTTCTCTTCTTGTGATAGTTTGCTAAGAATGATGGTTTCCAGCTGCATCCATGTCCCTACAAAGGACATAAATGGTGTTGGGAAAACTGGCTAGCCATATGCAGAAAACTGAAACTGGACCATTTTCTTACACCTTAACAAAAATTAACTCAAGATGGATTAAACACTTAAATGTAAGACCTAAAACCATAAAAATCCTAGAAGAAAAGCTAGGCAATACCATTCAGGGAATAGGCATGGGCAAAGACTTCATGACTAAAACATGAAAAGCAATGGCAACAAAAGCCAAAATTGACAAATGGGATCTAATTCAACTAAAAAGCTTCTGCACAGCAAAAGAAACTATAATCAGAGTGAACAGGCAACCTACAGAATGGGGGAAACTTTTTGCAACCTATCCATCTGACAAAGGGTTAATGTCCAGAATCTACAAAGAGTTTAAACAAATTTACAAGAAAAAACCAAACAATCCCATCAAAAAGTGGGCAAAGGGTATAAACAGACACGTCTCAAAAGAAGGCATTTATGTGGGCAACAAACATATGAAAAAAAAGCTCATCATCTCTAAATGTTCTTTATATTGGCAATCACTTTGAAATAAAACCCATGATAATTCTTAGTCACATTTTGGGGTTACTGATGAAAACTAGTTGTAATATTCATTATGAATCAGTACTAGTATTCAAAATGGGAGGGGTTTATAGACTTCTATGAAATAAAACATATTTCCCTTCCCTGTAACACAAAGGTAGGCCAGTTGAGGTCCTAACAATCTTTTAATTTCTTCCACCAGCACTGCAGTATGGGTTAGTGTGCAAATTCTGATTCTGTGAAATACCGGTTACCTAAGTCTTGATAGTCAATGTCCCCAGTATGCCACCCATAACTTCTTTGGAATTAACAGTTCTGGGCACGTAGCACTACTAACTGTTGTCCCCTGTCAATCTTTGCCTAAATGTTTCCTCTAGTGACTGGATACATGTTCAAATGTACAATAGGCTGAAAGTACAGATAATTAGCACCCTTTGGGAATAGCACCAGCCTATAACTGCTAGGAGTTTGGGGTATGCGTATTCCATTTCTGTAACCCCTCAGTGAGATAACTCTGAGGGTCATGCTTCTACATTAGCTTCTAGAATTCTCCAGTGGTATTAAGCTCCAGTTGTCCACAGTGATAGTTGTCTTGAGATCTCATCATTTTTCTGTTCTCTTCCCTTCCCTGACTCACTTTCCACATTTCCTGCTGGCATCTTCTGCAATCAGCTCGCAAATAAACGACTTGAACTCAGGCCCTTTCTTTAGAATTTGCTTCTTGGGTAACTCAAACTAAAATACTATTCTATGCCTCAAATTCATCACTGGTAAGGGAGTGGGATGATAATAACTCCCCCAAAGGCTTGTAAAGATTAAATAAAACAGTATCTTTGTACTCTTATCATTTCTATGGCCACAAAGTAGGCATTTAACAAATTATATTAATCCATAGTATGTATCCTCCCATCTTGCGTGTATATCTCTATCACCTGATACCCTGCCACTGTGTTCCCTACTCATTTCAATGAGGACACAGTGGTCTTCTTGCTCTTCCTCAAACATGCCAAGCACACTTCTCCTTCAGAGTCTCTGCACCATCAGTGTCCTCTTCCAGATATCTGCATGGCTTTCTCCATTTCTTCTTTATAAACCTTGCGCAAATGTGATCTGATCAATAAGAATTTCCCTGATCACCACACACAAAGTAGTATTTCCTATAAGATCTCAGTGCCCTCCTTGCCCCACTTTATTTTCCTCCGTTATAGTCATCATTGTCCACTAGATCAGAAACACCATAATGGCAGGAGCTATGTTTATTTTGTTTCTTGCTCCATCTCCAGCACCTATAAAAGGACTGGGCACCTAGTAAAAGGAAAAATAATATTTGTTGAATGAAAGATCTTCATAAAATCCAAAATTTTAAAAGTCCTTTTAAGTGTAAAAATACTTAAAGATATACTGATTAGGATAATCTTATCAGATTATGCCAGTGGTGTGTGGGAGCTGGCTTATATATGCTCAAAATAGTGAATTAAATATTCAGCAATTTTCTTAACCGGTTCTTAAAGTGTTGCAGCTTGAAATTGGCCATGAAGAAAATGTTCACACCATGGAAATTAGTAAATGTTATATATCAAGACTTTATTTGGGAAGGGGGAATCTGTTTGTCACCACACTACTGATGACAGCTAAAATTCTGGAGCAAACAGAATTTTAAAAGAAAAGTGCTTTTAGGCTAGAACACAGCTTTGGAGTAAGGATAAAGGACAACATTATTGAACACTGATATCATCCTTTGGGCCTTATGTTGAGCTTTATGTCTGAGAGATAGTGCAGAATTATCCCCCAGGCAGATTTAAGGGGATTTTCTTCTATGTTACATTGCACCATGCATACATTTCTACTACTCTTCATATGCCATGAATTTTTCATTGTTAATATATAAACAGTTGGCTCGATGAGGACAAGACACTGTTCATCTTTATAATCCCTGGAGACTAACAAAATTTGCCCACACAGCAGGCTGGTGAATGCTTGAATGACACAGTGATAAAAGTCAGGATTATGATGACTGACACAAAAAGTAAGGCCATATATAACTGACCCCATAATGCTTCCTTTCACAGTATCTCAAAGAATGAAGTTGAGTCTAACCTCACCTTGAATTTGCAATCACTTCTATTAAAATGATGAAAATAATTCAATCAGCTCAGTCCATTTTTCTTTTTTCTTTCTTTCTTTCTTTCTTTTTTTTTTTTTTGAGATGGAGTTTCACTGTTGTTGCTCAGGCTGGAGTGCAATGGTGCGATCTTGGCTCATCACAACCTCCACCTCCGCAAGGTTCAAACAGTTCTCCTGCCTCAGTCTCACAAGTAGCTGGGACTACAGGCATGCGCCACCACACCCAGTTAATTTTGTATTTTTAGTAGAGACAGGTTTTCTCCATGTTAGGCAGGCTGGTCTTGAACTGCTGGCTTCAGGTTATCCGCCTGCCTGCGCCTCCCAAAGTGCTGGGATTACAGGCATGCACCACCGTGCCGGGCCTCCTCAGTCCATTTTTCTTTGCACAAATAAACTCTGCTAAGGATAGGGGTTCTCAAGATGTAAATTCTAGTCAACTTGTAAATATATGCTGACTTCTGAAGCCACTGAAATATATCATGAAGAATAAGTTCAATTTTGACCTTGCATGCCATTCACAAAAGAAGGGTTACTGAAAGTCTGAGTAATATTTTTCTCCTTAGATGAGCATATTAGGTGAGGCAGGAGAGATTATGCTGCAATAACAAATAAACTTAGAAATTGTGGTGCTAGAAATCAATAAAAGTTATTTTTCACCGTGTTAGCCAGGATGGTCTCGATCTCCTGACCTCGTGATCCGCCCGTCTCGGCATCTTAGTCTTATGTGAGAGATGTGGCTTTCTCAGGTAAATCTCCTCCAAGGCACCTCTACACACTTTCCATGGTGGGATCTCAGTCATACCAGCCCACCGTGATTGGAAGAGATGCTGGGAAAGATAATCTTTCTGTGCATCATGAAAAAAATTATTCTGATGAGCATATATTCAGTCTCTGCCAAAATGTGTCTAAAAATTATCAGATATTCTATACATAAATTCATTTTACAGGAAATCTCACTACCCCAATTTACTGATAATGGTCCACTTTTCCTGTGAGTAGAAGTCTCTGTTTGCGGCCTAACCAATAGCCTTCTATTTCTCTGCTGTTTAGGAGAGCCTGCATTTTTCACTTAAAGCCTGGTTTTCCTAGCTTCCTGTCTTTAACTTTATGAATCCGAAAGACAAATCTCATGGGAAGTGCTGGGAAAGACTTTCTTCCCTAATTGAAAAGAGAACAGAAGTACATTTCCCTATTTTGCTCCATTGATGTGGCCATGTAGTCTATTGCATTTGAAATTAGGACTGCCATCTCGTGACAATGAGAAGAGGCACAGCAAAGGTACAGAGGATGGTCGAGTTTGAAAGATGGAAGTGACATCCCTCCTGAAAACAGCAAACAGCCATTGAATTAACTCTGGAAACCATATATGTTGGGACTTTTGTTAATCGAGACAACTTTTTTTCCATATTAAGGTATTTTTCAGTGTATTTTTTATTTAAATGGTTTTAGGATATTTATGGCATTTCAATAGGTGTTTTTAAGTGCCTAATTGATACAAGGTACAGTGTTAGCTGCAGAAAGATGTTTTCCACTCACCTCAAGATCTGTTCCAATTTCACCCAAAATGCTGCCAAACATCTCTTTCAAAAAGGCAAGCAAATACTCTCTGATATTACGTATTTAATTTGGAACCTCTCCATTCCTAGAAGATGGACTACAGTTTTAGAACTGTTAAAGTCGGTTGTGTATCTCAAGATAGACTGTCAGGGTGGACCACCCTTGTTATTAAAAAAAACAACAAAAACAACAAAACTTGGCAATGAAAACCAAGCCTCAAAGAATGGTCTCTAGTAAAGAGATGGAGACTAGGGGATTTAAATTGTTCTTTATTTTAAAGTAACAGCAATGTCTGGTTTTTTCCCAGACAAGAGAAAAGAACTTTCTGAATCTTTTCAGAAAGTAGATCAAGAGAAAAGAACTTTGTGGGGAGCTTGGGACTCAGGGAGAAAAGGAGGTGAGAGAAAGTTTTCCGTAGTGAAACATGTCAGCTAACCAAGGCTGAGCAGAGAGAGGACAAGGCACCTTGGCTACACTGATGTCTGATCTTTTCGTTTACATTGTTTTCTCTTTCTGCTTATATTTCACCATCATTATTCCCAATTCTTCAGCAGTTGTTACATATAATAGAGTTACATATTGGTTTCTTAAAGAATAAGGTGAGCACAGTGTTTGAGTTTGCTTAGGACTTTTCCAGTCTTAGCCAAGAAAGTCCCACATTCAAGGCAAACCCAAATGGCTTGTCATCCTACTTAGAAAACGAAGGCAAGAGGGTGAGACCTGTGAGTGGGAGTGGTAATTAAATGATGAAAGCTGATCAAAATTGAGATGCGAGTAGTGTTCTGACCAGGAAGTGAGGGATCCAAGGAGAATGTAAATTTTATTTTCATGGGAATTCTGAATGATATAGGATAGGTGGTTACACTTACCTTGAGGACACAGGAAGTCAAATTGACTATATTAATGGTAAAGAAAAGAGTAACTCCAGAGGGTTGGGGATTTGGAAACATAGGGATCCTGGTGTTGCCAGATTAAACTAATTTCTAAAATTGTGGCAAATGCTGAGAAATTCAGGGCTCACTAAGAACGTATAACAAAACAATCTCTCTGGAAGCATCTAGAAAGTCCTCCTTGAAGACAAAGTCCTGGCTATGTTGAATTTGAAGTCTTTCAGGCAGATTCATTCTCTAGCATCACTGATATAAAGTAGTGACTTCTAATGAGTACAATTAATGGAGACTTTTTGTGACTGCAAAAAGAACTTGCAAACTAGTATGAGAATTACTGTAATTCTGATTTTAGCTGCTTCAAGCAATCTTCAATAGGCCTTTTCTCCTTCTATGAGGCTATCCCATCCTTAAAATGTGCCAGACTTTAATCTCTCTACTTCATTTCTACTCGGCTTTGCCTAAAGATAAAATTTTCACATAAATCAATTCTACTTAATGTATTATCTAGTTAGAGAGTCAATTCTCCCAGATACAGTCACTTCATGTGGAGGAGTGATGATAATGCTGGATCACTTCAGCCATCAGTGTAAGGTGTTGGGACATACCATTTTGACTCCAGGAAACTCAAGATCTCTCCTGAGTAAAGCCAGTTTCCAGGATGAACAAGAAAAAACTTATCTCTGACTTTATGTACCACATTCCTCAGAATCCCCCTGAATTCCTTTACCTAGACAGCTTGTTGTGCATGTGGGAAAATATACCATGCAACTTTTTCAATTATACAGAAGACAACTTTCTCCAGCATTTCAATAAAATTCAGTGTTACTGGCTTCATTTTCCCACTAATATATTGTAATCATATACTTGCTATTTCTGATTAGCAATAATATCATTGCAGCTTATTAGGTCAAAAGACCACTAAGAGAAGTTCTCTACCAAAATAGAATGTCTGAAAGGCATTTTTGAAATTCATTTTAAGAATGAGGTCATTGAAAAAACCAGGTTGCAATGAAGACTATAAAGCAGACACTTGTTCTTTGGTGAAAACTTTCATACATTCTGAACTGAATAAATCTAACATATTTTAAATATTATATTGTTTCAAAAAATAACAAACTGTCAAGTCCTGCTACTTATCACTGTGTGATCTTAGGCAAGAAACTGGAACCACAAATGAAGTATTTATAAACAGCATATGCGGCAGCATTCCAAAAGGCAGTCCTCTCTCATACTTCGGTTTACAGTGTATATCTTTTTTTTCCCCCAACATAATTGTAACCACCTTGAGGCAGAATCTCTTTACTCCCCCAAGGACAGTCTGCACCGAAATGCACCTAGTAGAAGTGTAATATATATTTGTAAGATATAAAGCTAAATCATTGATTGTAGGTTACTCATTATGCTGTTCCAATCTTCATTGCACTTTATGATGTGTAAAACAGGAATATAGCTTATCAACTATAATCCACTTTTTGAGGCTCAGAATGATTTTTGAGATCAAATAGGGCAGTGGGAAGAATTGCTGAGTTTGAATATGGCCTCTACCACTTACTTGCTGTGAGATTTGGACAAATTCCTTATTTCTCTGCTTCAGTTTCCTCATCTGTAAATAAAGACAAGAGTATCTATGATCAAGTAATTATGAAGAGTAAATGAATTATAAATAAAAAGGGCTTAGAATTGTGTTTGGTGTAATAGCAAGTACTTTATGGTTGTTTTTTATCCAAATAAATTTATAAAATCATATGATTTTACAGAATTGATCTGTAAAAATATCAGTATATCTACTTTCTTTCTGCCCAAGCTATTACTAAATCCATGGTATACCTTACAATCAATGATATCTTAAAAAAAAAAAAAAAAAAAAAAGGAAAGAAATAGAGTTGCTAAAGAAAACCAAAGAAGACACAATGAGAAAAATGACTAAGGAAAATGGAGACAGAGAAGTGAGAGAAAGTGATAAGATGCATGGAAACCAAACTCCAAACCTGGCCCATTGCTGTTCTCTGGTTGCCAGATTTCGAAAATGATACTGATCTTATAATTTTACTTGGATAAGAAAACAAAGTAGCCAATAAGAACTGAACATTATTTCAGGTATAGTTATTTAGTCGTCTCCTGACATACAGGGTTGGTTGAAAGGATTTGTTCACTTTTCCCCTTACCTCCTCCTTTCCAATGTTTGTTTTTCACCGGGGTGGTTGGGAAGGAAGTTGTGGCAGCAATGAGGAATGTGAGAAGTTCTGACTGTCTCCTTGCCCTTTGCCTAGAAATATCAGTATCATGATCATAATATTTAAATTGATGAATGGAAAGCCATAAAACTTGGTGGAAAACAACATAGGATGCCTTTTTATTTCATATTGACACAATTCAAGCTTTAGCCTAAGAATACTTACATAAAAATAAGCAACTTTTCTTTTACAAACTATGATGTCTTCACATTTCATTTCAGGGTCACATTTGAAACAGTTTTCCACCCAGCTTCTTAAATTATGATTTATAGAAAACTAGTTTCATGAAATATTTGTTGTTGTTTTATATTTTTATGTCTTTTCCTCTCATGGCTAATGCCATTTTTTAAAAAAGTTCATTGGTCAAAAAAGTAAGGAAAACATTGAGTTAACCAAAATTTAACAAGTGTCTTTTTGATAGGAATTTTCAGAATCTTTATTATGCCAACAAGCATCATCCATCTTTTAGAAGAAGATACCACAGGCAGTTTTTGCCAAAGGTATTCGATCATGTAACATTTACAGCATTTTTTTCCATGGTGCATTGCAATGGTTGATGGACATGCTTTAGGAAAAACATTACGAAGGGCTGACTTAATTCAATGATGGAATGCATTTGTTTAACATTCTGTACTTTTCAAAAAAACAAAACCCTTTCACATATATAGTAATAATTCTTCATCACAACAGTCCCTAGGAAGCAACAGAAAAATAATTAATACAGCCATTTTATGGACCTCATAAACAGAAGCCTTAAAGCTTGAGTTATTTTCTCAACATCATACCATATGACATAGAGGACTTAGGTCTCTTGATTCTATGCCTTATCCTATTGAACATCTTATTTAGGATACGTTTTTTTTTTTTTTTTTTTTTTTTACCATTGTAGTCTTATACCAGCTCTCATCTATCTGCTGCAAACCCAGTGAGGAATTATGACATCTGAGGGCACATAGTACTCTGGGTCTTGGTCCCTGGGTTAAACTGGAAAGGGATATTTCTGAGAAGCCAGTAGCCACTGGAGGCAGCTATGAAGCAACCATAAGAGAATTTGGAGCAGACCTTCTGATACTGATTGATAAGAGACTGGTGTAGGGCTGGAACCTGGAGCTCTGATAATCAGGTTATTGCTTAGGAGGTGATGAATAAGAGCCATGTTGGCTAAAACATTGTCTTATTAGTTTTTGGCCACAAGGCCTGTAAGTAGATCATCATATAATGACACAATCTACTAATATGATGAAGTGGACCTTCTGCTTATCAGCTCCCAGGTCTGGAAGGTCAAGAAGAGCTGAGTGAGGTCGAAAGAAAGAAATCATGGTGCTAACTACTTTGGCTTCCATTTGGAGCTTTAAAGGTAGAAGACATTTTTGATGATGATACTTGGTTTAACCCAGCACATCAAGATAAAACAACAACAAAAAAACAGACTTGGAATTCAACACCAAACACCATTATTATAGGCAATCCACTGCTGTGGTTTGGATGTGGTTTGTTCCTGTCAAAATTCATATTGAAGTTTTATTGCCAGTGTAGCAGTATTGAAGGTGAGGCCTAGTCAGAGGTGTTTGAGTCATGGGGGGTGTATCCCTATGAATAGGTTAAGGCCTTCTTGAAAAGTGAGTTCCTGCTGTCACAGATATAGATTAGTTCCCACAATAGCAAGTTGTTATAAAGCAAGTTTCCTTTACCTATTTGGCCCCTTCTTCACATCCACTCCCCTGTTGACTTTCTGTCATGCTATGATGCAGCATGAAAGCCTTTCTAGAAATCAGCACCATGCTCTTGAACTTCCCAGCATGCAGAACCATGAGTTAAATAAAACTATTTTATTCATAAATTACCCAGCCTCAGGTATTCTGTTTTAACAATACTAACCAGACTAAAACATCCACCTTCTCATGATTCAAGTCTCCAAAGATGAAAGGAATGTGCAAAGTTAAGTACAAACCATAGCTTTCCAGGGAAGAGAACTCTATTCAGCCAAAAGTCAGTTAATCTCATAATGTGTTTTTGTGTGCTAAGTGGTATTTCACAGTATAAGTTGTCTAAGCAGCACACGCTGAATTGTCACCAGCCTCCAGAGCTGTAGGAAAAGAAAATGATCGCTTATGTATCTTGGTGGCTTATCAGGGAACATGGAAGAATTAATGTATTTATTCTTTCTTCTGAGATTAAATGTAATTGCTTTAAAAAGATAATCATGCTATTGTTTGAATTGTATGCATTTCTTATGAAGCACTAATACATTTTCCTGTAGTCTGACAAAGTGTATGGTCTCTTATCCTCATTTCCCTGTGGATAAATACTTTGTTAATTAATAAAGTATTATATGAGCACTTAGTGTCTGCATTTAACAGTGTAAGGATTTCGTTCAGATTATGTTAATAGATTGTTCACATTATTCCTTGCATTAATTACAACTTCTTTCTGTGGTTTCATCATAAGAGCATTGTCATTGTGAATACAGGGGGCTTTTTGGATTATATTCTTGTTTGACTGCTGAAGTAATGCTAGGAAAATATTATTATATCAAGCACTACTCTCTAGGACTTGGCAAAAAGCAAAAGCAGATTCAATTATTCTCAAATCTTAGAGGAAACACAATTAGTTACAGTCTGGCCTACTTGAATCAAAATCAAGCAATTTGGGAATTTCTCTATAACCTACAATATCTTAGAAAAAAATTATAAAATTAGTATTTCGTATCATGATACCTTAGGCATAATTATCAGAAAAAAAAAATAAAAGGTTTCCTCCCAGTAACTGGTAAACGTGGAATTCAAATGAAGCAAATATGTAGCACGGGTATAAATCTTAGGCCACAGGCGTGCAAGAAATTTCACTTTTTCCCAAATCAGCTTAATTCTGACTCACCTCACCTTATCTAAGTAAGCTCTAGATATCTGTTGTGCTGGTGGGAAATTTAATCAGGGGAGTGTGGACCACCCCCTTGGCCCAGTGTTATGCAAAGGTTCCCAGGTCTTAGGTAATATCCGGAAATGAGGAAGGCCCTCGGTCATCAGCCATCAGTCTGTTATGGTTACTACTGAGGCACAGTAGGCCTAGTGCTCAGAGTCCCTTCAGGTCTGCCTATGCTCCATTTGTACTTGAGCTGTTTGATGTACTTTGGAAGGCTGAGGATCTCTATGTCTGCCCTGGGGATAAGCCTCCTCAGCCATATCTCAAGGAAATCATTCACTCACCAGTCTACAGGCAGAGTACTACCACAAGGAAATATGCCAGTCCTCACCGTCCCATTCTCCTCCTCCATCTCTTTTTCTTTCCTGGGAAATATTTTTCTTCATGCCTGTTGCTCTGATAGTCACTTACTTCCTCTGTCTCTAGTTGTCCTCAGAAGCAATCTTAGCATTTATCTTTTTAGGCTTTTCCTAGCCAGATGGTAACTGAAGATTTCTGCCAGGCCAAAACATCTCAGAGGTCTATTTGCAAAAGGGTCAGCAATGTGCTTAGAATACAGGTGTGGGGAATAAATACAGGGCAAACACATATAAATTATCTTGAAACAAATCCTGGAACATAAACTATTTTCCAAAGACATGCAATTTTATTAAAAAATAAACTTTACAAAATACGGTTCTGATGTTACTATTTCAGATAAAATGAGAAATGATTTGTAAAAATAAAATTAGTTTGAATTCAGAATTTGTAAAAGCCCACATTTGGTGTTTTACATGGGAATGTGATAAAACATTAACATTTGATGTTTTGTGTATTTGTTTATAAAAGTGATTAGGTTATTTTCATTTCATTTCTTAAATATTCTCATGAAGTGTAACTGTAGAAACTAAGAAGCAGGTTTTCTTTCCTCCCTTTTTACGCTCACTCCCATAGTCATTCTTGCCTCTAGAGTCTTCCTGTTCCAACTCCTTCCAGATGTACCCAGCTCCACATGCAGTTTTTCTCATTCATGACCACCTCTTGCCCTTTGTACCAAGACTTCTCGCATATCTAGGGCTGCAGATTTAGCAAATAAAAATACAGGACAACAATTAACTTTGAAGTTTACATAAACAATGAAAAAGTTTTTAGTATAAGTATGTTTCAAATATTGCATGGGACATGACATACTTATAGAAGAAAAAAATTTCATTGTTATCTGAATTTCAAAGTTAACTGTGCATTCTGTATTTTATCTGGCAATTCTACTTATATTCCCAGGTCATTATCTCCCTTTTCTCCAACCTTTCCCACCTCTTTTCACAGAATATTGTTCCATGTAACTAATCTATGGGTATGAAGTTTTAATTAAGCAAAATAAATAAGCTCTAGATAGCTGCTGTACTGCATTCAACCTACAGTCAGCAATAATGTATTATACACTTAAAACTTTATTAAGAAGATTGATCTTACCACAATAAAACATAATTAGACAAAGAAAAGGCATTGTAGTAAATATGAAAGAAATTTCAAAGAAGAGGTACTTTGATTGAACACCCCACAATCTTCGATGAATTTCTCAACCTGTTCTCTTAGACACTGAACTGTCTTAGAAACAGGAAACTGGCTTCAAAAAGTATAATCTAACAGCCTCAGAATTCCACACTTATGGTGGAAACAGTTAAAATAAAGAGTTAGAATTTAAGTCAGAGCACTTCGTGCGATGTAAGATAGAAAACTTGAACAGTTTATAATAATCAGGCATCCTGAATTCATAAAATAAAAGGAAAAAAATCACATTACAGTTGAGAAAAAAGGGAAACTTTTTTTTTTTTTAACGTGATAGCACTAGAGTTAGAAAAGTAAGCTGATTGAATGGTTCTCTTTAGAAACCATCCATTTGGAATATGAAGACCCTTGTAAAGAGAGGAGTGGCTGGGGAGGCGAAGCCCATTAAAGTTGGCAGTTGTGCTTTGTCAACTGTTTAGTGTGGTTGAAGCAAAGGTAAAGTAGTAAGGATTGTTCCTGCAGGAAAATATATTTAAGCTTATAGGCCAGGCTTTACAAGTAAGAGTGCAAGGACAAGAAAAGTAGAGGTTTTATTTCAGGGCAAAATAAGAAACGCACAGGATATGGTCCTTCTGGTTCAACAAAGTCTCCAAGATGCTTTCAAGTTGAATATGTTTCTGAGCATTGCAAGGATAGCTCATAAATGGTTATTCTTAAACTGTTGCTTATTAAATCAAATCTGAATCTGGCAAAGTAATAGCAGAAGCCAGGGGAAAGCCAGTAGATGATGCTTTAATGCGGTCTTGAAAATAATTTTTAAGTCTTACTCAGCAACAGAATTTGGTTATATCCTGCTTCATATGGAATGATTTCATTCCTTTGGGTTTTTGTTTGTTTGTTTGTTTGTTTGTTTGTTTTTTTATCAATCTGCCTTCCACAATAGCTATTTAAAGTAAGCATTAAATTTATCAAAAGTGTATTCTTTATTGTAATTAATTCTAAAAGATAGAAGAATACCATCTTCTTCTGCAAACAGAATGAGCACCTATGGAATTCAACAATATTTATGAAGAAAGAAATTGTAATCATATAGGAAGAAAAAAAGCAGTAGATTGAGGGAGATCTGTGTTTAAAACACAGCTCATTTACTAGCTGTGTGGCTTTGGATGGATCCATTAACCTCTCCGAATTTCTTTCCTTAATTATAACAGGCACTAATAATGTCTTGCATACATGAGAGTTACGAATTAAAAATAATATGTGTGAAGTGTTTCACACACAATAATAGCTACAATCTAATGAGGCCTATTAAGATATCCTGAGGCTCATAAAGGAGAATTGCTGAGACCTCTTGAATAACATTTCTCAAAATGTGTTGGGAAAACATTAGTCCCTATCGATGTGTCTGCTATTATCAAATTTGGGAAATGTGTTTTATAGGCTTCTTTTAGAAATTAGTAAAGACCCTGAGAAGCTCTGCAACTAAGAAATCTGCTTCAGTTCAACACTGAGTTTTCAAGGCCTGAGAATTCTGCAACCTTTTATTAGACATCAACAGGAATTCCAGTCTTGGGTGAACTTTGCCCCTGACATCAAAAAAGAAAGCCAATTCATTACGGTTTGTTCAGCAGAGGATGTGTTTCTTACTATGTTATTTTGACATTGTTACCTTTCTTTTTCACTGATTTTTTAACCTCTAGTTTTAATTCATGAAAAGAAATTAGAAGGAAATGTCATTTATTAAAAGTATAGCATTTGTCAGATGGATAGATTGCAAAAGTTTTCTCCCATTCTGTAGGTTGCCTGTTCACTCTGATGATAGTTTCTTTTGCTGTGCAGAAGTGCTTTAGTTTAATTAGACCCCCATTTGTCAATTTTGGCTTTTGCTGCTATTGCTTTTCGTGTTTTAGTCATGAAGTCTTTGCCCATCCTATGTCCTGAATGAAATTGCCTAAATTTTCTTCTAGGGTTTTTATGGTTTTAGGTTTTACGTTTAAGTCTTTAACCCATCTTGAGTTAATTTTTGTATAAGGTGTAACAAAGGGCTCCAGTTTCAGTTTTCTGCATATGGCTAGCCAGTTTTCCCACACCACTTATTAAATAGGGAATGATTTCCCCATTACTTGTTTTCGTCAGGTTTGTCAAAGATCAGATGGTTGTAGATGTGTGGTGTTATTTCTGAGGTCTCTGTTCTGTTCCATTGGTCTGTACATCTGTTTTGGTACCAGTACCATGCTGTTTTGGTTACTGTAGACTTGTAGTATAGTTTGAAGTCTGGTACCGTGATGCCTCCAGGTTTGCTCTTTTCGCTTATGATTGTCTTGGCTATATGGGCTCTTTTTTGGTTCCATATGAAATTTAAAGTAGTTTTTTCTAATTCTGTGAAGAAAGTCAGTGGTAGCTTGATGGGGATAGCATTGCATCTATAAATTACTCTGGGGATTATAAATAATTCTACTATAAAGACACATGCACACGTATGTTTATTGCAGCACTATTCACAATAGCAAAGACTTGGAACCAATTCAAATGCCCATCAATGGTAGACTGGATAAAGGATATGTGGCACATATACACCATGGAATACTATATAGCCATAAAAAAAGATGAGTTCATGTCCTTTACAGGAACATGGATGTAGCTGGAAACCATCATTCTCAGCAAACTAACACAGGAACAGAAACATGCACAGGAGCAGTGCATGTTTTCACTCATAAGTGGGAGTTGAACAATGAGAACACATGGACACAGGGAGGGGAACATCACACAATGGGGCCTGTCAGAGGGTGGAGGACTAGGGGAGGGAGAGCATTAGCACAAATACCTAATGTAGATGACAGGTTGATGGGTGCAGCAAACCACCATGGGACGTGTATACCTATGTAACAAACCCACACATTCTCCACATGTATCCCATAACTCAAAGTATAATAAATTGTTTTTAAAAAAGATATACATATACACATATGAAAACTCACTGTAATAAAATTCCAGTGTAAGTTTTTTTTTCATCAAGTTTCACCTTCCCAGAGCAGGCGGCTTTTGAATTAAAAAATCTAATAACAATCTATTTTCTTACTATGGGACTTTTCTTATGCAACTTTCAAGTTTAAGGTTTTGTCATCTGATCTAATTCATTTCTTTAAGGAACTATTATATTTGCAACAAAGAAAATGCACTGATCCTTTGTCTTATGAAAGACATATGAATGCTACTTTCCCAGCTTCTGTAGATACAGATGCTGAATTGCCTCAGCTCACATACTAAGCCTTTTGCCTCACCTCATTCTATCTAATTCCACTGGTTTTTGCCCTCACTGTCCTTTCCATCTAAGGCAATATTTACCATCACAACATAAATATAACCTCCACTCTTTCACTTGTTTGGCTCACAAACTTCATCTCTTCCCCAACTAGGCCTCTACTAGTTTCCCATGAAAAACTGGGAAGTAGCATTTCTACAACAGCTGTACAGAATGTACATGTACCAGGTCATTTACCCCCACCCTGGGCTTGCAATTCCATGATCCATCCCTCATCAACTTGACTCCCCTGCTTCCTGGAGCCTCAACAGAAAGAGTCTCACCTAATCAATCCCAACTTCAACAGTCAGATTTAGACATTTTCAGTAACTCAGAAGCAAACTGTTGGTAACTAGAGAATCAAGTATTTTTGGCAATAGATATATAAAATAGCAGCAATTATTATATGGCTGGGAAAGTACATATGATTATTTTACAAGATAAGACTTATCTATAAGCAGACTAATAACACAGTCTTACTTAGGTACTGTTTTTGGTCTTTGGATGAAGTAGTCTAGTAGTAATACACTGTAATCCAGAAGTTGCCAAAGTTGCTCCCATCTGTCCGTTTTGAGCATTTCATATGTGGCCATCATGCAATGAGCCCAGAGACCAACAGCTCCAATCCTACAGGACTTGTAAAAAGCACTAGTTGTGAAATGCATCCAAAGAACTCATCACATGATCTGCACCATCAAACAGACATGCTGGATTGGCAGTGGCTGGCTGAGTGATGTCCAAGACCACAGTCATGGCAGTGAAAGGACTGAGGTGTTTTGGCACCAAATGTGGTGAATGGTTCTTCCATGGTATGCTTGCTTCCAGGTGCTATGATAAAAACCTTGGCTTTTTGATGATTCCTAAAATTATTCCTCTACCCAACATAAGACTATAAACAAAAAGGAATATGGATGAACTCCCTGGATGGTGAAACATAAGATCACTATTATGGCAGAGTGTTATACACCTACTCATAATCCATCTTTAGTTTTATTTTTAATATTGTTATTTTGACACATATGAAAACTCACTGTAATAAAATTCCAGTGTAAGTTTTTTTTTCCATCAAGTTTCACCTTCCCAGAGCAGGAGGCTTTTGAATTAAAAAATCTAGTAACAATATCCAGCACACATAGCATTTTTCCGATACAAACACTACTCTAAATACTTCACATGTATTGACTATCTTAATCCTCACAGCAATACTATGAAGTAGATACTATTATTATTCACATTTCAGAGATGACAAGTGAGGTCAAATCATTTGAATTGTGTAGACTGAAGCACTGTGATTGATTGTGAGCAGTTACACACCTGACAGCCCTGTTGGAGTTAGGCAGCAGAAGAAAAGGACTTGAGGTTGACATCGTCCTTGCCTACACGATAACTATAGGAATCATTCTCATCACAGCTGTCCCAGTTCCATAACCTATAAGATAAATATATACTTATCTCTCCTCCCAGAATATCTGAAAATATACTTACAAACCTCATAAAAACCCATGCCAACCACTATGAATAACGTTGGAACCATTATTAATAAGTAACTTAATACTATGGAAATGGAAGAACCACAATTTGATCCACAATTGTCCAAATCCTTGTGCAATACTATGTATCCTACAATGAGAATTATGAAATAAATAATGTGTTATCTGGAACCATTCAGAGGTCAGGATTCTGGGGCAAATTCTTAGGGAAGAGAGGCAGTTATAGTTAATTCAAGTTATTTTTCTAGTTAGGGCCACGTATTAGGATGTGTCAAATCACATTATCTATATGCAACCACTTTTGACTTAGAAAAAAGACAATTTCATGTGGGTCAAAATAACACAATGTCTTACTTTATGGGGGATCTTAGGAAAAAGGATGTTGATTAGAAGGAAATCTGTAACAAGAGTAAGCTGAAATATCTAGCTGAAAACAACTCATCTATATCAAACTTGTAGCAACTTTGAATACACGATGGAGTAGTGGGTATGCAAACTATACTTATTCCTATGCAAATTTGAGTCAGCCTATGAGATTATAATTAGCCCAGGTGATACACCTGGAAATCTATAATTTTTGACCTCATGTCTGGTATTCCAGAAAACTTGGTGTAACTATACTCCACCTTTCCTGGCAGGAAATTTTAAATGCAAATTTTCTAGAAGTTCTCTTGCAAAACAACAAAGTAAAATAATAAGAACTCCTCTTCTTATGTTTTTTTTTTTAAACAGTGAGGTAATGTAATGGAATTCTGAAATATATTCTGTAACTGCCATTGTGTTCTGTGAAATATCCCTACAGAAACAGATTTGGAGTCATTCCAGTTCATGCTGTCAGTTTGGACTAAGTCAGGCAGTACGAATGGGCAGATAATTTTTTCGATAATGAAATCTAAACATTTGTTTGGAAGACCCTGAACAATTTCACTGGTACTCTTTGATGCTGCAATGCCATCAGCATGAAATGGAATAGTTCTGCTTTAAAGTGTCTGGCAAAAAGAGGCGCATGTCTCTGCATCTCAGAAGCACAAGGCGTAAACATCATGTTACTGTAAACTCCATTTTTTACAGCAGAGATTAGTAATGTATGAGCATGCATTTCTTATTGCCATTCCAATGAATTTCTTGAAGACTTTTAATTCTAAATAAAGAAGGCATGTTTATATTTTCTGCATTGTCATGTGTGTGCAGTACATGTAGTAAGAGCTACAGACACTCAGAGAAAAGGAAAATTATGAATCTGGGAAGAATCGTCTTTCTATCCATAGGCAGTTTTTGGTGTGTCTGGAGAGATCAAAAGACTCTGTACATATTTTGAAAAGTAAGAAAAGAACAGAAGCATAATGGTGTTATATCTTCCTGGGGATTTCATTACTTACAACAAGTGAATTTTGCAGGTGAATACAAGGGAATGGTTTCTCAGAATTCCCTCTAAATCCCTTAGAAATTGAAAATTAGTATGAGGATTGACTCTGGAATACTCTGTCTTTAAAAAAAGTCATGTATGTGAGGGTGCATACATGCATACACATGCACACACAAACACAATATGTGCACAAATAGAATATGATGGCTGAAACAGTTTTACTGAAGTTGAGATTTAAGATGTTAAACTGAAGACTTCAATTTTCAATCTATAAAGTCATTCAACCTCATACTTAGACTACAGAAGAGAAATTACTCTCAGAAGGCCCACCTGAAAGCTTTTCTGCTTTCTGCCTAATCAGCTATGCATTTGGGTAAAAAGTGCTGTCCTATTGTTTGGATTGTTGCATGAGCTCTATACCTTCTTCTTGTCTCTGTGTTTCTGGCTCCTTCTCTGTTATGTTAACATGATTTTTTAATTGATCTCATTTTTATATTAGTTACTTATTGGCACGCTGTTAGATAATACCTACCTGTCTCTCCAATTACACACACACACACACGCATCCACCATGTAGGTAGCCTTCTAATTGCATGAAAACACTGGAATAGTCACGCACTAATCCCTAGGGTCCAGTCCTCAGAAACTGATTTTACAAAATGACCTTAGAGAGATGTGCAAACCCTAATGTGAAATAATTTGGGTTTTACTTGTGTTCACTTTATGTGGCGGAAAGTAATTGTTGACCTACTATTAATTCCTAAACCCCTTCTTCCTTTTCCAGGGTGGTAATGTACCCCGCTAAAAATAGTCTATTGCATCTATAGATGACCATGAGACATAATTCTAGCCAGTAGAAATACCTGAGGGCTTCTGGGAAAGTTTAGATTTCCCAGTATAACTACGATGTCTTCCTGTTTGACCTTCTTTCTGCCTGCAATAGAAGTGAGATGAGGGTGTGTCAGCTATATTACAAACCCTAGATGGCAAGCATAAGTACAAAAGATGCTGAAGCACAAAAGTAGACAATGTCTGAGTTCTTGACGTTATTGCTAAGCAGATGGAAGAAATCTGCATTCACTGCCTCATATTTTATGATTTGATGAAGCAAATCTTATACACTCAAGTGACTGCAGTCAGTTTATTTGCAGCTGACCCCTTCCCCAACTGACATAGCTTATATTGTAGTAACAGTTTCAGGCAACCAGATGTGTTCTCTGTGGTTATTTTGGAGGTTGGGTAAGTGTCTGATGGAGTGAAATGGTCAGAGCCTAGCTCTTCTTTCATATTCCTCCTTTCTGAGCAGGTGAACACACAATGCCATTAGAGAACACTCTTTTCTTGGAGTGAAGAACATCCCCATTTTCCCTTCCATTCTTTCTGGTATTTTGTCTTTTTTTTTTTCCTCTTTTCTTCAATGTTTCTATCTCATTTCAAAAGAGGAAACACGAAATCAGAGGTTTGATTCAGAGGTAAAAATATTTTTGTTTGGGTTTCCCCAAAGCAGACATTGGGTCAATGATACGATACAAATAGTTTCTTAGGGAGATAATTCCAGAAAGCACCTGTAGGAAAATGGGGAAGTGAGTCAAGGAGAAGAAGGAAGCAAATAAAGGGTGTGTTATTGTTCAGATAACCATCAGTGGGCAATTGAGGCTTAGGGACATGTAAAACGTGCCTCAGAGTTAGCCCAACATGTCTAACTACTGACCCCAGGAAAGTACCAGGAGCATTTTCTGCACCAATTCCTGTCAGTCATTGGTTGAAGGCTGTTGAGGAGGTGGGCTGCTACCTGATATCTCTAGCCTGTAGAATGAATGGCTCCAGATACAGAGCTGCAAGGGTTTGTAGCTGAAGTTATTGGGTTGGTGTGCTAATGAATAAGTGCTGGAGGGATACTAACACAGCATCATCAATATCAGCTATACTTAAACCCTTGTATCATTCAGATCCACTTGTGCCCCACCTTAAGTTCACTGTTTTGAGTTAATGCTTCAACCTGGTGTCTAGTTTTTAATTTTTTTAAAAGAGAAAATTTTACACAGTAGGTTTAGTAGAACAAGTGACTATCCTTGTTGCTTCAGTTTATCTAAATATTAATGTCTCCCATTTTCCTCCTCTATCAACCATTCCAGATCCTTTATCTAGCATGTTGTTTGCATTATGGGGTAACTGAGGCCTTTATTCCTATGTCATCTAAGCCTCTAGTTCATTCATTTATAAAGTTATGCTTGCTGAAGTTGCCCGATCATAATTATTCCTGGGCAAGAAAGCACCAGGAGATATCCCAATGGAACCCCTGAGCTCAAGACATTCTTCTTTTTGCCTTCTTTATGTAGCACAATTTTTTCTCTCCTCAGGACAATCAGGGACAATAATCCCTGCCAGCATAGTAATTTTGTTCTTTTCCTGTTTCTGCACTCTCATGAGGGACCTCATTACCAGATGACAGCTATGGCTTTAGGTTTATTAGACTCTTATTGTGTCTTCTGATAGAAGGATCCCTACCCAACCCAATTGTAAAAAACTAGGACCTCTAGTTCCTCAGAGGCTAAAGTTTTGGAGATAGAAAATACACACACTACAAATGGATCATGGGGGATTGGTGGTAAAATGGGTCACTCTAAGTTCTATTTCTTAGTTTCTATATCTGTGTTTTCTAGTAGTTCAGAACAGAGCTCCACACAATGGCTATTGGTTCAAAGTATATGCCATGCTTTCAATAATAGTGCTTCAATAATGAGAGATGTCATCCCCACGCTGGAACCTTAGCTGTGCCTACAAGATGCCATTCCTTTGTTCTGTCAGATCATCAGCTTCTGGGTGATGAAGATCTCATGGTCATGTGCAGACCACTTGGTCCAAGGAGATCTCATCATGGTAAGCCATAACCACCTTGGATGGTGGTGCTGAGCCACTGTGGGCAGAAAAGACTAATCCATACCCTAAATACACATTAATTTAAATATTAACAAATTACTGTTCTTTCTGGGATAGAAGAGGTATAATGTATTAACTTTCAAAATTTGGCTGGTTTGTCTCCTTGGGGGATGCTGCCATACAGAGGTAGAGGGCTTAGCATCTGACTAATGCTAGCAGGTAAGACATTTAGGGTAAGCAGTAGCTAGTTCAACTTTGGTAAAAGGAAACCCCTGTTTGAGGACACTTCTCTGCCTTCTTCTCTGTCAACGTGGCTATTATGGACACTAAATGCCATCTAAAGAGTTATCCTATTCATCTTTTGTTCAATGCCTGCTCTGCTGTACACTAGTGATAATGACATGGGAACACCAAAGTTTGCAAGACTTTTAGCTTAGAATCGCATAAAATTGACACCGCCCATTCCCATAGGTCTACTCACATCTTGTTTTCCAGACCTCTTTATTTCTAAACTGCCAATCTTGTTTCTTGTGGCTAACAAAGCAACCAAATCATTTGCCTCTCCTCAGGGGTTCATTCATATTCTTACCTAAGACCACTTCTATTTACAGACCACGTTTAGGTACAAGTGTAACTTAATAGTATACTTTCTGCACTGGGAAGTTTTCCCATCACCACTTTTTTTTCTAGGAAAACTTCCTCCTGAATGGGACTGTAGTAAAGCAGCATTTCAATTTAAACCCACATCAATTGTAGTCAAGTTGTGATGGTTAATTTTATGTGCCAACTTTATGGGATGAAACTAACCTTTAAATCAATGAACTTTGGGTACTGCAGATTGTCCTCTATAATGTGGATAGGCCTCATCCAATCAGCTGAAAGCCCAAATAGAACAAAAAGACTGGACTCATTAAGCAAGAGAGAATTGTCCAGTAGGTTGCCTTTAAACTTCACCTGCACCGTTGGTTCTCCTGGGTTTCCAGGCAGGCAGCCCTCAGACAAGAATTGTACCACTGGCTCTCCTGGGCCTTGGGCCTGCCAGTCTACATGGCAGATATAAACTTGCTACCCTCTAGAATCATGTGAGCCAATTTCTTATAATAAACTGTGTTTTACATATACATACATACACACACAAATATATATTTTTATATATAATATATAATATAATAAATATACAATATTTGCATATTATATATATATATATAATATTAGTTTTGTTCGTCTGGAGAAACCTGACTAATACATAAGCCAAACTAGTTTGCGAATCAGATCCAGGTGTTTTCCTTTTCTTATCATTCGGTATATTCATCCCAATAATTCACTCACAGAGTTTTAAAAAAATCACAGCGTGTATCTATGGACACACAAGAACCTCTCTGAGACAGACTGGTACCAGGACTCTATTTATCACCTTTGCAAGTTTCTATACTATCAAAGGGGCCATGTTGCCATTTTTGAGTCATCTGATTATAGTGTCACCTGAAATTATGTAACTAATAGCCATTGAAAGATCTCAGTGCTCCACTTTCCAGAGTTAATTTGGAAATTAGCCATAAGACCCTTCAGGGAAAGACTGGGGAAATTGCTACTACATATCCTTCCTGTGGAATTGCAAGGTTCTTCCTCAAGGGGACTTGAAATGTCCTTTCATTAAAGGGAAAAGCTGTCTCATGTCTTGGTCAAAGAACTGGCTCATGTCTGGAAGCGAGGTGAAAAATTTTGATTTTTAAATTTTATTTTGAAGGCTCCCATCAATCTTCTTGGTCACTTACTCTTGATCTTTTGTGGATTTAGTAGACAAAGAACATCATCGTTGACTACTCATCTATCTTACCCCTAGACTCACCAAGCTTTATATACCTTTGTCACAGATTGCTGCAAGTCAAGGGCTCTTGGTCATACTGGCCTTAATGCCAACCAGGTAATTACACCTGCCTTGCCTTTGATGTCTTGGTGCTGCTGTCAGTTTTCTCTCTCCTGGTTCTTTATTATTCCCATTGACAGAAGCAAGCCCACTTCTATAAGTATCAGGAAACTGCCACTACTGAGCTTCTCAATGACGCCAGTGTTTCTCTCCCTAGTGAATGCCTTACCACTTTCATGATGGAAGTGGTCCCTAGACTCTCTCTGGAAATATAGTTAGCTAGTGGTTTCACTTATCTTATAAATAATTTTACTTAATAAATTCATTTTACACACTCTTCTATACTTTTAAATCCTTAGTCAAGTCTATGTCACAGTATTCTGATGTCTCTACATTTACTGGCACTTTTTCTAGCCCCAAGGAACTATCTCAGCTCAAGAATCAGAAAAACCAAGGAGTCATTTACAGGGCACCAATAACAGGTGCTCCACAAACAAAAAGAGAAATCCTTTCTTACTTTTTGTTGTCTAATATATGGCCCTAAATGCTGTACTGCCCAATACAGTAGCCACTTGCCACATGTGACTATTTAAATTTAAATAATTTAAAATTAAATCAAATTTAAATGTCAATTTCTCACTTACACTAGCCAAATTTCAATTGCTCAACATCCACTTGTGGCTAATGACTACTTTCTTGGACGAGGCAGACAGAGAATATTCTTCCTCACAGAAAGTTCGATTGGAGAATACTGCTTTAAAGTACCTCATATTTCTTCTACCTAATAATATTATTAGGTATCATTTTCATTTATACACTACACCATTGCCACCGCTTTACAATTATTTCTTATAGCAACCCTGTGAGACAGCTTCTATTTCTACCCTCACCATCAATATCACAGGTGACAATCTCTAATATGTTAAGATACGAGTTTCCCTAAATTTATGTAGCCAAAAAGTGGTGGGTCCAGGAAATAAATTCAGATCACCTGTCTCCAAACCCACTTCATAATGGTGCTTCCAGAGATCCTATTTTTCTGCTGACTTGTATTTATCACTATTATTTGATGTTAATATTTACATTGAGGAGGGGTCATGGGGTCCTGGTACTGTGTGCTGTGAGAAGATGATAAATTTAATGTTTATGTGTGTTTGTGAAAGAAGAAAAAAAAGGTGATACCTAGCAGCAGTAACTAATAGAATGTAGAAAAATGAATACAACTTCACAGAAATGTGAAACAACTTTAAGTACACCAATAAATATGTAATGGGGAAATCAGAAAGAATGGAGAAAAAGAAAGGAATATAAAAATATTTGCAGAGATAATGACTAAAAGCTTTTCAAATTTGCAAAAAAAAGACATTAATCCACACATTCAAGAAGCTCAATAAACTCCAAGTAGGATAAATTCAAAGAAATCTACACTCAAACACTTCATAAAAAATGTTGAAAGACAAACAGAAAATCTTGAAAGCAACAAGAGAAACATGACCCATCTCATCCAGGAGAGCCTCAATAAGTTTAGCAGAGGATGTCACATTAGAAACAATGAAGCCCAGAAGGCAATAGGATGTTCAAAGTGCTAAAAGAAAAACACCAGTGCATATCTGTCACTCAAGAATCTTATTTCTAGCAAAACTATTTTTCAAATAATGAAGGCAAAATAAAGACATTCCGAAAATGAAAAAGCTGAGAGATTTATTGCTACGAGATGCACCTTACAAAAAAAAATACTAAAGAAAGCTTTTCAGACCAAAAGCCTGTCAACATGGAAATTCAAATCCACATGAGCAAAAAAAGAGCACCAGCTACTCAGGAGGCTGAGGCAGGAGAATGGCGTGAACCCGGGAGGCGGAGCTTGCATTGAGCTGAGATCCGGCCACCGCACTCCAGCCTGGGCAACAGAGCGAGACGCCCTCTCAAAAAAAAAAAAAAGATTAGCAGAGGACATCACATCAGAAACATTGCAGCCCAGAAGGCAACAGGATATTCAAAATGCTGAAAGAAAAAAAAATGCATATTTGTAACCGAAGAATCTTATTTCTAGCAAAACTATTTTTCAAATAATGAAGGCAGAAGCAGAAAGCAAAGGCCTAGTCCTGGCCTATTTTATTACCTGCTGACTAAAAAGTCCTTGGGCTGTGAATAAACATCAGTGTTAGTCACATAGTAGTTGCCACAGGCCTTGGGTGAGCCTCAGTACCATGCTGGGACCTAGTGGATTCCCAGCTGTGGAGACCTTGGGGAGATACTCCTTCCGCTTGAGGAAAAGAGAACAAAGTGAAGAGGATTTTGCCTGGCAAAGTGGGTACAGTTTAGCCACAGTAAAATAAAGTACCAAGCAGATTCCTAGAGTCCCCTATTTCAAGCCACAGCTCCTGGACCACATTTCTAGACCCTTCCTGAACCAGAAGGGAGCCTAATTCTCTGAAGGGAGAGACTCAGGCCTGGCAGGATTTACCACCTGCTGACTAAAGAGGCCTTGGACACAGGCTCTGGGCAAGACCCAGTACCGTGCTGGCTTCAGGTGTGACCCAGCATCATCCCAGCAGTGGTGGCTATGGGAGGACTTGTGTCATTCCTCCCCCAACTCCAAGCAGCTCACTATAGAGAGACAGAAACTCTGTTGAGGGGAAAGTTAGGGAAAGGACCAAAAGACTTTGCCAGGTAATTATCCTGGATCTTACTGAAGATCATCAAGGTGGTACCTTTATAATTCTGCAAGAGGAGTCACAGCATTACTAGGCTTGGGGTGCCCCCTAATGCACATAAAGCTGCAGTGACCAAAGATTTAAACCACAGTACTCAATTTGCTTTGAATACTTGAAAAGCCTTCTCCAGAAGGATGGGTACCCAGACTGTGAAGATTAGAATATATACTTAACTCTTCAATGACCAGACATTGACTAACATCCAGAAGCGTCAAGACCATCCAGGAAAACGTAACTCACCAAATGAAGTGAATAAGGAACCAATGACAAATTCCAGAGTGACTGTATTGGGGAAGCTCAAGGAAATTCAAAATAACACAGAGAAGGTATTAAGAATCCTATCAGATGTATTTAGCAAAGAGGTTGAAATAATTTTTCAATCAAGCAGAAATTCTCAAGTTGAAAAATTCAACTGACCAGCTGAAGAATGCATCAGAGCCTCTCAATTGATCAAGCAGAAGAAAGAATTAGTGAGCTTAAGAGAAACTGTATGAAAATACACCAAGAAGAAAACAAGAAAAAAGAATGACAGAATAAAGCATGCCTAAAATATATGGAAATAGTCTCAAAAAGCCAAATGTAAGAGTTATTGGCCTTAAAGAGAAGGCAGAGTGAGAGAATGGAGTAGAAAGTATATTCAAAGAGATAATAACAGAGAACTTTCCAAACCTATATAAAGATATCAATATTCAAGTACAAGAAAGTTACGGAACACCAAGCAGATTTAATTCAAATAAAACTACCTCAAGACATTTAATAATTGAGCTACCAAAAGCCAAGCATAAATAAAGGATCCTAAAAGCAGCAAGGCAAAAGAAACAAATAATATACAAAGGACCTCCAATAGGTTTCAGCCTTCCCAGTAGAAATCTTACAAGCCAGGAGAGAGTTGCATGATATATTCAAAGTGCTAAATGAAAAAATCTTTTATCTTAGAATATCCAATGAAAATATTCTCCAAATAAAGGAGAAATAACAATATTCCCAGACAAACAAAAGCTGAGGGATTTTGTCAACATGAGAACTGTCCTACAATAAATGCTAAAGACAGTTCTTCAGTGTGAAATAAAGGGCATTATCAAGCAATAAGAAATCATTTGAAGGTACAAAATTCATTGGTAATTGTAAATACATAGACAAATTGTAAGTACATCGACAAATACAGTATATTATAACATTGTAATAACCAACTCATATCTTATAGGAAGACTAAAAGGAATCTATGAAAATAAATAACTATAACAACATTTTAAGAGACAGACAATATAATAAGATGTAAATGGAAACAAAAACTTTAAAAGTAGGGGAAAATAGAGTTAAAGTGTAACATTTTTATTAGTTTTGTCTTTGATTATTTGTTATTTTTTTTGGCAATCAGAGTTAAATTGTCGTCAGATTTAAATAATGTGTTATAAGATGTTATTTGAAAGCCCCATGGTAGCCTCACATCAAAGAACCTACAACAGATACAAATACGCACACACACACATACAAAAACCAAAAAAAAGAATTTAAATTGACTGCCAAAGAAAAATCATATTCACGAAAAGGTAGACAGGAAGGAAGGAAGGTAAGACCACAAAACAAACAGAAAATAAGTAACAAAATGGCAGCACTAAGGCCTTACTTATCAATAATAACATTGAACGAAACTGGACTAAACTCTCCAGTCAAAAGACATGGAGTGGCTAAATAATAATAATAAAAGACCCAACTGTCTGTTACCCACAAGAAATTCACTTTACCTGTAAAGACAGACACAGAGTGAAAATAAAGGGTTGGAAAAAGAGATTCCACGCAAATGGAAATCAAAAAGGTATAAGAATAACTATACTTAGATAAGACAGATTTCAAGTCAAAAACTGTAAAACAAACAAAGAAGGTAATTATACAATGGTTAAGGGGTCAATTCAGGAAGAGGATATAAACATTATAAATATATATGTACATAGTACCGGAGGAGCATACAGATTTATGAAGCAAAATTTATTAGAGCTAAAGAATTAGATTACAATGCAATAATAGCTGGAGACCTAAACATCCCATTTTAGCACTGGACACATCATCCAGATAGAAAAACAACAAAGAAACACCAGACTTAATCTGCAGTACAGACCACACGGACCTAATAGATACTTACAGATCATTTCCCTCAATGGTCGCATAATTCTCCTTAGCACATGGAACATTCTCAAGAATAAACCATATGTTAGGTCACAAAACAAGTCTTTAAAAAATTCAAAAAATGTAATTATATCAAGTAACTTCCCTGACCACAATGAAATAAAACTAGAAATCAGTAACAAGAGAAACTTAGGAATCTATACAAACACATGGAAATTAAATTATATGCTCCTGAGTGACCAGTGTGTCAATGAAGAAATTAAGAAAGAAATTTTAAAAATGTCACAAAACAAATGAAAATGGAAATACAACATATCAAAACCTATGGGATACAGCAAAAGCAGTACTAAAAGGAAAGTTTATAGCAATAAGTACCTATGTCAAAAAAGTAGAAAAACTTTAAATAGACAATCTAATGATGCATTTTACAGAATTAGAAAACCAAGAGCAAACCAAACCCAAAATTAGTAGAAGAAAAGAAATCATAAATATCAGAGTAGAAATAAATGAAATTGTACCAAAGGAAAATACAAAAGATCAAAATAAAAAGTTTGCTTTTTGAAAAGATAAACAAAATTGTGAACCTACAGCAAGACTAAGAGAAAAAGACAGAAGACCCAAATAAATAAAATTGGAGATGAAAAAGGAGATATTACAAGCTGTGGACAGTGGCTCACACTTGTAATCCCAACACTTTGGGAGGCTGAGGTGGACAGATCACTTGAGTCCAGGAATTAGAGACCAGCCTCGGCAAGATGGCTAGATCCCATCTCTACAAGAAGTGAAAAAATTACCCAGGCATGGTGGTGTGTACCTGTAGTTCCAGCTACTCAGGAGGCTGACGTGGAAGGATCAATTGAGCCTGCAAGGTCAAGGTTGCAGTGAGTTATGGTTGCACCACTGCACTCCAGCCTGGGGGACAGAGCAAGACTTTGTCTCAAGAAGGAAAGAAGAAAAAAGAAAGAAAAGAGAAAGAAAGAAAAGAAAAGAAAAGAAAAGAAAAGAAAAGAAAGAAAGGAAGAGGAAAAAAGAAAAGAAAAAGGAGACATTGCAAGTGATCCTGCAGAAATTCAAAGGATCATGAGACGCCATTTTGAGCAACCATATGCAACTAAATTGGAAAACCTAGAAGAAATCAACAAATTCCTAGACATGTACAACCTACTAGGATTGAACAGTGAAGACATCCAAAACCTAAAGAGACCAATAACAGTTAAAGAGATAAAAGCATACTAAATAGTCTCTCAGCAAAGAAAAATCTGGGACTCAATGGCTTTACTGAATTTTACCAAACATTTAAAGAACTGATACTAATTCTACTCAAGCTATTCTGAAAAACAGAGAAGGAAGGAATACTTTCAAACTCATTCTACAAGGCCGTTATTATCCTGATACCAAAACCACAAGGAAATGTCAAAAAAAGAAAACTACAGGCCAATATTTCTGATGAACATTGATGCAAAACACATCAACAAAATACTAGCAAAATGAATTCAACATCTTAAAACAGTCATGCATCATGACCAAGTGGGATTTATTCCAAGGATGCAAGGATGATTCAATATACGCAAATCAATCAGTGTGATATATAACAGAGTGAAGTCAAAGAATCAAATGATAACGTCAATTGGTGCTGAAAAAGCATTTGATAAAATTCAACATTCATTCATGATAAAAATAAAACCTTCAAAAAACTGTCTTTAGAAGGAACATACCTCAACCCAATAAAAGACACATATGATTGACCCACAGCTAGTATCAAATGAATGCTTTCCTCTAAGATCTGGGACATGACAAGGATGCCCACTTTCACCACTGTTATTCAACATAGTACTGGAAGAGTACTAGCTAGAGCAATCAGACAAGAGAAATAAATAAAAGGCATCTATATTGGAAACGAAGAAGTCAAATTATCTTTGTGGATGATACGATCCTATATTTGGAAAATATCTAAAGATTCTACTAAAAAACTGTTAGAACTGATAAATTCAGTAAAATTCTAGAATAAAGTATCAACATCAAAACATCAGTAGCATTTCCATATGCCAAGAGCAAACAATCTGAAAATGAAATCAAGAAAGTAATCACATTTCTAGTAGCTATAAATAAAATAAAATACCCAGGAATAAACTTTATTAAAAAATTGAAAGAGCTTGACAATGAAACCTCTAAAATGTTGATGAAATAAATTGAAGGGGACACAAAAAAATGTTCTTGTATATAGAAAATCCTAAGGAATTAAATTAAAGCATTTAGGACTAACGAATGAGTTCTGCAAGGTTGTAAGATACAAGATCAATATACAAAAATAAATGGAATTTTTTTAAAAATTATACTTCAACTTCTGGGATACATGTGCAGAATATACGGGTTTGTTACAAAGGTATACATATGCCATGGTGGTTTGCTGCACCCATCAACCCATCATCTACATTAGGTATTTCTCCTAAAGTTATCCCTCCCCATCTCTCACAAAAACCAGTCTGGATCACTGAACTATAATGTTTTTAATAGCACTCAGTTTGAATGTTTACACAGAAAAAAAGTAGTTTATAAGACTGAAGGTAGAGAAAGATGAGAGTCTGGCCTATTATGATGAATCTTATTGGTATGTAAATATTGGGTATTAATTTAGAAACAAAGGTGGTTATGACAGTGAAGCACTAATATTTCAACCTCATTTGAGGAGGAAATATGCATTTGATTGAATCAAAGGTGTTCAAAAGGAGGGTTATTTTAATTGCTATGTCACTGAAGAACAAGAAAAAGGTAAAAGAAAATACTCTATTGATATCTGTTGTCATCTGGATTTGCTTTTCTGTAGTCATCTGTGTGTGCATTTGATTGTATTTTATGTCACCCTGGTGAACAATACCACAATATGTCAAGACCATTTAGAATTCAACTACAAAGGAGCTAAGAAAAGGGTTATGGTTTTCATGTCGATCAGCATCTTCTGCTTAGATTGGGAGACCTTAAAATTAACTCTAGCAGTATAAAAAAATACCAGACACAATGCATAACAGGCAGTCTCACAAAAGACTTCCTTTATGGCTCATCAGAGTAAATTTCCTGTCAAAATACTCCTTGCGCTAAGTAAAGGTTATCTATTCATATGAACACCTGACTTATAAAATCAATCAGGGCACAATAAGAAAGATGCCTGCTTTTTGCATGCATTCAAGTTGTTGTTCCCATTAACTTAACTTCCTAAAAATATATTTCATTTTTTCCGTCTGCTCTGCATAACTCATTAACATCATAATCGCCAGCAATAATTGCCTAAAGTAAGTAAAGAAAATCACTAAAGATGAAGAGTTGAATTACCACTTAATGAAAGAAGAAAAAAAAGAAGACAATTTAAGTCAACAGTCTAAGATGCTGCAACCACTCCCTTCCTTCAGAAAATGTATAGTAATTGTGTTTTTTTGGAGCCTGTTGTGTTTGTAAATGAGGATTCTCAGACAGTGAATTCTCAAAATTATTCTATGAGTTTAATTGATGATATGAATCAGATGAACTTAAAAATATTTTCTCAGCAATCTAAAGCTGCATTTTTATAATAAGTTGCAAATAAAACTATTTAAGATATTTTTGAAATCATCTCTATGCTAATTAGAAGTCCTGACCAAAATGAAATGTTTCTCCTAGACCTCAAAAGGTGCGGATTCTCTCAAAGAAATGTTTAATCTATTTGGTGATTTATTGGTTATCCCTTTTAACCAGTATTCTTCAATTGTAGTTGATTTCTACTCTCAGAAAACATTTGACAATGTGTGAAAAACATGTTGTTATTCACAACTTAGTGACTGCTACTGATATTCAGGACAGCTCCTTGTAACAAAGAATCACCTGGCTCAAAATATCAACAGCAACAAGGTGGAGAAGTCCTGATTTACACCAACAAAAGGACCTAAGAGAGTCTTATAAAAGGCAGTGAATAAAATGAAAAGATAATGTCTCTAAATGACAAAAAATAATCTGTTCAAAGTCAAAATATTAATGCAATGTTTTAAAAAATGATAACTTATTTTACAATTTAGAGAGCAAGCTGGACATAGGGAGATAGGAGAAGAGGAATGAGGATACATTCCTCCAGCTGCCCTTATTGGCCAAAACTTCAACTCATGTCAAATAATCAGGCACTAACTGTAGTAAAGGGTAATTATGATTTATCATTTTTATAGTTATTTATTGACTCTGTAAGCATATGAGTTATTATGAGAAACAGATTAAGTGGGTTGACAGTATCAGCCAAGTACACATGTAAAAGGATAGTAAAGTAGAATTTTCACAGATGATTTAATACAGTGGTTCTCAAACATTACCAAGCATCAGAATTAACTGAAGGATGTGTTAAAAACACAGACTAATGGCGGCCCCATCTCTATAATTTCTGACCCAGTAGGTCTGGGGTGGGTTTTAAGAATTTGCAGCACTTTTAATAAGTTCTTCAGTGATGGTGATAGTGCTGGTCTGTGGCCACTTTGAGAACCACTTCCCTAATTCAGTAGATACTGCATCCTAAAATGAAGGGCAGTACAACTATGATGCAAACTTCACTTACAATAATAATATAAACAGTTACGTATTAGGAGATGAGGAAACTGGAAGTTATTTTAGAGAGAACTCTAAAATGTGCTGTTGAGTCCTGTCCCCTCACAAGTGGTAGAGGTGGGGCTGGAGAGTGCAGACAGCTTCCATCAAGACTAGGGAAAGATGCTTCAATCCAACCACTTGAAGAGATATGTTTCTCATAGTATGCAACGTAGAGGGGACTCTTGTCTCTCTCTCACTTAAGAAATCTAAAGAACAAGAGAGACTGGTTGGCTAGCTGATCAAAGGCAGGGAAAATGGTAAGTTTCTAATATGGTGGAATTAACCTGATTAGTTGGAATTTGTCAGGGAAAAAGATGAATGAGTGTTTCTCATCTGGAGATTGTGCATGGCCTGTGTGCAAGGGACATGGTGTTGGGGTAATCTCTTTTTTTTTCTCTTTTTCTTTTTTTTTTAGATGGAGTCTTGCTCTGTCACCAGGCTGGAGTACAGTGGAACTATCTCGGCTCACTGCAACCTCTGTCTTCTGGGTTCAAGCGATTCCCCTGCCTCAGTCTCCCAAGTAGCTTGGACTACAGGCACATGCCACCATGCCTGGCTAATTTTTTTGTATTTTAGTAGAGACGGGGTTTCACCACGTTGGCCAGGATGGTCTCGATCTCCTGACCTCATGATCCACCTACCTCAGCCTCCCAAAGTGCTGGGATTACAGGGATGAGCCACTGCACTTGGCTGGGGTAATCTTACATTTTGTCCAAAAGGGAAGACTACAGGGAGTTAAGGGGGCTTAATAGAAAAGGCTGGAGATATTGCTGGATTGGTAGGGGCTGGGAGGAAGTAAGAATATCAGCATGGATGCCTTTTGTTTTTTAATCAAGGTCATGACAGGTAGATGATTTCTCCAAGAGTGAGGTAGGTGGGATATCTTCAACAATCCAGTTAAGTGACTCCACAAAGTCTATTTTTACATGTCTGCCAAATTTGCAGAGCACTGAAACTAGATAGCTGTAAGACTATCTGTTAAGTGAGGACTTTCCCCCTTAGTGCATCTCCTTCCCTCATTCCAACACTGGAAATAGCAGAAGCAGTGTTAAAAGAAAAACTTCAGGCAAATTTAACAAAATTCATTTGACCAAAGAATGATTCATGAATCAGGCATCACTCACAACCAGATGAGGTTTAGACAACTTAGACCAGCAGTTTGAGCAGTGAGTTTTTGTAAATTGAACATAGAAGCAAAGTAGAGAAATTATCTGACTGACTACAGCTAGGCGTTTGCCTCATTTGTGCATGGTATAATGAGGATTTGCCTTATTTGAGCACAGTCTGATCAGTTGGCTGTCTATGATTGGTAGAAGCTCAGCTGTTTATCATTGGCTAAAACTCAGCTATTTGTTATAAAACATATATTCAAGTTGGGTGTTGTTTAATTTATATACTGTTAGGTTACAATTTGTTATGTAGGATTGAAAGTACAGAGACAGTCTCAAGTTGATGGCCTTGTGTTTATTAAATTTAACAATTTCCCCCTTTTGGTCAGCCTATCAATCTTGAAAGATTGACCAAAACCTTGGACAATGTTGCGATTCTCTGTAGCTATCATAATGGACTTGTTTGGTCTCAATGTGGAATTTACAAATCACAGCATGGCCTCAGTTGAATGATTCTTTATAGTCTCTTCACATTTTGTTGCTTTAACCAATGTGAGACCATGTAACACATAGTAGATGGCTGTATATATGCATTTAAGATGCTTGAGAGAACACAGTGCACCAGGGACACTATTATGACCATCAGGAGGATAATACCAAAAGACTAAAATATGTTCCTTAATCAAATAAATTAAAATAATATAAACCCAAGAATGATCCATAAAAGGAATCTACTTGTCTCAACCAAGTATGCAGTTTGTTGTTTTCTTGTCACTGAGTTTCTCTCATACCAGACGTGTTTCCACAAGTACAACAAGGGGTGTTAGCTATCACACACACTTTCCCCCGTTCAGTCAGCACATAGTAAAGGCAAGCTTGTTCTCTAAAACAACTTTAGCAAAGAAGAGTAGAGAAGTTTCTGGGCAACTACAACCTTTGCAGTAGAGTCAGCTATAGTAGCCAATGTTTGGATAGATATTTAATCATAACCTCATTTATATTTATGCCATGCCAAAGAAGAAACATTCTATCAAAGCTGCCCATTTAGAGATTGTATTAGTCAGGGTTCTCTAGAAGGAAGAGTCACTAGAGTCTCAAAACTGAAGAACCTGGAGTCCAATTTTCCAGGGCAGGAATCATCCACCACAGGAGAAAGATGTAGGTAGGCTGGGAGGTTAGGTCAGCCTCACCTTTCACGTTTTTCTTCCTGCTTTATATTTGCTGGCAGCTGATTTGATTGTAGCCACCAGATTAATGGTGGATCTGCCTCCCCAGCCCACTGACTCAAATGTTAACCTCCTTTGGCGACACCTTCACAGACACACCCAGGATCAATACTTTGTACCTTTCAATCCAGTCAAGCTGATACTCAGTATAAACCATCACAGAGATATTTATGCCTCCTGGCAAATTCTTTCTTATGTTAGAGTACAAATTAGAAGGTATAGACCAATGTTCAGTATCAAATTCATTATAAAATGGCAGTGGTACCATTATAATCCATAACATGCATTGAGTTCTTGTTTCCCACTTATTGAGACATGGATTGCTCATATATGTGACTGATCAATAAATCCACAGATAAAAATATATCCTGGAGAAGCACAAAGGGCAACTTCTTGTAGGATGCCTTTTGCATTAGGGCTCATCAGTAAGAAAGCACTAGTAGTATTTATTCAAAGCTCTACTACTGACTTATTGCATGGCTGGAAACTACTAATAATTAGAGAATTTGGGTTATGGACTTGTCTACAAATTGTTGAATTATATTTTCTTTTGTTTTTCTGCCAATTTAGTGTCTAAAATAACATTGGTCTTTTCAATTTTCCCAGAAGACTGAAGATGATAGGGACAATGGTAATGCCATTGTGATTGTAATACTTTATGTAACTGTTTTATAATATGTATAGTAAAGTGAGTACCTCTATCATTGGAGACTTATCTGAGAATATCCTATAAAGAAAACATATTTACTCATGATATTTTAGTTACTGGTATAACATCAGCCTTCCTATATAGGAAAGCTTCTATTCAACCAAATAACATACAGACAATTACAGGAACATTTTGATAATCCATGGAGGGTGGAAATTGAATGAAATCCATCTTTAAGTGTTCAAATAATCCAGTAGGTGGCAGAAATGTAACACTTGAGGTTTTTATCTTACTAGGCTTGAGTTTTCAATCCAATCATTGGTTATAGACCATTTTAGAAATTCTTGGAATAGTTTCTATACCAGTATTTTTTGTATCATTTTGACTACTCCATGATAGTCGGAGGGTGCAGAGCTCTTAATAATGGAAACTTTAAGGACTCAGGAAAAACAGGCAACCATCAGGGCCCTCTATGAGTCCACACTTAATTTTGAATATGCATTCTTTTAAATGCCAATTTTGTTTCTCTAATTCTGGTACACAGCACTGTTTATTAAATAGGTTATTTTAGGTAATTTGACTTGGATCAATCCTATGGAGTTTATTCAAATTGCATATTTTAACAGGTTCAACACTAGCTGGTTTAGTATGAAAATCTGCCACAGTGTTTATTTGGTACTCAATTAATTCTTGACCTTCTTGATGTTAGGTTAGCAGTTTCATGAACCAATCAGTTTCTTCATTAGAGTTATGGCAATTATCATCCAGTTTAATAGTATGATCTTAAAGTTATCAGAAATGTATACTTATCAAAGTCTGTCCCATGAATTTCCTTAAAGACAGAACACTTTACAATTATAGTTGCTTCGACAGTGCTCAAGAAAGTACCAGAGTAAAATGATTAACTGTAGTAGAAGACAATATTTAAAGTGGCCATGCAAAATATTTGATGAGAAATTATTATAAAGCAATTTTCAGGGAAATTACATTATTTCTGTGATATACAACATTGTAGAATACTAACTAGAATTATGACTGACAGCATTATTGTAGGACCATCAGATTTATAGGAGTTTTGTATAATTTCTGGAACATATATTAACAACATTTCCATAGCATGGTTTGAAGAAGGTTCAGCATCACATTATTTGACCATGCTTCCCAGGTAATTTAACATATCATGTAAGAAAATTAGTTTAACATATTTCCTTTTATAAGACAAAAATTCTTGGGAGAGGTGGGGGTGGTTAATGGGTACAAAAAAGAAAGAAAGAATGAATAAGACTTATCGTGATAGCACAGTAGGATGACTATAGTCAATAATAACTTAATTGTATATTTTGAAATAACCTAAAGAATGTACTTGGTTTGTTTGCAACTCAAAGAAGAAATGCTGAGGGTATGGATATCTCATTCTCCATAATGTACTTATTTCACATTAAATTCCTGTATCAAAATATCTCATGTATGACATAAGTATATACATCCATTTTGTACCCACAAAAATTTTAAAAATAAAAAATATACTTTTTAAAAATTATTTTGAGATATTCCAGGGGTTCATCTGAAAACTCCCAAAGTTAGTTTGAGATCAAAAGATCTTAGTTTATAATTTGATTTTGGGAAGTTGTCAAAAATGTTAAAAGATTGGAAACACTTGATTGAGATAGAATCACAGATCACTGTGAAACAGTATATATTCATTTAACTGTAGAGATTATTAAATGACTTAAATGGCAAATACAGAAAATCACGTACTTCTAGAAAAAACTTTAGCTTTCATTAAAGAGGATTGTTTTCTAAAGTAATCAAAAACCTCATAAAGCCAACATGAACTACAGGAAATTATCTGGATAAAAGACAGAATCTTTGTTTCCCAGTCCAATTACTTAAAAGCTAAAGAAAAACTTTTCACAATGTATTATTAAGAGCAGACCAATACTAAAAACAAAACAAACACAAACAAAACTTGTTGTTTTAAGAGATTAAACTAAAATCTAATTTTGCATTAGTATACTTTTGACATTAATGCTACATTTTAAAAACTTACAAATAATTTCCTTTCAAATCTTAGCCATCTTGAGCACACATAAAATTTCTTTTTCTTACTTCCTTTTCCAGAAACCTATAACTTTCTTGTATCTATTCAATTTTTGTCTTTATATTTTTCCTCTTTCTCACAGTGTAACAGCCAGTCTTTCTATTTTTGGGACAAAAATCACTATTTTTCTCTGAACTAATCAAAACACACTCTCATACTTTATAGGTTTTCTAACAAAATACACACCTTACTGTTTGGAGGAACGGAGGCAAGATGGTGCACTTCCCGGTTCTTCTTCACCACCAACTCTTCCCGCGCGCGAAAATTCAGCCGGCGCCCGGGAAGGTGCAGACCAACTGGGCATGCGCCAGGTGACGTCAATCCGAAGAGACCAAGATTTACCTGGTCGCACCTGCTGGTCGCACCTGCGGAACGCCCCTGACACGCCCATGCCCCACCTATTGCCCTCCCACTCCTAGAAAAGCCGCTCTCCGCCATTGAGCCACGTGGACTTCCCAGCTTCCCAGTCCTGTCGGGATGTGGGAACTCCGTCGGAGAGCTTGGGGGAGGGGAACTCTGCCGGCCTTCTTTGCCGGAGGCCGACAGACTTCTTCTCCACACCTTAGGTTACTAAAATAAACTAGCAGTTTTGCGCCTGACCTTTGCCTACTTGCTGGTTCTTTTGTGCTCGCTCTGGTGGTCTTAGAAAAACAAGACACTTCTTTCTTTGTATACATGGACATAGAGTTGTTTCCTTTATTATATAAAATAATTTTAGTTATTCATGGTTGATCTTTGAATGGCACGAGTTTGAACTGCACAGGCCCACTTCTACATGGATTCTCTTCTGCCTCTGCCACCCTGAGACAAGAGAAATCGACTTTTCCTCTTCTTCCAGCTCCTCAACCTACTCAGTGTGATGACATTGAGGATGAAGACATTTATTAACATATAGTAAATATATTTTCTCTTCCTTGTGATTTTCTTAACATGTCTTATTTTCTGTAGCTTATTTCATTGTAAACATATAGTACATATAGCATATTAAACATGTAGCAATTGTTTATGTTATTGATAAGGCTTCTGGTCAACAGTGGGCTACTAGTATTGTAGTTACGTTTGGGAAAATCAAAAGTTATATGCAAATATTTGTGCATGAGGAAAGGTACCAGTAACTCCTGCATTATTCAAGGATCAACTGTATATCAGTTTGAATTTTTAACCCTTAGAAACTTCAATTTCTGGAGAAAACTAAGAAGTATGCAATTATGAACTGCCTGTCACACCAACATTCTATAGATTAGCAAACCTATGATTCATAATTTTTTGAAGCATGAAAATGGCTTCCATACCTTAATTTTATGAGCTCAGTTTCCATCCTTTATTCTGACTTTCTGACCTCACCCTTAGGGTAAGACAAATCATTTAGTCTTTTCAACTTCTTTTTATATTCTATGTGTCTGGTTGAGTGGACTGAGAGTCTTTCTTGGTTCTCTCTCTCTCTCTCTCTCTCTCTCTCTCTCTCTCTCTCTCTTTTCAAAGTTATTTGGCCACGTTGATTCCAATTATGTAATTTGAAGCTGGGAGTGGAGAAGAAATGTCAGAGATCAGAAGCTTTCACATAGAATAAAACTTTAGTATTTGTTTTCCCATTCAGCATTTAGGAGATTGTCTACAATGTAGTATTGAATATTATCCCAAATATCAATGAAGAGCTACTTTAATTCTACATTTTGCTATTGTGTCTTTTAAACATAGTTCTCTTAGGAAATCAAAAGGATTTAAAGTGATTGGCAAGGCAGGATTCAGATATCCCCAAATTCCTTACTCTTATTGAGGCATATTTTATTTATTGGAATGAAAATACCACTCTTTACCCCTAACAGGGCTTAAAATTTGGCCCTTGTTTTTATTTTTTGTATCGCATGTACATGATACTCTGTTAAACACACATCATTCTTGTTCTAATACTGGATAGAAAAACAGACCCTATTCCTCTGTAAATTACAGAGATTCCTATTAACGTTAATGTTTTGCTTTGTTCTAAATTTCAACCCTGAAGCTTTTCTGTGCATAATTTTGAACTTTCTGAATTACTCTTTCAGTCTCTTCTCTGTTCAAATCAAGCTCTGTTATTCAATAATGAGTGTCTTCCTGGTAGATTTTGGTGTTTACCTTCTTTATTCATCCTTGGCTTTAGTGATTTACTCAGCCAGCTCATACTGAGACCTGTGGTAGGCAGAATTATGGGACAGTCCCCGAGATTACCACTGATTCCTGATGTATACACCCTGTATAATCCCCTCCCACTAAGTGCGGATGGGGGTTAGGGAATATGATGGACATAACGCCATGGTTATTTTGTGTCACATGGCGAAAAAGGGATTTTGCAAGTGTAATTAAGGTCCCAAGTCAATTGATTTTGAGAAAATCAAAAGTAAGATTATTCTGGGTGAGTTGGCCTAATATAGATCAATTAAAACAGGGTCTAGAGGTAAGAAAAAAACACATATACACCATGGAATACTATGGGGCCCATCAGGGGATGGGGGTTTGGGGGAGGGATAGCATTGGGAGAAATACCTAATGTAAATGACGAGTTGATGGGTGCAGCAAACTAACACGGCGCATGTATACCTATGTAACAAACCTGCACATTGTGCACATGTACCCCAGAATTTAAAGTACAATAAAAAATGTTTAAAAAGCATCAGAGATGCTCCCATTCACCATGGAGAAAGAGATTGCCTTGTTAAAGACAGAGCTATGTGGCAGATAATGCTGGCTGACCTCTAGGAAATGGAGATCTCAGTTCTTCTACCACAAGGAATTAAGTTCACCCAGTAATTACATGACCTCTGAAGAAGAACTCAAGCTCTAGAAAGGCATGCAGCTGAGTTAGCATCCTGATTGCAGCTTTATGAGATCCTGAGCAGAGAATCCTTTTAAGTGCCTAGACTCTTGACTCATAGAAACCATGGGATAATGCATGCACATTGTTTAATGTCACTGTTTATAATATGTTTTTACACAACAATGGAAAACAAATGTAAGTTCTCAGATTGTTGCTTTCACTAGAAACATAAGTGAAGAATGTGGTAAAAAATGTAATTCCAGGATCAGCAAGGAATTATCTTGGCAACCTCAACTGCCAACAAAAAAAGAATCACCCCCCAACACACGTTTACACAAACATACTCCTCCCTCTTGAAACTGCCAGTATTTCTTCTCCTCTAGGAGAGGATGGGTCTAATTTTAGACTCAGGTTCCTCCCTACCCTGCATTTGAGTGATGCCTGCAGACTACCCATCATGACTTTTCTCTGAATCCTGAGCTAAAACAACATTGCCCTTGGGGACTCATAGGCTCAGCTGGGGAAGTTGTTTCCATTAATTACAGTAAAAAGAAACCTCCTGAATATGGTATTGTGAAGTTTGTTTTGAAAATCATTTTCCTTTTAAAAATCATCAGTCATTATGCTTCATAGAAAAATCATTTTACTTAGGAGCAAAAACATGATTTTCTACCAGCTGAAGGGTCTCTCTACAGTGAAGCTAGAAAATCATTATTTGAGCAAGACTGTTTCTACTAAAGCTAAGCTATTCTTGTATATAAGAGGGAAAATTAACAAATCACATAAATAAAGAAATAAGTCTTTGAAAGTAAGAGAGACCTTCCTTTCAGTTCATTTCTATGTGTATCCTTTTCTTGTTTTGCTTATGAAATGAGAAACAATATAACTATTTGGGGTGTGTGTGTGTTTGTGGGTGTGTGTGTGTGTAACTAATTCATCACTTCAGAATTCTAATCCTTCTCTCTGATCTGTAATTCCTCATGGTCTCTATAATAGAATCAATCAACTCAGTATGTCTTAACTTTGCCATACTTGGTGATAGTCCTATTTAAAATCATTTTTGTCTTCTTGATGCTCTAGTTTCTTGATATGTGCAATGCCATATTTAAAGTTATGAAACATATATACTGGATAAACTCCAGTGATTTCTATAGTGATTTGTAATGTGTGTTCCTGAAAGAAACCATACAGAAATAAATAGCATTATAAAAACCACATTTGATGGTCCTATTCCTTATAATTGTGAAAATTCCACCACACATAGGTCAGAGATACAGATTTGCATGCATCAGTATTTCTGTCCTCAAGGATTAGGAATTTCTAATTTTTTATTATATCCTAGTCCCAACTGAATACCAATAATAAAACAAAATTTGTAGTAAAATAGCTTATCTGATTATAAATAAATAAAACTAGTCTTTTGACCAGGACCCTTGCATGGGTACGTAAGCCCCGAGAAAGCAACTTATTGAGGAGAGTGAGAGCTTGTCATAGAGTCAAAAGAAACAGTAAAATTCCTTTCTCTTCTTTGCTGTTGTTTCTTCAAGGAATAAAAACAAGGGCGTAGTTAATCCACCATGTTAGTCACCGACCAATGAATACGTAAATAAATAAAAAACAAATGTGTCCTAAAATACCATTACTCTCTTTTGCAACACCAATCATTGCCTTCAATATTTCAGAACCTCACTAGGTGTTTTAAGCCATATCTAGGGAAAAAAAGTCTTAAATATGGCCAACAAAACCAAAATTTTTAAAAAGAAAAAACACATATTACCCCTCTTCATGTTTGCCTCAGTCCCTGAATATGGATTCCCATGATTTTTCTCCCTTCTTTTATCATGCCTTGGAAGTTGCAATTTCCCAGGAAGTAAAATTGTTGACTTTCTTATTCATGATATTTTTCCACGGTTCAGCAAAGTGTCTAATGCATAGTAGGGCCTTTATGAAAATAAATTTAGAAATGTAGGACTCTAAAATTAGAAAATTAATTGGATAAATCATATTGAGATGGAATTTTTATATATTTAACTAATCACTAAACTCTGCTGACCCACGTGAAGAAAGTCTTAAAAATAAAGGCAAGAATTAAGATTTTTTTTAAAAAAGGCAGCGACATCAGTGGTCACAGCCTGCAGGGGATTTAAACTCTATAGAGTTAGTTTCGGAAAATCACTAAAAAAATACGCAAGTTAAAAACAACAATAACATTCACAACCCCTGAGAGAGGTGGAAATCAAAATCTAGAGTATACAATTTATTACCTAAAATATTCAATTTTCAACCAAAATATTATAAGGCATGACAAAAAATAAGACTATGTGACCAATACACAGGAAGAAACTGCTTCTGTTTCAACAGAAACTCTCTGAGAGAACACAGATGTTGGATTTATTTAGTAGACAAAGAAAACCAGCTATGTTCAAAAGCAAAAAGAAGCCACGCTCAAAACTAGAATCCATATATATATACACACACATATACATACATACATACATACATATGTCCTTGCTCTTTTCTTAACTGATTAAAAAGACAATTGCATAAAACAGTTATTATAAGATTGTATTATCAGGCTTATTACATAAATATGTATCTATATGGCGGAAATAAAGTTATTGGAAAAAGTTTCTATATGTTATTCCAATAGCTAGGAAATCGTCATTTGTGGGCTGAATAGGGCAGTAGCAGTAGACTGAAGAAAATTTGAATAGGTTAAAGAGATATAATTAGCATAATTTAAAAATGACATTTGAAACAATGATGCATGCATAGGTTAAAGAAAATTTCAATCAGGCTGAAAATGAGGAAGGAATATCCATCGACATAATTGGACATACTGATATTTTATTACAGATTTATTTAGATTATTTTTCAGCCTGAGAACTAACCAAAAACCAGGTCCTTGAGGAATGAGAGATAAGTAGACAAATTTCAATAAGCATAACTTTCCATCTCTCCCCATACTAGTCATTGTTATGGGAAAACACATTCAATATGCCACGCGGATGATGAGTTACGTACAAAGAGGAAATAAACATTAAGTGTGCCAAGCTACAGCATTAAATCAAAGTTACTCATATTTTCTTAGTACTATCTGGCATTGCTGCTGTCAATGAGAATAATTCTATTTCAAATCATTCTCAGTAAGTTTTATCTTTAATAACAGTGTAATAGCTTGATCAATATGAAGTAAACCTCTAAGATTTCAGATTTGGAAGAGGTTGGGAGAGTAAATGAGGAGAAAAGACAGAAAAGCAACTCAGTTGACAGGTTGAGGGAAGGATTGTGGCTTCCATCTGAATACTCATCTCACCTTCACCTTTGACTTTATTCTATTCCGTTACTCTCTACAGGTTGAATGATGACCTCAGTTTTCCTCTTTTCTTCCTGGTATGAATCACTATTTGAATATCTTCTTGAACTTATGAGAACATTAAAAAATTTCAGAGCACATTTTTATTGAACCAAAAGGTAATTTTTTTCTATATTCCATAACCCATTAAGATGACCCTGGACATTTTGATTGGATGTCTGGATTTCTGGAACACACAAATCTATGTAGATAAGCCACTGGAACATAGAAGTCCTGAATCTTCTTTTGGTTTATAACTCCTCACTGCAACACAGAGAGGATTTGTGTAAATTATGCTAAGCTATTTTTTTAAGTTAGAGAGATTCTGGGAAGTAGATAATTGTTACAGAACCTGGAGTTTAGACAAGTAAGAAGTAGACAATGCTAGGATTAATAAAAATGGCAAGCAGTATCTCCAAAGAACCAATAATTCAAGGCAACTACCTTATATTTGTGTCCTCTTACCTCATATTAAAACTCTTTCTATTCATTTGCCATTGTTTGCTTATATGGAGAAATATTGCCATTTTGAATGTTACTTTGGTTACCAGAAGTAGCAGAAAGTACTATGAAGACCTGGCCAAGCATCTTTGAAGTAAATGGTCTCTCTTGTTAAAATGTAGTAGCCCCTAAAAGAAAATCTTGGCTGAGAGAGAAAATTTCAACATGAATTGTAGCCATCAACATGACAAAAATCCTCAAACACTAATCAGAAATGTTTTTGACTCACTCCTTGGGAGAAACTCAACTTTCCCAACAAATTGATGGCCCACTAAGTATTTTGCAGCAAATACTGAAGGCCCGCAGGAGAATCTGACTTTATTATAACCATAGTTTTTTGTTGTTGTTGTATAAGTTTAAGGTGTACAACATGATGTTTTGATAGCTGTAGTCTTCATGTTATAATAATTTGTAACCTTACCCTACTGAAAAATATGAATGGTTCAGTTTGCTGAAGGTGAGAGAAGTAAGCTAACTTGTGTTGCATAGCTATTCTGGACCAAGGACATTATATTTTTATTTAATTCAATTCTCTCAATCATTCTATGAGGAAGACACAATTATCTACATTCTGGGGCTAAGGTAACCAAGGCTCACAAGATTTAAGTGGCTTTCTCAGTATCATACAAGAGGCCCAGAACAGATTAAGGAGTGGGATACATGGATATTTTCTATGTTTCTGTAACTGACATTAAAACATTTGGAAAATTTCTTGACAGTTAATCTAGGAATTCACATTAGATTCCTAACCATCATTTGAGATACGTAATTAGTCCTCTAGGGCCGAAGGAGAGAAAAACAAAAGCAAGAATATAACATTCCTCATTGGTGTTGATCCTATCCCCAAGGGGTAAATGCTGATCAAACATTAAAAGAATGTTTTTGGTTTTTGTTTTTAAATTAGGTCTGGATTTTTAGTTTTACAAAAAAAAAAAAAAAACCTCCCGTGTCAATCAGGCACAGTTATATAGTGTCGTTGGTTGTTTCCCAGGAGAAGGACACTGCAATGGAGTTAAAGGGCAGATAATTTATTAGAGAATATTCTCAGGATCAACTCCTATAGACAAAAAGGAAGAAAGCAGAATTGTGCCAAGGGAGAGAGTAGGCTGTGGTAAAGATTCAACAAGGGCTTTAACCAATCCCAAGTGAAGCCTTGGATCTGGGCCCTTCAGAGTTGTTTTGACTTGGGCTGGGATGGCCGGGTCTTTATTCGAGCAAGTAGAACAGCCATTAAATGATGTGGGTCAGCTGCCTTAGGATGGTGTGTGACCATGGTCAAAGGAGTACTGAGGGATCACTGAGAGTAATTTCTGGAGATAGCTGACAGCTTAAGGCCACTAGCTGACAGACTCCCAACCATTGGGAGAAAATGTTCCTCATCCCTAAATGAAGTTCTAAGTGGATCATCAAATACATGTAACTATTTAATGATTAAGCTAGTCTTTAAAATCAGACCTATCTGGTTCTAAGCACATGCTTTGTCTCATGTTATTGTGCCTGTGTGAATGCATAGGGAACACTGTTTATGACTACTACCAAAATTTTAACCTCTCTAATCAGACTTCAGAGTATATTAAAGAACAAAACACATGGGCCTGGTTGCTCTAGTATATGTTTGGTTTGGCTGCAACAATTGTGAACTAGACGTATGAAGGGGCAGGCTATAGCATAATATTTCCCTCCCACTCTCCAGATATAGCAAAGTGATTCAGAAAAAGCACTCTGAGAAGAGTCACATGGAGAAGTACACCAAAGCTGTGTTACAGGCCCTGGAACCTGCCCTAATCCTGGGAAGTACTCTACAGAAAAAGAACTTGGTTCATAGTAAACTCCCACTAGCCCTTGTTTCCCATCTTGAAAGAGGTATTTGGAGCTTTGCAATAAAATATAGTAAATGCTGATGGATGTTTGCATTTATTTCCCTCCAAGAGGTGTCAGACAACCAAAGATTCATTGTAAGTAAGCCAGGTAAGTTAATAGTGATCCTTGAATGTTTCATCTGACCAATGAAGAGTAACTCAAAGCAGGAAGCCAACAATTATCCAGACTATAATATTGGAGTCTTTACAAGCACAGCTTGAGACAAGGACTCAGATGCAGGTCGATTTTTTGGAGAGGTAATTCCAGAAATCAGGAAGGAAAGAGAAAGAAGAATGAGACAGGGAAAGAGCTTTTAAAACTGTCCGTTATTTGAACTGGTTATTGCAGTAGCCAACTGGGGTGCAATCCCACTAAGGACTTTTGAGAAACCTTGCAGAATGCACTTCAAAATTACCTTATGAAAAGGTGGGTGGTTGAAACATTTTTCTAGTGACTCCAATCTCCCATTGTATAATGGTCTCCCCTGGGAAGATTAATTCTCCCACATTTTATGAGTAAGCTACCTTGGTTTTTGAGAAAGTGTTGAGTAATAAGATTGGAGAGCCCAGGTGGGAAACTGTCAGTCTGAATAAAAGCTGTCCACCACACCTGCTGCTGAAATACTCTTGTGCTATAGGATTGTGGCATAAGACACCAAAGGTGTCTGCTGTGGTTGCCCAGGTAGTTATCTAGAAGGCTTTTGAGGAATTAGCTCTCACAAGAGCAAGAGTGGAGAGGTGATCACCTTGATTGTCAAGCTCTTCAACATTTCTGCTCTCTGGTGTTCATAGGAACTTTTTTCTCTGATACTGAAAAATATTTGCACCCTTAGGAACTGTTTTTCTAGTACATTTCTAGGTTTCTTACATTTAGTCCTGGCTCAATTCTCCAAGATACAGGAGCAATTTACCCTTACTGGGCCTCCCTTCTTGCCCTGAGTAAATATCTGTGCCAATGCCTGCTGAGAGGAACATAGGTAAAGACATGTGTGAGTAAACAGTATTTGCAAAGCTGTAGTAATTTCTCCTAATTATATATGTTTTAATTAATTGGCCTGATCAGTGTTTACTAAAAGAACTAGTTGTCAATAAAAATGTCATTTTAGTGACCTTTATTTTATCTGCTGAAGTCTGTTTTGAGTATTGAGAAGCACCTCTTGAGTTAGCCTTCAGCACTAACTAACTTTGTTACTTTTTTGTGTTTCTGTATGTCTTTGCTGTAAATTATATGATTTCATTATACGACAAAATGGGCTTCTGTTTCATTTTTTTTTCAATTACTCAGGTAGTTGAGATATGACATTTCACTTCATTTTGATTCATTGAATGTAATTCAATAAAGGGTGGAGAGCGAGTGAGCTAAACTCTACAAGCAGACGCTTTTCATTGCAAACCAGTTGGCTTTTCTCCTACATTTTGAAAAATTCTGATAACATTCATGCTTCCAGATTCCTCTCCCTCCCCTCTCTTTTTTTGGCTATTTCCTCGCATTGAACCTTGAAATGCAATTTTTCAGCACAGAAAACAAGGCCGCCTTCTTTGGCTGATGTCTAAGAAGAAAAATAAACATAAAAGTGGATTTTAGGCTTCATTCTTTATTAACTACCAATGGTTTGACTTTAAATAAAGTGGTGCAGTCTCTAAAACTCAAATTGTGGCTCTCCTTGGTTATTCAATAAAGGGTACAATATTTAATTTTTAAAAGAAGTGTACTAGATTTCTTTGTATATCATAACTCTCTTAATTTTCACAGCATCCTTGTGACTAACTGCTATACTAGTCCCATCTACAGATGGTGAAACTGAAGGATGCAGGCATTAGGTAACACTCTTGCAGTCTACACAGCTATTAAGTAAGGAAGCCAGCATCAAAACCCAGACAGTCTGGCTTTAAATACCCATGCTCTTTGCCACCATTCTATGCTGCCTCTTCGCTAAACCTCTCTCTATAAAAGTCTTTGGTGTGAGTTCACCAATACCTTGTCAAGTCATAATGGAGTTCAAGACACCAACATTATTTATATAGACTGTTTAAATTTGTTTGAAAATTGGCAGTGAAGCAAGAAAATTTTTGCTGATTCTAATCTTTGTACGCACAATATAATTTCAGCAGTCCTGATTTCTGTCACAAATCAGACTTTAAAGATGTGCATACATGTTTTTCTCTGATTCTGCAAAGTACTCCAAATGTGAGGGCTACAGTTGGGAGATATTTTTTAATTATAGTACGTAAAATGTGATGGAAAATAGTAATTCTGTTAGTGAGTTTTGACTGGCCTGCATCTTAAAATCACCAGAAAAACTCGCTAGCTAATCGTAGCGGTGCAATTCTGTTATGATATGTTTTTTCTAGTTTCAAGATGTAATGAAGTCTATAACACACTAGATGGTAGCCTTGTCACATGAGCCCCCAACCACAGCACACAGGCTGAGAACTAACGTGAGAACAATTCTTTTTTCAAATTAGAACATTTAAAACGATAGATGTGAATGCAGGGCCAATAATGGGTCTACTTTTTGATTTCAGGGTTAGAGGCCAAGACTTGTGGAGGTGAGAGGATTGTTTTCTGCTCAATAGCTCAGTAGTGTCAACGGGAGTTGACTCAGAGACTTTTTCCCTGCATGGTTAGGAAAGGTCACTCTCTGCTTCTTGTGGAGTTGGAATAATTGTAAAAAGCTTTTTAGGGAGCTCATCAGAAAAGCACAAATAAATAGTTCATTTGCAATTATACACTAAAGTGATTCCTTACAGCTCTTAAGTTTTATCATTAATTTATGACTATATATATATATGACTATAGGTAAAATATATGCTAGACATTGTCTGTGTATTTTTTCCCTCCAATATGTAAGAAATTAGAGGAATGAATAAAAGGTTAATAGTCTCAATATTATTCTATACAGTCCATTAGGATCACTGAACATCTCTTATTTTTTTCCTCATCCCATAAATGTTTCCTCTAATCTTTACCCCTGTTAAATTTAGTTCAAGAGCAAATGCTCCATACCCAAATCCTCCAGGTAGCATGTCCTCCTCTCTGCTGAATGGGAATTGAAGTGGTTAGAAACAAGAAAGGAATTTCCTATCTCACAGAATCTGGAAAGATAGACACAGTTCTAGCATCCCATGTGGAAACCCTGATCACCTTGCCCTGTAAGCACAAATACTTCTTCAGTTGTACTAGCCATTAAACAGGCTTTGATGGGTTGGCTTTTGAACCAACTACCACATATATACAATAATGTGCTTGTGAGACATAGATTTGTTGAACAGTACGAATTATTCAAATGATTGGGCTGCAACCAACTTCTCTATTAGGGACTAAAAATAATGTTTATCTGTTTCATTTTCTGTTGGGCTCCTATAGTTTTAATCAGGTATCCCAGGTCAGATGGCTGCTGATGTTCTCATTTATCTTGCTGCAAATATTTATTAACAAAACAATAATTATGACATGACATAGGCTCAGCAGGATAATCCTGCATTATGATTATTTTATTGGTGATAATGACATAAAGCTTTCTGTACAACTGCATTTTTCTGGACAAAATTTAGGTGAGTGTTTTGTATAATGCTGAATAAAGACAACTGATTCTGAAATACCATCATCAAACTCTGCTTTAAAGAGACATAGCAAATCCGTAATCCACATAACAACATAGTTTCAACTTGTTCTGCTGGCCTTTAAACAGGGTTCTGATTGTATAATTTTTGGTCATTTCATGGTTACATCTGCTTTCTTCTTTCCTTCTCTTCTTCTTTTAGCAAAAATATAATGAGTACTTGTGTGTCAGTTACTGTGTAAGAGACCAAATAAAGACACATGTTATAAAGGCAAGGAACTCTTTGCCTATTACCTAGTAGATAACTTGAAACTACAGAAAAGCATTAAAGATAGATTGAAGTAACATTTGAAGATTCACATTTCCAGCTCCTTGCTGTATGCTATCATGTATGATATAACATTCAACACTCAGAACAATCTTTGAGTGGGAAACTGAAATACAAAGATGTTGAGAGTCTTGATTCAAGGATGTGGTGAATTCTAGAGAGTTCACCACTTGTGAAACTGTGAATCAATTAAATTCTATAGAATTTACCACCTGTGGAACTGTGAGCCAATTAAACCTCTTTTCTTTATAAACTACTCAATCTCAGGTAGTTCTTTGTAATTATTTCTCATGTATGTCCAGTGTACTCTTATTGATTGCAATCACAAATGAATGCCTAGACATGTTCTCAGTTTTAAAACAAAGCCTCGCTTAACCACTCTCTAACTGCCTAAACCAGAAGACTTGGTGAATTGTAATAAAACCTGTTGTGTTCAGCAGAATCAGCTTCCTCTAACTGTGGCTCTATCAGCTATATGTTTAATTTATGCAAAGTTTCCCTAATGGTCTAAAAGGAAAATTCAAAATCAAAAGATTAAGTGTATTGCCTACATCATTACAAATAAAGGAATAAGGTATTTTATAGAATTGTTTATATTTATCCCTCATTGTACAAAAAATTCATCAAAACAAAATTGTTAACCAGAGGTGGCCCAAATATGTTCTACTTACTTTAATTTTTCTTTGAATTCCTTGACCCTCAAAGCTGGATATACAAATCAACTAACCTATGGCCAAGGCCAGCTGTAGTTCCCAAGCCAGAGGCAAGACAGTGTTAGCTGCCTCTGTCCTGTTATGTACAGGGATTTGGAAGCAAATCCTACTCCCCAGGACCTAAATCAAAATGTTATCATAATCTAAGAAGAATTGAGTCCAGTTCTATTAAAATTTTAACATGAATGTGTTTGAAGGTCAAGTTTTGTCTATAATTTTGAAAGATGAAAGATTTAACAAAGTAAGGATTTCTATTCTGGAGATGAGGATGAGATAGAAGTCTCCAGGTACCATAATCAAGAGCAGAGGTGGTCCAGGTGTGGTAGCTTACACCTGTAACCCCACAACTTTGGAAGGCTAAGGTGGGAGGACATGCAGTGAATTCTAGAGAAAGTATTTGAATTCAGTTGTCTTCCATTGATGTCCAGTATACTCTTATTGGCTGCAATTACAAAGGAATGCCTGTATATTTTCTCAGTTTTAAAATTAAGCCTGCCTTTAGTCCAGGAGTTTGAATCAACATGTCTGGGGAGGGACCTGGTGGGAGGTGATTGGATTATGGGAGCAACTTCCCCCATGCAGTTCTCATGATAGTGAGTGAGTTCTCATGATCCACTCCAGCTCCAACCATGGCTAAAAAGGGGCCATGGTGCAGCCCAGGCCAGGGCTTCAGAGGGTGCAAGCCCCAAGCCTTGGCAGCTTCCAGATAGTGTTGGACCTGCCAGTGCACAGAAGGCAAGAATTTGGGAGCCTCCACCTAGATTTCAGAGGATGTATGAAAACACCTGGATGTCCAGGAAGATGTCTGCTGCAGGGGAGGAGACCTCATGGAGGACCTCTACTAGGTCAGTGCAGATAGGTAACATGGAGTTGGAGCCACACACAGAGTTCTTGCTGGGGCATTGCCTAGTAGAGCTGTGAGAAGAAGGCCACCATCCTACAGACCCCAGAATCCACTAACAGCTTGCACCATGTGCCTGGAAAAGCAACAGATACCCATTGCCAGACTTACTTGAGTAATACATCTAACAGAGTCCAGAAAGACAGATATATTCCTGGCATCCCATGGGCAGTGGGGTTGGAAATTCTGAAAAAAACATGAGGCACAACTTGTCTCTGCTCCATCATATCTGGAGCATACTTCAGGAAGGCTTTGAGGGGCATCTCAATGTTTGAGGCTAAAATCATCTTCTCATCCTAATGCCAGGCAGTGATTTTGGCTGTTGGCTGAGACCTAAGCTGGGGCTGTCAAATAAAACACCTGCACATGCATTGTCTCCATGTGATCTCTGCTTCTGCGTAGCATGGTGGCTGGATGCCAAGAGAAAATGCCCTAAAAGACAGCCAGTTGGAAGCTGTCAACTTTCATAAATTTGCCTCAGATTTCACATCGTATCACATCCACTCTAGTCACAAATTTGCCCAGATTCAAGGGGAGAGAATATAAATCTCCCTTCTAATATTGAGGAATATTAGAGTCACATTGTATGAAGACCATGTGCTTTGGGAGAGAATGTGGTGATCATTGGAAAATGCAATCTGCCACATCCAGTCAACAGAATTCCCTTTCTCACACTTAGTATTATTTACATGCTTTGTAAAGTAAACTCGGAGTTAACATAATACAAATATAATTTGATTGATTGTATTTTGGGCACATTATTTATTTGGTTGTGTTCTATGTAAACAAGCAATATACTGGGATAAGGAGCAAAGTCCTTTTTTGAAAGTGGTTATGATATTTATGAACTGAACCATATAATATGATTACAAATCCTGATGTGCTTTCAATAATTTTGTTGTATTGAATATATCTAGAATAACCTTATATGTCTATTCAGACATTTAAAATATTGTATTATACTCCATAATTCATTTTATAATGTAAGGAGACATATTTAAAAAATTCTGTTAAATTTTTTTTTTTTTTCCTAAATGGTTGTGGTAGGGGAATAACATTTTGTATTTTCCCTAAAGAGCAAGATGGAACAAATAATTATGTAGTGGTAAAATACAATTCAATTAAAGGGAATTTGAGTTATAAACTGGATGTATTCCATATCTCTGAGTGATGCATTACTTGCTCCATGCACAGTTCCCTAATTAAGGAAAAGAATTTCCTCTTGGGATTGGATTAAGTCCTGTTAAAGGTATGACTCAAAAATAAAATATGGGTAGAATTAACACTCTATATTGCCTTATTTGACATCAGTAAATGACAATTCTCCTCTTTGAAGAAATAAACTAATGATCACAGTTAAAAGACAAGTCTGAAGAAAACTTTAAAACAAAGAAATTTAGGTCAGTAGTGTGGAATGATAGTAAGCTGGTAAAGCAAGGGACATAAAAAGTTTAATCGACAATTCAGTTCTGTATTTAAGGAAATATAAAGGCTTCCATGAAAATACCTTGATATGTATTTATTGTATTTGTTCTTAATGCATAGTTCTCAAATACTACCATAAAAATAAAAAAGAATGTAAACAATCTAGCCAGGCCTATATCTATCAAAGAAATTGAATTAATAATTAATAACTTTCCAAAACAGAAAGCACCAAACCCAGATGGGTTCACTAATGTATTATACCAAACATTTAAGGTATATGTTATATTAATTCTCTACAATCTCTTTCAGAAGATAGAGATTGAGTGAATATTAACCTCATTGTATGAGGCCAGCATTACCCTTTTACCAAAACCAGACAAAGATACTACAAGTAAAGAAAATTGCAGATCACTATATCTCATAAACATACATGAAAAATCCTTGACAAAAAATTTTAAAATTGAATCCAACAATGTATAAAAATAATTATACCTCATTACCAAATGGCATTTACTCCAAGTATGCAAGGCTGCTTCTACATTTTAAAATCAATTAATATAATTCATCACATCAACACCCTATAAAAGAAAAATCACATAACTATCAAAAGATGCAGAAAAGTCATTTGGCAAAATTCAACACCCATTCATAATTTTTAAAAAACTCAGCATGCTTACCTAATTTGATTACTATACATTGTGTCAAAACATCACTATGTATACAATAAATGTGTACAATTACAATGTGTCAATTAAAAATATGACACTGTGTTTAGGGGAGAAAAAGGCCAGTTTGGGCTAAGGTGATCAAGAAAGGCTTTAGGGAAAGGAAATACCTGAACTGGAGCCTATAAAATGTTTAAGATGAGAGCAGACCAATCAGAGGGCTAGTACATTCCAAGCAAGTTTAGAAACATAGATTTGAGCTCAAACTGTGAGCAGATTCATTTTCTTCAATTTAGAACACTTAATTAATTAAAATATTTTATTACATTAAAAAAAACTATCAGCAAACAATAAGTAGAGCAGAACTCCCTAACCTTGAAAAATAACATTTACACTAAACCTACTGGTTACATTATACCTACTATTAAGAAATTAGAAAATGTCTTCTCTTGCTACTTATTTTACCATTGTACTAGAAGTCCTAGCTGATGCAATCAGACAAGCAAATAAAATAAAAAGTGTACAGACTGGGAAGGAAAAGATATAACTCTGTTCGATGACATGATTGTCTATGTATAAAATTTGAAAGAATGGACAAATTTCCTGGAAGTGATAAGCAATTATAGCACAGTTGCAGGATACAAGGTTAATGTACAAAAGTCAATGACTTTCCTATATGCTAGCAATGAACAAGTGGAATTTTAAATGAAAAACACAGTATCATTTACATTAACACCAAAGAAATTAAATTCTTAGGCATAAGCTTAACAAAATATGTACAAGACCTATATAAGGAAAACTACTGAATAAAAAAAAAAGAAAGAAAAGAAAAACTGAATAAATGGAGAGAAATTCCATGGTCATTGATAGAAAGACTCAATATTGTGAAGATGTCATCAGCTCTTCCCAACTTGATCTGTACATTCACTACAATCTGAATTGAAATCCCAGAAATTTATTTTGTGGATATCAACATTCTAAAGTTTATATGGAGAGGCAAAAGATGCAGAGGAGCCAGCATAAAGAACAAAGTCAGAGGACTAATACAATCTGACCTCAAGTAATACTGTAAAGCTACGGTATCCAGGACACTCTAGTGCTAGCAAGGGTATACATAGATCAACCAATGGAACAGAATAATCCATCAATAGACAAACATAAATATAGTTAAGTGATGTTTGACAAAGTAGCACAGGCAGTACAATGGAAAAAAATAGCCTTTCAACAAATGGTCTTTCAACAACTAGACATCTATATGCAAAATAATGAATGTAGATGCAGACCTTACAGCCTTCACAAAAATTAACAAAGTAAATAATTATCCTAATGTAGAACACAAAATTATACAACTCTTAGAAGATAACATCTGAGAAAATTTACGTGTCCTTGGGTATAAAGCTAATATGTTACAGCCAATGCTAAAAGCATGACCTGGCAAAGAAAGAATTGATAAATGAAACTTCATTTAAATTAAAAATTTTTATTGTGTAAAAAACGCTATCAAAACAATGAGAAGACAAGCAACAGACTAGGAGAAAGTATTTGCAAAAGACATATCTGATAAATGACTGTTATTGAAAATATACGAAGTACAATTAAAACTCAGTAAGAAAATGAACAACACAATTAAAAATGGACAAAAGATATGAAACAGACTTCTTATCAATGATGATAAACTGATGAAAATCAGTACATAAAAATATGCTTAACATCATATGTCATTAGGAACTTGCAAATTAAAACGAGATAACACCACACGCCTGTTAGAACGACTAAAATCACAACGTAGATAACATGAAATGCTGGTGAGGATTTGGAGTACCAAAAACTCTCGTTCATTGCTGGTGAAAATGAAAAATAACACAACCATTTTGAAAATGAAAACTGGTACAACCACTTTTAAAGGCAGTTTGGCAGTTTTTGCAAAACTGAACATATTCTTAACATGTAGTTTAACAATTGTGTTCCTTGGTATTTACTCAATGATTTGAAGATTTGTGTTCATATGAAAACCTGTGCATAAGTGTTTATAGCAGCTTTATTCATAATAGCCACAACACAAAAGCAACCAAAATGTCCTTCAGTAGGCAAATGGATTAATAAACTGTGGTATATGCAACAATGGAATTATTCAGTGCTAAAAAATAAATGAGTTATTGATATGGTTTGGATGTTTGTCCCCTATAAATTGCGTATTTAAATGTAATCTCCAGTATTAGAGGTGGGGCCTGGGGTGGGTGTTTGAATTGCAGGGCAGATCTCTTTTGAACGGCTTAGCACTACCCCCTTGGTAATGAGTGAGTTATTGCTCTATGTTCATGTGAGATCTGGTTGTTTAAAAGTGTGTGACACATCCTCTTCTCTCTCTTGCTCCCTCTCTCTTGTTTAGCTCTCACCACGTAATAGTTTGACTATTTAACCCTGCCCAAGTCTCTTGTTGAAATGCAATTCCCAGTGTTTGGGGTGGTGCCTGGTGGGAGGTGACTGGATTATGAGGGCAGATTTCCAATGAATGAAGTAAGTTCTCATGAGATCTCATCATTTTAATGTGTGTGGCAACTCCCCTCCCCTCACTCTCTCTCTTGCTCCTGCTTTTGCCATGTGATATGACAGCGTCCCCTTTGCCTTCTGCCATGAGTGTAAGCTTCCTGAGTCCTTATAAGCAGATACCTCATGCCATGATTCCTGTACAGCCTGCAAAACTGTGAATCAATTAAATCACGTTTCTTTATAAATTATGCAGTCTCCAATGTAGCAATGCAAGAATGGTCTAACACACCATGTGATGTGTCTACTTCCCTTTCACCTTCCTGCAATGACTGTAAGTTTCTATGACTGTAAATTTCCTCATCAGAAACAGATACTGGCACCATGCTTCTTGTACAGCCTGCAGAACCATGAGCCAATTAATCTTCTTTTCTTCATAAGTTACCTAACCTCAGGAATTCCTTTATAGTAATGCAAAAATGGTCTAGTACAGAATATTGGTCCTGAGGAGTGGGACATTGCTCTAAAGAGAACTGAAAATGTGGAAGCAGGCTTGGAACTGGGTAACAGGCAGAGGCTGAAAGAATTTGGAGGGCTCAGAAGAGGACAGGAAAATGAGCGAAAATTGGGAACTTCTTAGAGACTGGTTGAATGGTTGTGATCAAAATGCTATAGAAATATGGACAGTGAAGTCCAGGCTGACCAGGTCTTAGATAGAAATGAAAAAGTTATTGGAAAGTGGAGTAAAAGTCACCTATGTTATGCCTTAGCAAAAAGCTTGGATGCATTGTGCACATGTTCTAGGGATCTGTGGATATTTGAACATAAGAGTGATGATTTAGGGTACCTGCCAGAAGAAATTTCTAAGCAGCAAAGCATTTCAGAGGTGGTCTGGCTACTTTTAACAACCTATGATCAGATATGGAAGCGAAGAAATGACCTAAAGTTGGTACTTATATTTAAAAGGGAAGTATAGTGTAAAAGTTTGGGAAATTTCTAGCCTTGCTATATGGCAGGAAAAGAATCCAGGCAGGCTGTAGAGTAATCACTTACTAGAGAGATTATCATGACTAAAAGGGAGCCAAGTGCTAATATCCAAGACAATGGGGAAAATACCTTGAAGGCATTTCAGAAATCTTAGAGATAGACCCTCTCATCACAAGCCCAAAGGCAGAGAAGGAAAGAATAATTACAGGGGCCAGGCCCAGGGCCTCAGTGCCCCTGGTCTGCCTCCAGACACTGCTCTCAAGATCCTGGCTGCTCCAGATCCAGCAGTGGCTCAAAGGGCTACAAGTACAGCTCAGGTTGCCACTCTGGTGGGCATATACCATGAATCTTGGTACCTTCCACTTGGTGTTAAATCTGCAGGCATACAGGATGCAAGTGCAAAGGCTTTGCAGCTTCCTCCTAGATTCTAGAGGTTGTTTGAGACCTGGGTGCCCAAGAAGAAGCCTGCCACAGAGGCAGAGCCTTTACAAAGAATCTCTAATAGAGCAGTGCAGAGGGTAAATGTTGGGTTGGAGCCCCAACACAGAGTCCCCACAAGGACGTTTCCTCACGGAGGTGTTGAAGGGAACCACCACCCTCCAGACCCCAGAATGGCAGAGCCACAGGAAGCTTGCATCCTGAGCCTAGAAAAGCTGTAGGAACTCAACTCCAACTCATGAAAGCACCCATGAGTGCTGCACCTTGCAAAGTCACAGCTGCAGAGCTGTCCAAGACCTCAGGAGCCCACTCTTTGCACCACTCCATGTCCTGGATGTGGGACATGAAGTCAAAAAAGACTATTTTGAAATTTTAAGATTTAGTGGCTGCCCTGCTGGGTTCTAGTCTTGTATGAAGCCTATAGTCCCCTTCTTTTGACCAATTTCTTTCTTTTGGAATGGATATATCACTCAATGCCTGCACTGCCATTGTATACTGGAAACAAATAACTTGGTTCTGATTTCATAGGCTCATAGTTGGAAGGAACTCCATCGCTAGATGAGACTTTGGACTTTGGACCTTGCCATCTTTGAGTCAGGACTGGAACAATTTAAGACTTCTGGGGACTGTTGGAAAGGCACTATTGTATTTTGCAATATGAAAAGTACATGCGATTTGGCAGGTGGGGAGGGGCTAAGTAATATGGTTTGGATGTTTGTTGCCTCCAAAATTCATGATAAAATGTAATACCCAGCATTGGAAGTGGGACCCGGTAGAAAGTGTTTTGGTCATGGGAGTAGATCCCTCATGAAAGGCTTAGTGCCATGCCCTTGGTGCATGAGTGAGTTCTTGCTCTGTGTTCACATGAGGGAGATCTGGTCATTTTAAAGTGTGTGGAACCTTCCCACTCTCACTCTTGCTCCCTCTTTCTTGCTCCAGCTCTTGCCACATTACATGCCTGCTCTCCATCTGCCTTCCAACATGATTGGAAGCTTTCCGATGCCCTCATCAGAAGCAAACGCTGGTGCCATGCTTTCTGTACTGCCTGCAGAACTGTGAGCCAATTAAACCTCTTTTCTTTATAAATTACTCAGTCTCAGGTATTTCTTTATAGATATGCAAAAATGGTCTAATACAGCTATCAACCACAGAAAGACAGAGAGTAACCTTAAATGCATACTGCTAAGTGAAAGAAGACAATGCAAATAGGCTACATACTGTATGAGTCCAACTACATGACATTGTGGAAAAGGCAAAACTATAGAGACTGTGAAAAAATGGTCAGTGGTTGCCAGGGCTTGAGGGAAGAGAGAAATGAATAGAAAAAGCACAGAGGATTTTTTAGGACATGGAAACTAATGTGTGTGATGCTACAATGGTAAATACATGTATTATACGTCTGTCTAAACTCATCGAATATAGAGCACCAAGAGTGAACCCTAGTATAAACCATGGAATTTGGGTGGTAGTGATATATCAATGTAGGTTCATCAGGTGTAACAAATGTACCTTTCTGATAAGGGATGTTGATAGTGGAGGAGGCTGCGGGTGTGTCGGGGCCAAGGGATATATGGAAACTGTGCCTTTTGCTTAATTTTGCTGTAAACCTAAAATGGCTTTTAAAGTAAAGTCTATTAAAAGTGAAAAAGAAAAAAACAAAACCAAAAACAAACAAGCAAACAGACTACAGCAATATAGATAGTAACATAATCTTACTAGTATATTTATCCTATTTTGTGTTAAAGGGAAATTGTTGTACTCCCGTGAATGGGCACACCATAGTCTACCTATTGGTAGTAAACCTAGAATTTAATTTGAAGTATTCTAACCTCACGTTTTGGTAGCAGTAGGGTATCTTAAATCTAGTGTTCAAAGCCAGGGAGCTTTCTATACTGATTTTTGACTCTGAACTGGATGTGGGGTAGATTCAAGGTTTGGGCAATGCTGGCTCCTCTTCAACTTCATTCTCTAAGTCATAATTTCCAAGTATGCCGAGATACCCCATTCATGGCAGCCTTTCTGTAGTAAGGTTGGCTTGGTAAATGACACAGAACCAGGTATGCTTATCTCATGGAAAAGATCTCTACCACAACAATCTCCCTGTCATATGATGTTTTTTCCTTGAACCTGCAAGGAACATGCATAATTTGATTAGTATACATGGCAAACGTAGCTTAATATTGGGCATTTGAAACCTAATATTCCATTTCTTTGAAAAAAGTGTCTTCTGTATGCCTGTGGTACCTTAAAGGAAGAAAGAGCTTTGAAATGAAAAGGGCTAGCAATTCTTACAAAGAGCATTTTCACTGTATTAAAAAAAAAAAAAAGCTTTAGATTTATGTGTACATTATTACTTATGACTTCTAAAATATCGAGAGCAAAGACATTTCATATGTAGATATTATTTTTTAAATATTTCTATAAAATCCAATGGCACATATAAATAACCCATAAGCAATATATAGAAATAGACAACATCACCAATTTGATTGATGCTAAGGAAGAATACTGATTTAGAATTTGGCTGGGTGAGCCACACATTATTCTCATTTCCAACTGGGACATTTAATAGCCCTTATTGTCACTGGAAAATTGCATCCTTTTTGAATAACTAGAGAATGAGCTTGAGTCTTTTCAATCAGGATTCAGGAAGATGCTAATGTATTCTCTTGAGCACAGAAAGAATATATTTTGCTGGGGTCCAAACAGTCAGGCTTCCCTTCTGCCAGCTGTAATTTTATGAAGGTATTTTACTCAAACTAACTTTTCGACTGTGGCTTTATGATCTTGGGGGTAACTCAAGTGATCTTTCATCTTCATTGTACTACAAAGAAAGAGGCAGTCTAATGCGAGTCAAAGAAATACAATTAATTGTAAAAGGGAGACGAAAAACCATTGTTCTCTTTTCCCCAGTGGAACCCGCGCCTTGGCACAATTCTGGGATTGCTTCCCACCTCCCTGGCCACTGCCCCTGTGGGTTGCTCTGACTGGTCTAGTTTGGTCTGCTCATGAAAGCAGCCCTAAGCTTTGAGAATAGCTTTATGGCTATTTTATTTTTTTTTTAAATAAAAAATCATTCAGTTTCAAAAAAATCTGATTAATCCCCTTCTAATTTTCTGAAGCCTATATTAGTAGACTTAAATAAAATGACACAAGTATATATCACATAGTTTATGAAGCACCCTCACATATTGTCTCCTTGCCAATGGCCCGTTATCTCCGTTTATCTTTTGCAGAGGAGGACTCAAGTTCTAAGAGGTCTAACTCAAGGCCACAGGGAAACAAACTGCAGAGCCAGCGCAGGAGACTTGGTTCTCCAGCTTCTTGTAACTGGTTCTCAAACTTAATCATGCATTAGAATCACCTAGGGGACCTGTTATTAAAACACAGATTTCTAAGCCCCATGAGCAGAGTTCTTGATTCAATAGTTCTTTGATGGAACCAAGCATTGCATTTCAAACAAATTCTCAGGTGATGCTGTTGCTGCTGGTCTGGAAACTACACTTTGAGATCCACTGGTCTAGAACACACTGTAAGTGTTAGTCTCATGTTCCTTACACCAGACCAAGAACAATTTCATGAAATAAAAACAAGTATGTAATACAAAGGACAGGATAATATTATAAAAATATCTTCAGACCTATGGCCTCCCTTCTTCTGACCCCTTACCAAAGAAGTTCAGAGTTTATCATCATTGCTGTCTTACTGTAATGCCCTGAGATTGCAGTGGTAATAGCCTGATGGTATGAAGAGAGGAGACTCTGTGGTCCTTGTGTTCACAAAATGTGTTTCCAGAGTATGATCATTTTCATCTTTTCTGGTGATTCATCACATGCTGCTCTCTCAGCAGGCTTTCGGCATTTGGCCTCCACAGGAAACTCCAGCTTGACTTAAGGAGTGAGGTAAGTCTTATTTTTAGTAAGGAAATATTCACCATTGCTAAATTAGTTTGGATTTGCTTTAGATTTAAACATGGGTTTATTTTAAAAGACACTGAGACCAAAGGAAAACCAAATAGCCCTGCATGTGTTAGAGAAGCACTGTCTTATTGACAGACAAGTTGGCTAGCTGAAATCAAATGTTTTTCAGAACAAAGATATTATGGTCTTAAGATTTCACTTGAATTTAAATTCTAGACTATTCTAACAATAATGAGCATTTAATAGCTGCTAGATTTTTTTTAAACTTTACTTTAAATTCTGGGATACATGTGCAAAACATGCAGGTTTGTTACATACGTATACATGTGCCATTTCTGTGACATTCTTAGCAAATCTAAGAAGGAGGTATTTTAAATATCTCCATTTTATTTATGAGAAAACTGTGGCCAAAAGAGATGAGGTCATCTACCTAAGATCACATAGATGATTAAGAGAAGGGATTTGAACCCAAACTTAGTCTGGATTCTGGGCTTGGGCTTACAACCATTATTCACTAAATGACCCATGATATCTGAAAAGAGTCCACAGGGAAAGAAGAAGCAATAATGAGACTGAGCCCAAATATAATGCTATCCCAGGACTGAGCCAGCAAAATGTAATAATTTCCCATCTTAATTCCTTTGACTTACATCTGGGAACCAGTATTCTGGGTCCAAGACAGACAACCTCAAACCTTGGATGATTCATGGATACTTTTAGTTCATCTAGGTAAATTGCCTTAACAACAACAACAACAAGCAACAACAATAATAATAAATTAGTGAGTAGCAATGGGAAAGAAAACGAAATGAAATAATTTGATTCAGATACATAGAAAATTAAGGAAGAAAACAATTTTGTTTCACCTGATGGGTCTTAATTTAATCTAGTATCAAGGTCTGGTATCAATCATTTCTCTTTCAAAAGAAAAAATAATAAGACTTTTTTTGTTACATGAGTCATTTTGTGAAACTAATTGAATTCTTGTGGAACACAATGCTCTCCCATTATTTTTTGACTGAACTATCAGGTGGTTAACTCCTTTATTTATTTCTTCTTTTTAAAAAATTGTCTACCAACCTAAAGTTGAGAAAGAGGAGAGGGAGGGTCAGAGGGTGTTACCATTGATTATTTGCCTTCTCAATATTCATATTATTACTTAGTAACCAAAGACCTTAGCTTGAAATGAAGGAATATTAGCTCAAGTTATGGACTTTTTGCTGCTTTCAAATTGTTTTTAACTATACAATTGTCAAGCTTTCTTAGGAGTTTCTGGAGTTCTTCATTTAGTGTTGAGAAAATAAACAACTTTAATTGATATATCAATTTAAATTTATGAGAAATTTCATACATATTACTCAGTTTGATTCTTGTAACAATTCAAGACCTAACTCATGTGGGTACTATACTTCTTATTTTTCAAATGCAGAACCTAATACCCAGGGAAATTCATGTGGAAAAACTCTTATTTAGTAAATGACAAATTTCAGATTGGAATCCCAGCTGTAAAACAATGCAATTTTAGTTCTTTTTAGTTTTTGTACTACAAAGTAATACCAGATTATATAAAATAACCTTATTATAGTTTTTCTTGTAATCACCATTGAAAACAGGTTTTGTGTATATTTTAAAGGAAAACACAATCCATTTTTTCCCAAGCAAGTTATTAATATTTGAGGAATGTGGAAACTCAAATAAAAGTTCTGTTTTAAATTTGGAAAGTAATTTCAATACAAAGTCTTTAAATTGCAAAAAAAAAAAAAAAAAAAAACTTATTTGAAAGTCATTGATAAGCTATTTTGAAAGTGTTGTATTTGTCTTAATTTATTGACAAGTGCTAATTTTCCATTTCAAACATGTGATTAAAAACAAAATGAATTTCAGTTTCCAGTTCTGCATGCTTGGAAGTTGCCACTCTGTCCAAACAATAGGTAAAAATAAGTAAAAAGCTAAACAAACTAAAAAATAAATAAAAACAACTTAGATACTTCACAGAAGCAAAGTCACAGGGTAAATCTGCTATCTGCCAAACTGGAAATACAGGCAGATAGAGAGAATCTCCATATACCAGAGAACAAATCTCCCCAGGAATCAGTGCTGAAGTAGGAAAACCGGAGCTGTAATTGACAAATTGCTGCAGGCTAACTGTGGACAAGTCTGAGAGTTAAAAACTTCAGGGGACCTAGTCATAGGAGGGCACTGACACGTTTGTGAGTTTTAGCACCAGGAACTTGACCAGGTTCACACAGAAAACATCAGAAATAAATACTTTCATGCTTCCAGCAAAGGGGAAGGGAAAGGATCCATTCTGAAGTAAGTGCACCCTGTTCTTAATAAGGTCTGTCCTCAAAAGAAACCAGTTAACCAGAGCCTAATTTCCTAGGGAAAACCCAACTGACTTGGGAGAAGAAAAATACCCAACTCAAGCCTACTTTAGCCATTTTGTTCCACTTAAAGTTTGGGGAAAGGATGGAGAAGCATGTGTAAAGTTCGCAGTCCAGAGAGGCAAACTCACTAAAAGACTGTAATCTACTTGTAGAACTATACAATCCTTCCCTTTCCACACACCTCACCATCACATTACTAAAGACCTATTTATAGCAGTTCCTTTGATCTGATACATCAGGTTTGACTATCAAGAAAAAATTCAAGGCAAACTAAAAGAAAAAAAAAAGTATGAAAAGACAGTGAAAGCATCAGAACCAGACATAGCAGGGAATTTAAAATTATCAGGAAATTTTAAAACATTATCAATATGGTAAGAACACTAATGGATAAAGGAGACAGCATGCAAGAACAGATGGGCAATGCAAGCAGAGAAACTGAAATTCTAAGAAAGTACCAAAAGAAAATGCTGGACACAAAAAAACACTAACAAAAATAAAGAATGCCTTTGATGAGCTTTTTAGTAGACTAGACATGGCAGATAAAAAGTTCTCCAAACTTGAGAATATATCAATAGAAACTTTCAAATCTGGAAAGCAAAGAGGAGAAAGATTGGGCGGGGTGGAGAGGTGGGGACAGAGGGAGAACAAAATATCCACAAACTGTGGAACAACTACCAAAAGTATAACTTACATGTAGTGGGAATACTGGAAGAAAAAAGAAAAAACAGAATATTAGAGACTATAATAATTGAGAATTTTTCCAAATCAGTATCAGACACCAAACCACAGATTCAGGATGCACAGAGAACACCAAGGAAGATAAATGACAAAAAACAAACAAACAACAACAAAAAACTACACTTAAGCATGCCATTTTCAAACTATAGAAAAATCAAAGGTTTTTTTTTCTAAATCCTGAAAGAAGCCATAGGGTGATAAAACAGCTAACTTTATTGCTTTTAGTTTTTTTTCTTTTTTGTAGATACATAGTAGGTGTATATATTTATGAGGTACATGAAATGTCTTGATACAGGCATACAATGTGCAATAATCACATCAGGGTAAATGGGGTACTCATTACCTGAAGGATTTATCCCTTCTTTGTGTTACAAACAATCCAATTATACTCTTTTAGTTATTTTTAAATGTAAAATAAATTATCTTTGACTGGAGTCACTCTGTTGTGCTATAAAATACTAGATGGTATTCATTTTATCTACCTGTATTTTTGTACACATTCAACCATTATCTCTTTCCCTAGTCATTACACTTTCTAGCATCTGGTAACCATTGTTCTACTCTCTATCTCCATGAGTTCAATCATTTTAATTTTATTTCTCACAAATAAGTGAGAACACCAAAAGTTTGTCTTTCCTGTGCCTGGCTTATTTTGTTTAATGTAATGGCCTCCAGTTCCATCCATGTTGCAGATGACAAGATCTCATTCATTATTATGGCTGAATAGTACTCAATTGTGCATATGCTCCACATTTTATTTATCTGTGTGTCTGCTGATGGACATATACATTGCTTCCAAAGCTTAGCTATTGTGAATAATGCTGCAATAAACATGAGTGTGCAGATATCTGTTTGATATACTGATTTCCTTTCTTTGGTGTATAGACTTAGGAGCAAGATTGCTGGATCATATAACTCCATTTTTAGTATTTTTTAAAGGAAATTTGAAACTAAAAACAGCTAACTTTATAGAGAAACAAAAAAGAAATACATCTGATTTCTCTTTGGAGACCAAGCAAGCAATAAGAAAGTAGAGTGAAATATTTAAATTATTGGGGAAAGAAAAAACTCACCAACCTAGAATTCTGTACTGTGTGAAATTATCCTTCAAAAGCAAAGGAGAAATAGACTTTGGCGGACAAACAAATATTGATAAACTTGCATTGCAAGAAATGTTAAACAAAAAAAGATTTTTATAGAGATAGAAAATGATATAGGTCATAAACTCATATCTTCATAAAGTAAGAAAGAGCATCAAAAAAGGAATAAGCGCAAGTAAAATAGAAACTTATTTTTGTTATTCTTAATTGACCTAACAGATAATAGTTTGTTCAAAATAAAAACAGCAACAATATATTAGTTATGTATGTGTATAATACAGACAAGAGGCAGGGAAATCCTGAGTAGAAGAGGACAGGGTCTCTGGTGAGGGCTCCACCCTCAAGCCTAGACCCATGGCCCTAAGTGAGAACTTCACATCCTTGTTTTCCCACCTGAATGTTGCCTTTTGGCCCACCATGCCCCCTATCCTGTACACATAAGAACCCCAAACCACAGACTCAGCTCACACACACACAGGAGAGAGAAGCATTTGAATGTCGAGAGAAGAAGTAGCTGGACATTGGAGACTACAGTCAGAGAGAAGTTTGCTAGGGATGGTCAGTGACTGCTGGGGAAGGCTCAACTCCAGGGCAAGACTGCCTTCCCACTCAATCTGCTTTCCAGCTCCCCATCCCTCTGAAAACCAGTTCCACCACTCAATAAAATCTCCACACTCACCATCCTTCAAGTCTGTGTGACCTCATTCCTCTTGGGCACCAGACAAAACCTTGGGATACACTGGGGGTGGGAACCCATAAAAGGCTACCACATTGGCCCTTTGCCCTCGCTGGCAGTGGGCAGGTGCTCCATACAATGAGGCAAAAGGCTCACTGAGTTGGTAACGTGCCCTCTGGGGCTCTGGGGCTCACAGGCACCCCCTCCCAGATGGATGGCAGTGCTAAAAGAGCATTGTAACATGCTAGGATGCTGCCAAGGGGCCCACACAGAGACTCCTCCCACTAGACAGGAGCCATCAGCCGGTTCCAGCATTTGTTAGCGTTGTCTCTTGCATGCTCACCTGCATGCTCCCCCTCTCATGAGGGGTTCAGAGCTGTGGGCTGAGTAAATGAGCCACCCCTTCACAAGTCCCACTCTTGAAGGGGCCAGGGGAGCTATCCCATTTTGTATACATATATATGCGTGTTATACACACTTATATATGAGTGAAATAAGTGATAGCAAAGAGATAAAGGATGAGAAGCAGCAATGAGGATTATTTTGTTATAAGGTAGTCACACGGCCTTTGAAGCGGTACAGTGTTACTTGAAAGTGGGTTTGAATTAGTTGTAAATGTATTTGCAAACTCTAGGGCAACCACTAAAATAAGTTTCTAAATGAATGTAGCTGATATGATATTGATACATTATAATACTGTATGATATTGATACATGATAATGATATTCATAAATTACAAATGAATGTAACTGATATGCTAAGAATGGAGAAAAAATAGAATCATAAAAATTCTCAATTAAAATCACAAAAAGCAGAAAAAGAATAGAAGACAAAAATAAGAACAAAGAAAAAGGGAACAAAGCAGCAATAAATGTGGCAAATATTAATCCAATTATATCAGTAATCATTTTGAATGTCCATGGTCAAAATGAAACACTTAAAAGACAGAGATTGTCAGAGTGGATTAAAAAATAAGTCCCAACTATAAGTACCCACAAGAAAAGTACTTTAAATATACAGGCACATTTAAATTAAAAGTAAACAAATGGGTTGGGCACCGTAGCTCACACCTGTAATCCCAGCACTTTAGGATACCAAGGTGGGTGGATTACTTGAGGCTGGAAGTTCAAGACCAGCCTGGCCAACATAGTGAAACCCTATCTCAACTAAAAATACAAAAATTAGCTGGGTATGGTGGCACATGCCTCTAATGCAAGCTACTTGGAAGAGTGAGGCAAGAGAACCAACTGAACACAGGAGATGGAGGTTGCAGTGAGCTGAGATCATGCCACTGCACTCCAGCATGGGTGACAGAGATAGACTCTGTCTCAAAAGAAAAAAAATAAAAAATAAAAAGTGAATGGAAGAGGAAAGTGATACCATGCTAATACTAACTAAAAGAAAGCAGGAGTAGTTATGTTAATTTCAGACAGAGGAGGTTTTTAAGTTATTAGAGATAAAGAGGGGCATTACATAATGATAAACTCATTATCAGTTTTGTCAGTTTTCCAAGAACACATAACAATCCTTAATATGTATGCACCTACAACAGAGCATCAAAATAGACGAGGCAAAAACTGATAGAATTGCAAGAAGAAATAGATAAATCTACTATTATAGTTGTTGGAGACAACAACATCTTTCTATCAAAAATGGGCAGATCTAGCAGGCAGAACATCAGTAAGATGCAGTTGAACTCAACAGTACCATTATTCAACTGGATATAATTGACATCGATGGAGTACCTCATCAAACAAAAGGAAAATGCATATTTTTCTCAAGGTCACGTAGAACATTCTTGAAGACAAACTACATTGTGAGCCACAAGTTACGCCTTAACATATAAGTACCCACAAGAAACCTACTTTAAATTTAAAGGCACATTTAAATAAAAAGTAAATGAATGGGTTGGGCGCCAAGTAAGTGGAAAGGAAAAGTGAATAGAATAGAAATCATACAATATCGGCTATCATATCACAATGGAATCCAATTAGAAATCAGCAAAAAAAAAATTTTTTTAAATCACATATACATAGACAATAAACAATATCCTTGTAAATAATAAGTGGGTCAAAAAAGAAATCTCAAGATAAATTTAAAAATACTTTGAACTAAGTGAAAATGAAAATACAACTTATCAAAATTTATGGGATGCTGTGAAATCTGTACTTAGAAAGAAATGTATAGCACTAAATGCATATATTGTAAAAAAGTAAAACATAAAATCAATCACCTTAGTTTCTGCTTTAGGAAACTAGAAAAGAAGAACAAATTAAATCCAATGTAAGCAGAAGAAAAGAAATAAAAATTAGAGTAGAAATCAATGAAACTGAAAACAGGAAATCAATAAAGAAAATAAATGAAACCCAAACTTGCGTCTCTGAAAAGATCAATAAAATCAATAAGCTTTAAACCAGTGTATCTAAGAAAAAAGAGAAAGAACAGAAATTATTAAAATTAGAAATGAAAGAAGGAACATCGCTACAGATTCTATGAACATTAAAAGAATAGTAAAGCAAGAATATGAATGACTCAATGCCCCAAAATTTGATCACCAAGATGAAATGGACCAATTCCTTGAAAGACAAAATCTACCAAAACTCACACAACAAAAAAGACACTCTGAATAGGCCTACATATGTTAAAGAAATTGAATCACTAAACAATATACTTTCAAAACAGAAAGCATCAGGCCCACATGGATTAACTAGTAAATTCTACCAAACAGCTAAGGAAGAAATTACATCAATTCTCTATAATCTTCTCCAAAAGATAGAAGCAAAGAAAATACTTCCTAACTCATTCTATGTATTGCCCTAAAGCAAAAATCATACAGAAGTATCACAAGAAAACTACAGACCAATTTCTGTCATGACCAAAAACTTGCAAGGTTAATGTACAAAAGTCCATCACTTTTCTCTATAATAGCAATAAACAAATGGAATTTTAAAATAAAACCATAATATTATTTACATTGGCACTCCCCAAAAGGAAATATTCAGGTATAATTCTAACAAAATATGTACAAGATCCATATGAGGAAAACTACAAAACTCTGACAAAACAATTGAAAAAACTAAATAAACAGGAGAAAGATTCCATATTCATGAATAGAAAGACTCAAAATTCTCAAAATGTCAATTCTTTCCAACTTGATCTATAGATCCAATGCAGTCTCCAACAAACTCCTAGCAAGATATTTTGTGAATACCAAAAATTGATTCTAAAGTGGAGAGGCAAAAATCCAAGAGTAACCTAAACAATATTGAAAGAGAAGAACAAAGTTGGAGGCCTGATACTATCCAAATGCAAGCCATAAAACTACAGTAATCAAGACACTGTAGTACTGGTAAAAGTATACACAGATAGATCAATGGAACAGAATAGAAAACTCAGAAACAGACCTATGTCAATATAGTCAAGTGATCTTTGACAAGGGAGCAAAGTCAATACCATGGAGAAAAGAAAGCCTTTCAGCAAATGATTCTGAAACTACTGGGTGTCAATATGCAAAAAAACAAAAACAAAAACAAAAACAAAAAAGGCATCTAAACACAAACCCTACAACCCTTCCCAAAAACTAACTCAAAATAAACCCCAGGCCTACATGTAAAACACAAAGCTATAAAACTCTTGAAAGATAATATAGGAGAAAATCTAGATAGCCTTGTGTGTGGTAGTGACTTTTTAGATATGACCTCAAAGTCATGGTCCATGAAAAAAGGAGTTGATAAGCCAGGCCTCATTAAAATTTAAAACTTCTGATTTGCAAAAAATACTCCCAAGAGAACGAGAAGATTATCCCCAAACTGGAAGAAAATATGTTCAGAAGGCATATCTTGTAAGGGATTCTTATTCAAAACATACAGAGAACTCTTATAACTCAACAATAAGAAAAATTAAATAAATAAATAAAATGAGCCAAAGACTTGAACAGACATCTGACCTAAGAATTTATGCAGATGATAAATAAGCATACAAAAAGTTGTTTAACATCGTGTGTCATTAGGGAATTGCAAATTAAAACAACCATGAGATACTACTACACACCTATGTGACTGGCCAACATCCAAAACAGACAGCACCATATCCTGGTGAGTATATGGAGCAACAGGAACTCTCATTCATTGCTAGTAGAAATGCAAAATGATACAATCACTTTGGAAGATAGTTTGACAGTCTCATATAAAACTAAACATATTATTAACATATATTCCAACAATTGCATTCCTTGGTACTTACACAGAGGAGTTCATATATTTTGTCTCCAAAAACTGCACATGGATGTTTATAGCAGCTTTATTCATACTTGCCAAAACTTGGAAGCAGACAAGATGTCCTTCAGTAGATGAATGGATAGATACACTGTGGTACATCCAGACAATGGAATATTATTCAGTGCTAAAAAGCAACAGGCTATCAAACCATGAAAAGATAGGGAGAAAACTTAAGTGCACATTATGAAGTCAAATAAGACAATCTGAAAAGGGTACATACTGTATGATTCCAACTATATAGCATTCTGGATAAGAAGAAAATACAGAGACAGTAAGAAGATCAGATGTATAGAAGAAACAGGGAATTTTTAGGGCAGTGAAATCATTTTGTAAAACTCTATATGGAGAATACACGTCATTTACATTTGTCCAAACTCGTAGAATGTACGCCACCAAGAGTGAACCTCAAAGTAAGCTATGGAGTTTGAATGATAATGATGTGTCACTGTAGGTTCATCAGTTGTAACAAATGTACTACTCTGCTGAGAGATACTGACAGTGGAAGAAGCAATGTATGTGTGGGCACAGAGGGTATGTGGTATATCTGTTTCTTCTCAATTTGGCTGTGAACCTAAAAATTCTCTGAAAAAAAATTTTTTAAGAAAAGCAATAAAAAATGGATACATACTACAATATAGTTAACCTTGAAAACATTATGCTAAATGAAATAACCTAGTCACAAAATACCACATGTTGTATGACACCATTGATTTGAAATGTCCAGAATAGGCTTGTGTAGAGAAACAGAAAATAAATCATTTGTTGCCTAGGGCTGGGGTGTTGGAGGAAAAATGTGAAGTGATTGATAACAGGTATGTATTTTCTTTTGTGGGTTAAGAAAATGTAAAGTTAATTGGATTGGTGGTTACACAACTGAATACACTAAAAACTGATAAATTATATAATTCAATTGGATAGCTTTAAAGGTATGGTATATGAATCATGTCTCAGTAACATGATGATGTCTTAAAACTAAATAAATTGGAAATATAGAATAATAGACAAAGAAGAAAAAGAAAATCTTGCAAATGGCTGCCGAACTTTATCAACTAAACATACAGAAAAGGCTAAAGAGTCAGTGTCAATAACACAGTGGTGGCTGTGGCCAATATCTTAGAAAAGGGAAATGTGTCTCCCTAAAATACATAATGATATGAACAAAAAGAAATAAAAACAGGAAGCTGATTTAACAATGGCAACTAAATAAGAGTATTAATTTCATCCATTACAAAAAGTAGTGACCTAAAAATTAAATGGAAATGTCTAGCTTGATTGTGTATTTCCTAAGACTTCTCTAGTTTTCAGAACCGATAATGTGGAAAGAACATGAGTGAAATAAATCTCAAGAATTATTTCTACCAATTAGGAGAGAAAGCAACTGAGAGTGAGAACAGGCAGTTTAGAGAAGAGAAATGAAAAGTCACTGAAGTCTAGAAGCACCCGCCTTCCACTATGGACTCTCAATGCTGGCAACATAAATTGCCAGAAATCAGTATTTTTCAGGTTTTCATGATGAATAGAAAAAATGATCCAAAACCCAACGCCATATCCCCAAGGAAACAGGAAATAGGAGTGGACCCAAATACAAGACTTTGAACACAATGCAAAAGACCTAGGACCATCAACAAAGACTATGGTTAGCTCTTCTTCTAAGACAATCCCAAGCTATGGAAAATTGGGTACAGAATAATTCCCATGCTTCAATATTTACTCAAAGGAGAAGACAAAAAATATATATAAAGTGTGCAGAATATTGATGGTAAACTACTCACATTATAGTAAATGAAATAGAATACCTAGACAAATAGTACTACAATACTCATGAGAAAGGTGAGAAAAGGAAGGGATGGAGGGAAGGAAGAGGGAAGGAAAGAAGGGAAAAGTTAGAAAGGAGAGAAAAAAATAAATGAAGGGTAAATAGATTTTTTGTATTTTAAAAGACTTTTTGTATTGAATCAGGAACTAGAAGATACATGAGGAGGAGCCCTAAACACTTGATTGGAAAATGTATCAAAGAAGAGAGAATTGTACTTTGCTTAAAAACATGATCTGAGTGTCAGTCAAATCTGTTAACATTGGCTAAATTAGTGAGTCAGGGCTACATAACAATAAACAGTACTCTCAGTGATATGCAACTATCTCAAACTTTGGGTTGATTGAGGCATCTCTATTGTGCTCAATTGCCTCACTCAGGTGAGTAGGTCAGCTGAGCCAGGCTGGGTTAGATTGGCTTAATTCCACTTCATGTTTCTCATTCTAGGACTCAGCCTGAGGAGCAACAGCCACGCAAGAGTGCTTGACAATAAATGCCCTTTACAAACCTCTGCTTACATCACATCTGCTAATTTTCAGTCGGCCAAAACAAGTTACATGGCTAAGACCACAGTCAAGGATTAGAGAAAAATATCCTACCCATGGTGGTGGGAAAAACGGCCAAAGTACATGGCAACAAGCTTGTTTGTGAGAAGGAAGATGTGTTGGGGCCAACAATTCAATCTCCCACTTGTTATTTTAAGCAAGAAACATATACTGTTTTCTCCTCAGAAAAATGGCAATAATAGCAGCAACTTCACAGTGTTAAGAGAAATGAATACATTGCTGTATAGTCAGTAACTAGAAACTAAACATGTAAATGAGAAAAAATGAGTATCTATCATTTGTTTATTATTTGTTCCAGCCACTGTGTGATAAGTCCTAGAAATGTCATGGAGAACCACTGGTTAGCTCACAGTATAATGGGAGCAATCAAGATACAAAAATATAAAATGCAATGTCTTTGAAAATTTATAAATCTGTGTACTTTTGATGTATACATTTGTGATATATATTGTATTACAGTAGAAAGTTTTTAAAATAGTAAGTGTAACAAATGAAGTGGAGGGAATAAGTAATAGATACGGAAATAACATGAAATACAGACAGTACTACTCTGTTTGCATTCTGGAAACCTTCCCAGGAGAAATGATAAATGAATTGAGGTTTTGAAAGAAAGAATCTAAAAGGGTAGTGGTCCAGGTGGTTGGGATGAAAAAGATATATACAGAGACTATATTCTAGGAAAACATCATTACAAAGTAGATGTGAGCTCACTGCTTGACTCCAGCTGTGGGAATCAAGTATAGAGGCTACAGCAGAAGGCAATACTCGAGCTAGGTCATACATGAGGGAAGAGGCAGTCTTCAGTTCATTGAGCTCATGAATCCAGACACTCTAGACATGAGGCTTAGGGAAGGACTTACGTCAAGTTCTGTCTGCCAGTTAGAGTACAGCTTATTAAACACTTTCAGTCCCTGTTCTCCTTGTTCCTAGGATTAGTTACTGAGATGCTTTTAGATTTTTTTCTCTAGGAAAAAAAGATTAACTACCACAATGGATGGGTTGTGAAATACACACATTTTCTTGATCCTTGTAAGCAAATCACGTAACTGTTTGGAAAGATAAAATGATCTGAGAAGAGTTTTTATGTTAAAATTAAAAAGACAGAAAGAAACAGAAATTTTGATAATTTCAGAAAACTAAAAATACAAATCTTCTTACAAAAGAAATCACAGGACAAAACTGGTTTTACTAGAAAATTCTACCAAAGCTTCAAGGTAGAGATAACTTGAACCTTACGCAAGAGGTAACTCCCTCTAATTAATTTCATGAAATAGTATAAACTTGATACCCAAAAGCAGCAAGGGAAAAATGAAAAAGGAAACCTGCAAATTGATCTCATTCATTAGTATGTGTAAAAGAAATCATAAATGAAATATTAGCAAGTCAATTCCAATAACATATAGCAAGGATATATCACGATCAAAATGAGTTTATGCTGGGTATACAAAGTACATCTAAATTAGAAAATTAATGTATGTGATTTATAAAATTAACAGATTAAAGAAAAAATATGATAATCTGAATAGATGCAGCAAAGCATTTAATAAAGTTAATGTATATTCATGATTTTAAAAAAACTATTAGCTAACCAAGGATTGATTGGAACTTCCTTAACCTGATAAAGGCAGAGACTGCTATTTGCCTATTTACTTTCCAATATTCCCTTCGATTTTAGTTAAATAATCTCAATTTTGATGGGATATCTGTGTAAAATATAAGAAGATCCCACATTTTTAAACTTCACTTGTAGCTGATTACTCATGAAACATGAGTGTTTTGCAAGCTCTTTGAGAAGGCCTCTTGATAGAAATGGATTCTCCTCCATATCCCTCCCCCAACTTCCTCCTTCTTGTTCCCTGAACAGTTGCTGTGAAGACTAGAAATGCATGAGCCATTCTGCATCATGAAATGACCTTAAAAGGACAATTCACATGAAGAATGGTGGAGGAGAAAGATTCAAGAGATATATTTTTGGTGATTTTATGTAGCTATTATATCTTCCTTGGACTGCTTATCTTTTATGGTATTTTGAGTAATAGAATAGACCCTCATGTAGATGCACTACTTTTGTTTTGCATTTTCTAGGGGAAAAAAAGTGACAAATTTCATCTGGATAGAATTCTGATATAGAATTTGTCAAAAAAGAAAAAAACTCTGGAGTAAGCATCCTACATAACAGTTAAATTTTAAAAGTACTAATTTTAAATGTTTAAAATCAGAATCAAACAAGACTTTATTATTAGGAGTTCTAATTAACATTGTACTGTCAATTCTAGCCAGTTGATAAGAAAATAGAAAGAAAAATATACATATGACTTTCAAAAAAAGGAAGAAGAAACTTTGTTATTTGCAAATGAGATGATATTCTACATGGAAAACCAAACAGTCTTTAAATAAATTGTAGAACTAAAAGGAACTTAGCAGCATTGCTGGATTCAAGCTCAAAAAAGAAAAGTCCATTAAACTCCTGTATACAAGGTCAAAGCTAGAAAACAATAGAAAATAGTATAAAATATAAGGAACCTAGGAATAAATCTAACAAAACATCAGACCAAAGTTAGAAAACTTAATAGAAAATAACATAAAATATAAGGTATCAAGGAATAAATCTAACAAAACGTGTAAAAGCTTTCTGAGAAAAACTTATTTAAAGACATTATAGAAATTCTAAATAATAAAGCATCATATCATGTTTATGTATAGTAAGGCACAATATTATGAAGATGATCCTTTTTCTCAAATTAATCTATGGTTCAGTATAATTCTAATACAATTTCCAACAATAATTTATTGATCTTAACAAACAAATTTTACATATACATGGGAAAACAAAATACTCACAAGAGATAAGATACTGTTAAAGAAGAAGAATAGAGAAACTTACGTCATCAGATATTATTTATTTAAAAGCCAGAGTGGTTAACACAACATAGTAGTCTTGGAGCTATAAATAAACAGGACAATGGAAGAGAATTCAAGAAACAAAATAATATAAAAACAGAAACTTTTATAATAGAGTTGGGATTTCACATGAGCTAGAACAATTGAAAATTTCTCTGGAACAATTGTTTATAGTGTAAGAAATAAAATAAAATAAATTCAAAGTACATTAAAGGCTTAAATGCCAAACTGAAAACTTTAAGTGCTTCAACAGAAAAAATATATGATCTCAAGATAAAGGAACAATTCTTTAAAAAATACAAATAATGCAAACATAAAGGACATTATAGAATTTTCTTTAATTTTGACTTTTATTCTAGATACAGAGGCTACATGTGCAGGTTTCTTATATGGGAATTTTGCATGCTGCTGAGGTTTGGGGTATGGATCCCATCACCCAGGTAGTGAGCATAGTACTTGATAGGTGGATTTTTTTCAACTCATGCTGTTCTCCCTACCTCCCACTTCTAGTATACTGCAATAGCTTGCAGTATCTATTGTTCCCATATTTATGTCCATGTGTGCTCAATGTTTAGCTCCTAATTACAAGTGAGAACATGTGGTATTTAGCTTTGTGTTTCTTTGTTAATTTACTTAGGATGATGGCCCCAAACTGCATCCATGTTGGTGCAAAAGACATTATTCCATTCTTTTTATGACCACATAGTAGTCCATGGTGTATATGTATGTGGTATGAATACACTATAGAACTTTGTTATTAAAATAAATACTTTTCCTTCAAAAGACCTTACAAAGGAAATAAAAAGACAAGCCGTAAGCAGAGATATTTGCAACACTTAGAATTGACAAAGGATTTAGTACCCAGATTATGTAAGTAAATCCTAAAAATACAATAGAAAAAAAGACAAATGACTCAACAGAAAATTAGAAAATATTATTGAACTGGTTTTCATAGAAGAGTTAATATGAATAGCATCAAATCTATGAAATGATTGTAATTAACTAATCAGAAAAATGCAAATTAAAACTATAATGAAATATAATTTTCTTGACATGATTGGCAGAAATGTTTAAATCTGACAATACCAAGTATTTTAAGACTGTAGTAAAAGTTTTACTATTTTTGAGATTGTATATTTTCACTACATCTGTGTAATTAGGCATTATCTATTACATTTTAAGATCTACACAATTGATTACCCAGATATTTTCTCTCACATGAAAAACCCAAAATGTTTACATGTATATTTTAGGAGACAAGTATGCAAATACTCATAGCAGTTTTTTTAAAAAAATAAAATACTATAAATACCCCAAATGCTATACTATAAAAGGCCATCAACAGAAGAATGGGTAAATAAGTTGTGGTATGCAATATGGATTGGCTGTGTTCCCACCCAGAAACCTTGAATTATAATAATCCCCCTGTGTCAAGGGTCGGGGGGTGGGGCGGGTGGATAGAATTGAATCATGGGGGCAGTTTCCTCCATACTGTTCTCATGGTAGTGAATAAGTGCCATGAGATCTGATGGTTTTATAAATGGGAGTTCCCCTGTACAAGCTCTCTTTCCTGCCACCATGTAAGACATTATTTTTGCTTCTCCTTTGTCTTCCACCATGAGCGTGAGGGCTCCCCAGACATGTGGAGCTGTGAGTCCATTAAACCTCTTTCCTTTATAAATTACCCAGTGTTGGGTATGTCTTTATTAGAAGAGTGAGAACAGACTAACACATTATATTTATATGAAAGAATAATGTACAACAGTGAAATGAGTGAACTAAAATGACACAGATTAACATGGAAAAAACAATAAAATTTTAACCAAAAGAAAAACTGTCAGAATATGACATAAATATGATTCTATCAAAGTTCAAAGATATGCAAAGCAAATTAATAAATTTTAATTATACATATTTATGTGGTAAACAATAAAGAGATGCATGGAAAAGACATAAACAATGATCTGAATAGTTTTCATTTCTGTGTATGGGATAAGGAGTGGCTAAGATCACACAGAATCTGAAAACTGGTAATGGTCCTTGCCTTAACCCTGGCTGTGGACACCAAGGTTTTATTAACTATTATTATTTACATTTTTAATTTTTATTCTCCTATATGTGTGAAATATTTCATATTAAAAAGCAAAAACAAACTACAACAAAAAAAGTGTGAATTACTCAGAACAGAATATCTGCGTTCTATGGACATGATTACTTTTAAGGGAACCAGTATTATGAAACTCTTATGACCTCTTCTGGGTAAAAATGATGGCTTTTGATACCATTCAATGCAACCTTACTTTTCTCGTTAAGTACAATGAGGATCAGGGTTGTATTTCCAACCCTCTTCCCTATCAGATTTCTAACAGAAACATTAACATAATAAGTCAGTGTAATCTCTAGACAGGCTAATTTCTCACAGAAATTTTCAAAGCATGGTGTGTGATATGGCTTGGCTGTGTGATATGGCCCACCCAAATCTCATCTTAAATTGTAGCTCCTATAATTCCCATATGTTGTGGGAGGAACCCACTGGATGATAATTGAATCATGGGGGGCTTCCCCCATACTCTTATCATGATAGTGAATAAGTCTCATAAGATCTGATGATTTTCTATAGGGTTTCCCCTTAGACTTTATTCTCATTCTTTCTTTCTTTTATTAAAATTATACTTTAAGTTCTGGGAGACATGTGCAAAACGTGCAGGTTTGTTACATAGGTATATATGTGCCATGGTGGTTTGCTTCACCCATCAACCCGTCATCTACATTAGGTATTTCTCCTAATGCTATCCCTCCCCTTGCCCCCCACTCCCTGACAGACCCCAGTGTGTGATGTTCCCCTCCCTGTGCCCATATGTTCTCATTGTTCGACTCCCACTTATGAGTGAAAACATGCAGTGTTTGGTTTTCTGCTCCTGTGTTAGTTTGCTGAGAATGATGGTTTCCAGCTTCATCCATGTCCCTACAAAGGGCATGAACTCATCCTTTTTGATGGCTGCATAGTATTGCATGGTGTATTTGTGCCACATTTTATTAATCCAGTCTGTCATTGATGGACATTTGGGTAGGTTCCAAGTCTTTGCTATTGTGAATAGTGCTGCAATAAATAAACGTGTACATGTGTCTTTACAGTAGAATGATTTATAATTCTTTGGGCATATACCCAGTTATGGAACTGCTGCTTGAAAAGATATTTCTAGTTTTAGATCCTTGAGGAATTACCACACTGTCTTCTACAATGGTTGAACTAATTTACACTCCTACCAACAGTGTAAGAGCATTCCTATTTCTCCACATCCTCTCCAACATCTGTTGTTTCCTGGCTTTTGAATGATCAGGTGAGATGGTATCTCATTGTGGTTTTGATTGGCATCTTGGCATTTCTCTGAAGACCAGTGACGATGATCTTTTTTCATATGTTTGTTGGCCACATAAATATCTTCTTTTGAAAAGTGTCCATTTACCCACTTTTTGATGGTATTTTTTTCTTGCAAATTTATTTACATTCCTTATGGATTCTGGATATTAGCCCTTTGTCAGATTGGTAGATTGTAAAAATTGTCTCCCCTTCTGTAGGTTGCCTGTTCACTCTGATGATAGTTTCTTTTGCTGTGCAGAAGCTCTTTAGTTTAATTAGATCCTATTTGTCAATTTTGGCTTTTGTTGCCATTGCTTTTGGTATTTTAATCATGAAGGCCTTGCCCATGCCTATGTTCTGAATGATATTGCTTAGGTTTTCTTCTGGGGTTTTTATGGTTTTAGGTCTTATGTTTAAATCTTTAATCCATCTTGAGTTAACTTTTGTATAAGATGTAAGGAAGGGGTGCAGTTTCAGTTTTATGCATATGACTAGCCAGTTTTCCCAACACCATTTATTAAATAGGGAATCCTTTCCCCGTTGCTTGTTTTTGTCAGGTTTGTCAAAAAAAAGGTCAGATGGTTGTAGATGTGTGGTGTTATTTCTGAGGCCTCTGTTCTGTCCCGTTGGTCTATATATCTGTTTTGGTACCAGCACCATGCTCTTTGGTTACTATAACCTTGTAGCATAATTTGAAGTCAGGTAGCGTGATGCCTCCAGCTTTGTTCTTTTTGCTTAGGATTGTCTTGGCTATACAGGCTCTTTGTTGGTTCCGTATGAAATGTAAAATAGTTTTTTCTAAATCTGTGAAGAAAGTCAATGGTAGCTTCATAGGAACAGGATTGATTCTATAAATTACTTTGGGCAGTATGGCCATTTTCATGACATTGATTCTTCCTATCCATGAGAATGGATGGTTTTTCCATTTGTTTGTGTCCTCTTTTATTTCCTTGAGCAGTGGTTTATAGATGTGAAGGTCCTTTCACATCCCTTGTAAATTGTATTCCTAGGTATTTATTCTCTTTGTAGCAATTGTGAATGGGAGTTCACTCATGATTTGGCTCTCTGTCTATTATTGGTGTACAGGAATGCTTGTGCGTTTTGCACATTGATTTTGTATACTGAGACTTTGCGGAAGTTGCTTATCAGCTTAAGGAGATTTTGGGCTGAGATTATGGGGTTTTCTAAATATACAATCATGACCTCTGCAAAGAGAGATAATTTGACTTTCTCTCTTCCTATTGAATAACCTTTATTTCTTTCTCTTGCCTGATTGCCCTAGCCAGAACTTCCAATACTATGTTGAATAGGTGAGAGAGGACATCCTTGTCTTGTGCCGGTTTTCAAAGGGAATGCTTCCAGTTTTTGCCCATTCAGTATGATATTGACTTGCACTTCCTGGGTGAGGCAACTCCACACCCTGCTTCTGCTTGTCCTCTGTGGGCTGTTCCCACTATCTAACCAGTCCCAATGAGATGAACTGGGTAACTCAGCTGGAAATGCAGAAATCACCCACCTTCTGCGTTGGTCTCACTGGGAGCTGCAGACTGGAGCTGTTCCTATTTGGCCATCTTGCCTGGGAGTCTGGGTCCCATTCTTTCTTGTCTGCCACCATGTAATATGTGTCTTTCACATTCTGCCATGATTGTGAGAGCTCCCAGCCATGTGGAACTAACTGTAAGTCCACTAAACCATTTTTTTTAAAAAAAATAAATAAATTACCCTGTCTCAGGTATGCCTTTATCAGCAGCATGAAAATGGACTAATACAGTGTGTTACTTTCTTTTATGGAAAAAGAAAAAATTATGTCTGAGGCGGGAAATTCAGGATCTTAATTATAAATACAGCAATAATATTGTTAAAACTTTGTATATCACTCTATGTAAGTTGGACAAACTTCTCAAAGTTTTAAATAGATTTACTTATTTGTTTTCAAATTAACCCTATGAGATAGAAATTATTATCCTCATTTTACAACTGAGGAGATTGTGTTTTCTGAAAATTAACCATGCTCTTTTAGTATAAAGATTCCTTCTACAACAATGAAGAAGGCTCCCATGACTGATGAGCAGGGACCTAAGCCTGTAAACATGGTTCTCCAAGAATCTTAATCAGTTTACTGCAGGACATTTCATTGCCTGTTGTCTGGTTCCTTTTGTGTTTTCTGTAGCCCTTGCCTTAATCAATGTGACAACAATATGCACCTGAATTTAATTCTGTTTTATTTTGTTCCATTGTCCTTCATTCCTGAGCACCCACTTCATTCCTTTATTTCAGAATATTAATAAACTATAAAACAAATTTCCAGATATGTAACAAAAGCAACAGTTCAGAGCTGTAGTGAAAAGAATGCTCATTTCAATAAATAGTGCTGAGTCAATTGTTTATCCATATGGAGAAAAAAATAGTAGATTGATTCATACCTCACACTGTACACAAAAGTTAATTCTAGATGGATTACAGATTTAACTATGGAAAATAAAAGATTCAACTTTAAGAGAAAGTATAGAATAACATATTTATGTCTTTGGAATACCCCCAAATTTCTTGAGTAGGATTCAAAAAGCTCAATTCATAAAAGAAAAAAAAATGATAAATCAGATTATATTCAAGAATTTCCTAAATGAAAAGGTGCCATTCTGAAATCAACAAGCAAGATTTTGAGTTAAATAAGACATTTGGAATACATGTATCCCACAAATCATTTCTATCTTGAACTTATTAATACTTCCTACAAATCAGTAAGAAAAACACAGATGAACCAATAGAAAAATGTACAAAACATTAGAAGAGATACTTTATAAAAGAAGATAACAAAATATCCCATATGCATTTGAAAAAAAATGATCCATAGCATCAATCATAAGTGAAATTCCAAAAAAAAAAACCATGATTAGATACTTTATATACCCACTTGAATTGCCAAAATGAAAAAGACATTATCAAGTTTTGGTCAGGGTATGAAATGGTTAGAACTCTTATACCAGTTTGTCGGAGTGTAAATTAGTATAACCACTTCAGAAAGTGTCTGGCAGTATTCATGAATCTTAAACTTTATGACCCAGTATTTCCACTCTTACTCACATGCCAATGGATGTACACACAAGCTTAACAAAAGACATGTACTAAAATGTTTATAGCAGCAATATTTTTAATATCCTAAGACACAAAACTACAAAATGATCATCAAAAATTAGATCAATAAATAAGTCATACACAATATAATACTGTATATCATTGAGAATAAACAATTGACAAACACAACCATATGGGTGTGTCTCAGAAACATAATATTAAAAGAAAGAAACCAGAAAAAGAGTGTATATACTGTATGATTCCCAAAAAAGTGAGCCTATAGGCAAACTATTCTACTTGGTAGGAATCAGGGTAGTGACTGCTTGGACGTTGGGAGATGGTATCATGAGTGGAAAGGGGGCTTTCTGGAGTGTTGGTACAAAAATGTAATGAGTTTGTGAAAAATCATCAATCTATGTAATTTTGAAATTTTCACTTTTATGTATGCATATTAAACTTTGAGTTAAAAAAAAATTCAGCCCATGATGACTTTATATTCAAAGGTGGGGACTTGCTAACCTGAGACAGAAAAATAGGATGCTGTAGAGTGAGGTACCAGTTGTGGGATCCTGAGTGAAGTGGAGCAATGTGTCAAGCAGATTTACTGTGAAGCAAATGGAACTTCAACTTCAGGACCTCAATCCCAGCAGTTCCTCCTAAGGCCCTGGGCAGGAGATTGAGCAATATGTTGTGTTAAATTTTTCCATAGTGTCAGCTTTTCACTTCCATTTATGTTACCACCTCTTCATTATAGTAAAACTGTGTGTGCCTGAGGAACACTTTTATACCTTAAGTTATTCACCCAGTCCTGGACCCCTTTAGTCACTGACTGACTTGGTAATTGTTTGGGGCAAAGTGTTATGGGATCTTTGGGGTGTTGTTTTTCTGGACAGAAACCTCTGTGACCAGTGGTACCTTTGCCCAGGTTTTGCTTGGGCCTACTGGGCTCATTCTGTTCACTCAGCCTGGCAGGTTGCACTTGGCACCACTACCAGCCTGCCAAGGGCAAGTCAGGCATGGAGCAGCAAGAGGTGTGTCAGCAAGCATGAGGTCTGGCCACTGCACACAATTGGACATGCTGGCTGCTGCCACAGGATGGGTAGCTCCAGGTGATGGCATAGGCGCTGGCTCTCTATAAGGCTGAGGCTGGACCAGGCACACTGCAAGCAGCTTCCCTGGCTGGCACTGGGGAATTCAGTGGCACCCAGAAGCTTCGAGATGCCAGGATCCACAAGTCCCCAAAGAGGGAGTCACAGCCTCGGCTCCGGGAGCTTCCAGGTTTGGGATTCCTGAAGGACCGCAACTCTCCTTCTCTTTGCCTGCAATGTGGCAGGCAAGGGGCATGTTTCAGCTTCACCATTCAGCAAGTCCAAAATTCTTGTCCTGTGACCAGGAAGAATGAGGTACACAGACAAATGGAGGGTGAGCAAGATGAAGAGGAGCTTTATCGAGCAATAGAACAATTCAGAGAAGACCCACAGGCAGTAGCTCCTTTCTGCAGCCAGAGTGTCCTGATGAGTGTTCTGTTCCTAGCAGAGAGAGTAGCTCCTTTTTGCAGACAGTTCATCCTAACAAGTGTTCAGCTATCAGCAGAAAGAGTAGTTCCTCTCTGCAGATGGTTGTCCTGTCATCTGCAGTTCTCAGGAGAGAGGAGACCCCTGGAGTGAGTAGCTCCTCTCTCTGCAGCTGGTCATCCCAGCATCTGCAGCTCTCAGCATAGGAGGCCCTGGAGTGGGTAGCTCCTCTCTGTGACTGGTCATCCCAACATCTGCAGCACTCAGCAGAGAGGAGGCCCTAGAGTGGGTAACTCCTCTCTACAGGTGGTCTTCCTGATGTCTGTTCAGTTCTGGCTGAGCCCAGGACTTTTATGGGCCTCAGAGTGGAGGAAGTACACAGCAGTTGGTCCATGGGCAGCCATGGGTGGGTTGGAAAAGGCAGCACAAGTTCCCACTCCAGTTTGTGGAACTGACAGCCCAGCCCCCAGCCTTCAGGCCTTCCCTGGCCTGAAGGTGGGGCCTCACCAGGTACTGTCCCCTTCTGCCCAGGAACCTGTGTCCTACTGCCATTCATGGCACTGAGGCTGTAGGTGCTAAGAGGCGCCTGCAGGCCAGTGCCAAGCTGCCCTCAGTGCCACCTCAGCTTCCCTCCTATGTTCATTGGTGTCCAAAGTCCAGAGGGAGTTGAGGTGGCAGAGGGCTGGTATGTCAGCACTGCCCTGAGTGTGTGCACACCTGGTGGCCTGTGACAGTGCCCAGCTGGCCCCAACTTTGCTCCAAGATCAGAGCAGATGCTGAGAGCAGGGAGAAGACAGGCAATGGAAGTATGCATTTGTGAGCCTGTGAGGGCAGTGGCGGACTTCCTAGGTACTCAAGAGTACAGAGATGCCTGGGTCTGCAGCCATGGGTTGGGCAACTGCACCCATGCCTCGGGGGCAGGACTCCTGCCTGCTCCTTGGAGCAGGAGGCCTGGCTCTGCAGCAGTTACTTGGGCAGCACAGCTGTGCCAGGGGAACTCTCACCCCACTGACTCAGAAGAAGTGGGGCTTTCATTAGTCCCTGGCTCCTGCCAGCTCCCTGCAGTGTGCAACCCTGGTCACGCCTCCCTGCTGCAGCTGGCATGATGGCAACATCTGCTCCAGATGGGCCACTGCTGCCATCAATAGGATCCATGTATTTCAGTCTTCCCTGTGGTGCACATGATGCACACACCTTTGAAAAGGTCTCCACAACAGGAATTGTTAGTTTGCAGGAAACAAGACTCTTTCCCCTTATGGTTCAGTTCCTTATTTCCTCTAAGAAGTCCACCACAGCTGAGTGAAGTGGCTCATACCTGTAATCCCAGCACTTTGGGAGGCTGAGGTGGGTGAATCACCTGAGGTCAGGAGTACAAGACCAGCCTGGCCAACATGATGAAACCCTGTCTCTACTAAAAATACAAAAAAAAAAATTAGCCAGGCACAGTGTGAGGCACCTGTAATCCCAGCTACTTGGGAGGCTGAGGCAGGAGAATCACTTCAGCCCAGGAGGCAGAGGCTGAGGTGAGCTGAGATTGTGCCACTGCACTCCAGCCTGGGCAATAGAGCGAGACCCCATCTGAAAATTTGGGAAAAAAAATACACACATATATGAACATGTCAGACTATATGGTAGGCTTAGGAAAAACTAAAACAAATTAAATGAGATACAAAGAACTTAAAGCTATGAGCTAAATGTTGTATTTCCCATAGTAAATAGGAAAAGTATCCCCAAATTAAAATCCTTTGCAGAGAGTATGTTTGTACGTGTGACTTATTTCCCAGTCTTGTTCTCTTTGTTCTGGATTTACTTTCTTTTAAGAAAGTAATGTCATCTAACCTCAGGTATGAAAATTTGATCTACCTTTTGGGAAACTCATCTGTTACCCACAGGTTGTTAGAGTTACCCTAGTCTTCATCTCCCTATCCCTACAGTTCATTTTCTCTGTTCTGAGTTATTCAGTCTTGAATAGTTTCCTGGAGATGCCTGAGGAACAGGTCAGGTTGACTTTGGCATTCAAGATCCACCAGCAAAATTCTGGTTGGGCATAGCCCTGTCAAATTCTGCCATTTTTAAGATGGCCCTGCAACTTAAAGTTGCACTTACACTTCTTTCATTTTTTCAAGTTTTCAGTGGATAACTGATCATAACACTTGCACACACACTGAAAGCCTATACCTCCCTAGAACAAAGCTTAACATCAAAATTTTCATAATCAATTACGTCTATACTCAAATCAAAAATTATTTCCTAACTGCTTCATCATCCAAAAAGCCATTCCAGTCCATCAAAGAGTTTGCGTTCACACAGTGGCATAGCACACTTTTTTTTTTTTGCTGCATTTCATCTCTTTTCTACGACAGCTTTCAAACTGTAATCTGCCAGGCCTATTGAAGGCTAAGAAACGACCAGGTACTAAGTGAGTTGTTGCTCCACCAGACCTATAAGAACCAAGATGAAATCTCCAAAGGAATCCTCCTAAGGGTCTCCTTAACTTTAGCCATGATACCACACTTTCTTTCCTTGGTCAGTTTTTCTGCGAATTTGTATTATGGATTGGTGATGACGGGAAAAGGAGTCATTGTCATAGAATTGATACATTTTTGATGTTCCCTTGGCCTGGAAAAGTGGATCTCAAAATAAGATACTCAGACCAGCAGAATTAGCATGATCTGGGGAACTCATTGGAACCTACGACAGATCTACTCAATCAGAAACTCCAGGGCGGTACCCAGTGATCTGTGTTAAAATTTGACAACCACTAGTCTAGGACATCCTCTTCACTTCTTTTCAACTCTCTGCCTGGCAAAAATGGACCCAGATTTCACACCTTTTTGTGAAGTCTTCTCCAAACCCACAGCCTTTTTCACTAAGTAGAAAAGAATTGCTCTGAAGTACTCTGTACCCTCTGCTTTCAGAACAGTTTGGACATATGTACAACTGTCCATTACAGTACATGTCACATTTTCTAAAACAGCAGTCTTTCACTCACTTCCTACCACATCTGTATCGACTGACTTGTATCTTATGATGCCAGTTGCAGTACAAAAGTGTAATGGAGGAGTCTTATTTTGCTGACAACTTTGACCCCATAAGTCATGGCTATTAAAATGAATTCTGGACAGAGTATGGACAGCATAGTCCTGAAATGTTCGTACAAGTCTCTTCTTCCATTCTCACAGCCTCAGGAGAAACAAGAACTAATAAAGTAGTTATTAAGAAAACAAAGAACTTGATGAGCCAGAGAAGATTAAAAAGCAGATCAGTGGTCAGTATGAAGGCTGAGCAGTTGCCTTCTTGCTGAGTTCAGACTACTTTGCCATTTTTAATTAAGCAGTCTTTTTACTCTTGCCATTCAGAAGGCTTCAGACAACAGTGTTTCTCATATATTGGATTACTTATCTTCACCTCTTAAAGGAATCATGTGGTTAGATGCTTATAAACCAGATGTTTGAGGTGTTTGAGATATACCTGCAAACAGATTTACTTTGTCCTGGTGGAAATGAGTCCTTGATTATAAGTTAGATACTTTGGGGTACTGCAGAATTCACTTCCATCTGAGTATAATTAGAACATCAGTGCTCTAGTGAACGAAACACAATTTTAAAAAGTAAATGCTAAGAATGCAAATTCTTGGAGAATCCCCTTCCCTTTCCATTCTCCGTGTTGGTAAACTTTAGTTGGATATTTGGAGCCATATCAGAGATCTGTGCAAATCAACAAAGTAATTCCTATTTTTGTGTTGTATTGGGATCGGATCCATAAAATGCTTTACATGTGCTCAGTCTTTTGTGTGGTAGCCAAGCAGACAGATTTTCCTTGCAAACAGTGTTTTTGAAAAATTGAGCAAATGCTTTTTCTGGCTTTTTTCCTCTTATGTTCAAGAAAATGTGATGTCTTCTATGATTGAAACCTGTTACTTTGAAGTTTATTGACAATAGAAGAGAGCAAGAAGTCCTCATTGATAATGGACCAGGAAGCAAAGGAACTATATGTATCCCTAAAATATTTATCATTTGCCACATAGTTTTGCTATTATATGCTCCAAACTGTAGAAATATTTGTAATTGCCACTGTTCATTTTTTTCTATATAGTTTATTATTATTTTGTAATTAGATATTAAAAAGACATATTCCCATTATGCTATTTTTAAATTAATAACAAAAATAATATGTGCATATTTTGGATAGTTAGAAAATACAAACATATAATAAAAATCCACAATCACACATACTACTGTTATTAAGAGAAAATTTATTATTAATATTTTTGTGAAGAGCGTTCCTGTTATTTTATCTATGTGTGTTGAATTTGTTTTTCAAACTTGGGAGCATGATGTACTATGATGTTTTAATGATATTTTAGTTAAAATATATTGAGCATTTATTTATATTATTATCTTTTAAAATTTTAGATGGCAACTTTATTATTTTCCCAGTTTTTAAAGTTTCTTTTACGTTAAAATTGAGTAACGTTAAAGTCATGCAAAAATGATTTAATTACAAAAAATTATCGGCCTGGCACAGTGGCTCATGCCTGTAATCGCAGCACTTTGGGAGATCCAGGCGGGTAGATCATGAGGTCAGGAGATGGAGACCATCCTGGCTAACAGGGTGAAACCCTGTCTCTACTAAAAATTCGAAAAATTAGCCAGGCGTGGTGGCGGCGCCTGTAGTCCCAGCTACTCAGGAAGCTGAGGCAGGAGAATGGCGTGAACCCGGGAGGCGGAGCTTGTAGTGAGCCCAGATGGCGCCACTGCACTCCAGCCTGGGCGACAGAGCAAGACTCCGTCTCAAAAAAAAAAAAAAAAAAAAAAATACAAAAACAAACAAACAAACTAGCACATACCAGTGTATGATTTCCTTTACATGGCCCCTCTTCTGTAATTTTTTTTCATATCAAATTATCTCATAAGATTCAAAGAGAAGAATCATGTAAAAATTTCCAATGATCTAAAGGTGAATAATTCTGAAAGACTCCAGCCCTACCTCCTCCCTGCCACTGCCACTCTCATCTCCATCCCCAGCAGTCCAGAGTTCTAGGACTTGGGTACTGAACTGCCTGCTTCAGCCACTTTGTGCCCTTGTTCTAAAGCAAGTCCTGGATCTCCATGCCTCATGATTTCTTTGAGGTCATGCTTCTGGACTCTTTAATTTTTATCATTACATTCATTGATCTCCTTATTACGTTGGGCAATTCTACAGACTGTCGTCTTAGGCAGCAGTGTTCAAACTGGGGTCTGGGGTTCACTGAGTTTCCAACTTTTAAAGATAAAATGCTATGGACGACATGGAATGGATATTTGAGATCAAGGAAGAAAAAAGAAATATGAAAAGATTTCCAGCTGTTAAAGAAAACTTTTTATGTATGCTCTAAGGACAATAGTAGGGATCAAATAGCTTTTATAGTTATACTGGATTTGTTACATACAAAAGACTTTGAAATTTTATTATTTTAGAAACCACATTCTTTGTATTTATTTAAATATATATATAATTTCTTTATACATAAATTTAAAATGTGCAATGTGACAGTTTTTTTAAAAAACTAGACGGTATGCAAAAAAAGCTTTGAAGGCCTCTTAAAATTAACCCAGTTCACTTACATCTGGCCCAGAAAAGAATCTCTATGGCAAGACTCTTAAACTTTCTGCATTTCTACAATATGGAATAACAATATTATTTACCTCACAGTGTTGTAAGGTTAAAATGAGATAACTTATATAAAAGCATTTTGTAAATTATGATATATTGGAGAGATGTTTGTTATTCATAATTTCTTTTCTTCCACGAATTCCTTACTTTTTTTTTGAAATGGAATCTCTCTTTGTTGCCCAGGCTGGTGTGCAATGGCACAATCTCGGCTTACTATAACCTCTGCCTCCTGGACTCAAGCAATTCTCCTGCCTCAGCCTCCTGAGTAGCTGGGATTACAAGTATGCGCCACCGTGCCCAGCTAATTTTTGTATTTTTAGTAGAGATGGGATTTCACCATGTTGCCCAGGCTGATCTTGAACTCCTGACCTCAGGTGATCCACCTGCTTCAGCCTCCCAAAGTGCTGGGATTACAGGCATGAGCCACCTTGCCCAGCCCCATGAATTCCTTTAATAAAAATATTTCTTGAGCATCTACTTTGAGACAGAGACTTTTTTAGGGTTTGTAGATACAATGTTGAAATAAAAAGGGGAAGTCCATGTTTTCATAAATCTTACATTTTAGTAGGACTGGTAATTACACACGTAAACAAATGAACAAAACAAGATACTTGCAGGTGATGATAGATGTTAGGAAGAAAATAATATAATACCAGGTATTTCAACTGTTGCTAAATTTCCAATTTATAGTTTTTGAAAGAAAATAGCACTGCCTTCATTACACGGAACATCTCTTTAACAATGTTCTAGGACAGCCAAGGCTTACAATATTCTACAGGTCCCCACATTCTGACATTATCTCTTCGCGTGCTCCTCTGTGTCCACTGTGTTCCGGCCACTGTGACCTCTTTCCTGAGGCTTGAACACCCCAAGTATGCTTCCTCCTTAAGATGTTTGTACTGTCTGTGTCCTTTCTCGGGATTGTTTTATTAATATGTGCAGGGATCGCTCCTTCATCCCCTTACCTTCTTTTTCTCACATTTAATCTTCTTAATAAAGACTACCTTGGTTATCTTATTTAAAATTGAAAACTGTCTCCTTTTTCCTCCAACTCCATATTACCAATCTACTTTGCTCTATCATTTTTTCCTATTTCCTCCATAGTATTTACCACATTTTAACAAACTGTATCATTTACTTATTATTTCTGTCTGCTCCTTCAAGAATGTAAGTGCCACAAAAGGAGAGGTCCCTAGAACTCTAACTCACTGATGCTGTGCAGTCTCTGGCAACATTTGAATTAAATTGGAATATTCCACCTTAGGGTACTAATTGTTTAACTATTGCTATCTCATTTAATCCCAACAACCACATGAGGTATATTCTATTTTTGATGCAATTATTTATTGTTGCATGATAAACCACCCCAGAAATGAGTGGATTAATAAGCAACAATTTATCGTTTCTCACTATTTTGCGGGTCAGGAATTTAGGCATGTCTCTGCTAGATGATTCTCCTTATACACAGATAATCACTCACTTATCTGGCTTCAGCCAGTGCCTGGGCATGGCTGGAGAGTTCAAGAAGACCCTACTCAGATGTCTTTCCCCCATCTAACAGTTTCATCTGAACTTCTTAACAGCACAGCAGCTGGCTTTCCCGAGTGGGAGCTATCAGACTTCTTAAGGTTTATTACTGGACCTGGCACAGTCATTTCTTCTACAATCTATTGCTAAAAGGATTTTACAAGGCTGGCCTACATTCAAGAAGATGGAAGATAGACTCTACCTCTCAAGGGGTGGAGTAGCAGGACATACAGAGAAAAGAAAATGATGCCAGCCCACTTTAGAGACTATCAGTTGCAATTATTCTCATTTTCTGGACAAGGAAATTGGGGCTCAGGGATATCAGGTTGACAAATCAAGCCCGGGCTTCATTGATTCCAGAGCCTGCACCTTTAAATATTCTGGTTTATGGCCTTTATTAGAGTGGTTCTCACCCTGGCAGAAAAGAAGTCTAGGACTGATGAGACAGACTGTTAAGAGTGTTGGAAATCAGCCATGTCATTAGGGAGGCATGCAGTAAGGGTTTCAGAATCCTATCCTTGCTTCAAGCAGAAGAACTCAACCTCAAATTATTTTACCCATTGATCTTGCACATAAAGTATGATTTGAAGAAGAGATTCCACAGATTTAAACATAGTCAAAAGATACACAACAAGTTAGATCAAAAACTAGTTTATATCTCTATGAATTTAAATCTGACATATTCTACTTCAAAAATTTGTGTTTGTTTTTATAATTGTTCTTATTTTGTTTACAAAGATAAATCCTAAAAAGATAATAGTTTACCATTTCAAATAGGTATTTTATGCATAAGTCAAGGCTAGTTTTATACAGTGATTTTCAAAATACTAGGGTTTTTTGGAAGCTTCCCTTCGAGCTCTTTTGTAATGTTATAATGCACAATATATCCAATTTCAATCTGATAGGAAAACCATACATTTCCACTGTATTCGTTGCAGGAATACAATTTAGGGAGCAATTTTTCTTGTAACTTTTGGGCAGGTTACATTACAATTTTTTGCAAACTTGGCACAATGTGATTGTAAATTATAATAGCTGTTTCTTCATAATACAACAAATGCTGGAGAAGGGGAAAATTGTTAAGTAGTTATATTTCCATGCTTTAGCCAGAGAAGTATTCCTTTTCTAATTTTATATGCTACATTTGTGTGCAAGATTTTGTTTGAAGAAAGGTGTCCACTGCAAAAAAAAAAAAAAAAAAAAAAAAGTATAATTTTAAAAGAGTTTTACTAAACAATCTTTAAGCCGTAGCATTCAACTACAAAGTCTACGGTTTTCTGGCCATAAGGTAATTCATTTGTCAAGATCTGTAACCAATATGTTTCTGGAGTGTTTAAGGAATTTGACAAAGTTTTTAGCAGTGATTATAGTAATTGGAAATAGACAATATAAAAGAGAATTAAAAACTTCCGTTCAATGCTGCTGGTGAGCTGGTATAAATATTTTGTTTTGGTATAATTATTTTATTTAAGACTGCATGAAGGTAGTTGGGATGCCCACATTTTCTCTGGAGATATTCTTGACTTTCTAGGACACTGCTGTAGATGAGAAGTGCATAGAATCTTCCATCTAAGGAACCAGTGGAGTCCATAACAACTGGCTTATCTGTAACTAAGAACCAAAGAAAATAGAAACTATCCTAACTTTCCAGTAGCTACAAGCTAAAACGTAGTTCAAAATTCATTCCACTGTCTTATTTTTCTTTTTTTGTTTCTTTGCATCTAAACCCTATTTTCAATATGTACCTTTAACAAGCGTAATTTTCTTATAACAATTCACTTTTGTTCCTGAAGTAGCAACCTGAGAAGCCCGGGATCACTCTAATTCCACATGGACTGAAAAAGAGCCCAACACTTCTTCATCTCACATGAGTGCTAGAAATCAACAGGCATAGTCAACTCACTAGAGAAAATATTAAGTTCCTCTGGATCTCATTTGACACTGGCAATTGATGGACACTGGATCTAGAAAACACAGCACTTTATATAATCAAGATAGAACATTTTCTATAGTCCAGGCATAGACTCTTGCACTATTAGAACAAACTGGTCCCAGTGTTCTAGCAGAGAGATAGCTTTGTTCTCAAGGCAAATCAGATACAGAACTGGTTACAAGAAGTATCATTAGAAGTCATGGATGTAAACTAAGTTTGTAAACTAAGAAATGACTGTGAAAATTAACAATACATGTGGCCAATGATAAAAGCAAGAAAGTCACTTAGCATGACATTACTACAACCCCAATAAAAATGTAAAAGAGCTGAAATAAGCTAGTCATCAATGAGCTAGAGAGGAAAAAAGGTATAAACTATAATAAAGAGTTAAGCTGATGTAGCCAACCAACCATTCTGGTTTGTGTAGTACTGAGAGGTTTCCTGGGATGCAGGACTTTTAGTTTTAAAATATGTACAGTCCTGAGATAAATTTTTTGCCCAGCTCTACCTTCCTTCATTTTCTTATAATGACCAAGCTTTTTCTTGCCTCAGAGTCATTGCAGAAGCTTTTACCTCTGCTGAGGACATTGAACGTATCTCTCTAGGACACTCAATTACATCTGGCAAGCTTCAGCTAATTCCAATCGAAATGTTGCTAGAACATCTCAAGATGAACCAGAGAGGAAAAATCAGGTTATATGGATGAACAATGATATGAATTACCACTGACTTATATTAAAATCACTGCAAGTCAGAAGACGATGATCTGACATCTTTAGAAAGAAAGCCTACAATTCTATAACTAGCAGAAGTGTCCTTCAAAACTGAAGACAAATGCATTTTCAAATAAACAAAAACTGAAGGAATGTGTCACCAGAAGATTCACATTATGAAGAATGTTAATGAAATTTCCTCAGCCTGATGGAAAATGATATAACATTAAAAAATTCAAAGGTACCAAAGAAATCAAGAGCACAAAAAATTGTAAACATATAGGTAAATATAAATTACTATTTTGTCTTTGTTTCTTAACTTATCTTAAAGACACATTACAACTGAAAACAAAAATAGTTTTAAAAAATCATGATCAGCGTGTAACTATTGCTCAACATGGAGAAAACTGGAAAGAGTTCAGCTTTCAACCTTACAACAAAAATGTGGACATCAGATAATCTGAAAATTCCCTATTTTTCTCAAACCTAGCATATAGCTGAGGTTTCAAGGCAACAAATACCTGAGGCTTTAAAGCAAACAACTAACCTGAAGTCTAAGGAAAAACACGTGCTCTTAGAAGAAAGGAGAAAAGAACAATTGCTTACCTGGATCAGGGTCCTATACAAGACAATAAGAAGAGTTGAAGTATTTATCAAATTACTAAAGCACATGTGTGAGGCAGGAGGAAATTATAAAGCTCCTGAGAACAATAGACTCCAAAGTATTAACACTTATTTTCAGGTTCTTATCAATGAATCTTCCCAGGATTCACTAGTGAGGGGCAATGAGGAAGACTAAGAAAGTCCCACTTGTCCAAGATGGCTGACTAAAAGGCTCCCGTTGAAAAGACCCATAACAGCATGGGAATCCTGCACCGGCAACCGAGGTATCCGGGTTCCCTCATCCAAACTGACTAGGTGGTTGGTGTGACCCACAGAGAGGAAGCAAGAGCAGTGTGGTGTGGCAGCCCATCTGAGAGTCACATGGGACAGGGGAGCTCCCACCTGCATACTCCCCAGCCAAGGGAGGAAGTGAGTGAGCATGCTACCCAGCTTGGGAAAACATGCTTTTTCCACAGAACTGTGCAACCCAGGGATTGGAAGAAGATCCCACTCATGGGCCCATGCTGCCAAGACCTAAGGTTCCAACCATGGAGCCATGTAGATTCTCAACAGCCACTAAGCTAGTATCTGCTTAAGCCTGCAGAGCTCTCAGGAAGAGGGGCAACCATCACAGCTGTGGCTGCCTGCTGTCTAAGCAGTTTGAGCTCCTTGGGGGAGGGGCAACAGCCAATACAGGGGCTCCCAGGATGGGGGAAGGGTGGCAGCCATCTCTATAGCTCCAGGCCATGCTTTTCCCCTGCTGGAGTCAGGGAGGCTGATTGGCTTGGTCGCAAGAGGTATACCCTACAACCCAACACGCCGGCTGTGAAAGACTGTGGACAGAGTGCCTCTTCAGGCCTGACCCTGATCCATCCCTCCTCACTGAGTGGGGCCTCCCTGCAGGGACTCTGACAACTCCAGCCAGGGGTTCAGGGACAGAACTCTGATCTCCCTGGGCCTGAGCCCCTAGGGGAAGAGGTGGCTGCAGTCTCCATGGGCCAACAGAATTAACCTTTCCTCCTGCTAGTTCTGAGGAATCTGGGCAGCCCAGATGAGTGGGTTTCCCCCACAAAGCACACCCTCTCCACCAAGGGACAGTCAAAGTGCTTCATTAAACAGGTCCTGCTCCCCGTGCCACCCAACTGGATAAGACCCCACAACAGGGGTTGTCAGACACCCTATACAGAAGCATTCCTACTGGCATCAGGTCAGTGCCCCTCTAGGTCAGAGATCCCAGAGGAAAGAGCAGGCACCCATCTTTGTTTTCACCAGCCTCCTCCAGGCACAGGAATGAACCAGATGAATAGGGCCTGAAGTGAATCACCAGCAAACCATAGCAGCCCTGTAGAATAGGGACCTGACCATTGCAAGAAAAACAAACAAACAGAAAGCAACAACAACAGCATCAACAACAACAAAAAGTCCCCACAAAAACCCCATCCAATGGTCAGCAGCCTCAAAGATCAATACCAGACAAACTCATGAGGATGAGAAAGAAATAAAGAATCAACAAAAACAACAAACAGTGAAAGCCCAAAGGTCAGAGTGCCTCTTCTCCTCCAAATGATGGCAATGCTTCCCCAGCAAGGATGCTGAACTGGACAGAGGATGAGATGTACGAATTGACAGAAGTAGGCTTCAGAAGGTGGCTAGTAACAAACTCCACTGAGCTAAAGGAGCATGTTATGGTCCAGTGCAAAGAAGCTAGGAACCTTGATAAAAGGTTACAGGAGCTGCTAGCTAGAATAACCAGTTTAGAGAGGAACATAAATGACCTGATGGAGTTGAACAACACAGCACGAGAACTTCATGAAGAATACACAAGCATCAACAGCCAAATCAACCAAGTGGAAGAAAGGATATCAGAGTTTGAAGACCATCTTGCTGAAATAAGGTATGCAGATAAGATTAGAGATAAGAGAATGAAAAGGAATGAACAAAACCTTTGAGAAATATGGGACTATGTAAAGAGACCGAACCTACAATTGACTGGAGTACCTGAAAGAGATGAGGAGAATAGAACCAAGTTAAAAAAAACACACACACTTCAGGATATTATCCAGGAGAACTTCCCCAATCTAACAAGACTGGCCAGCATTCAAATTCAGGAACTACAAAGAACATCACTAAGATATTGCATGAGATTTTCAACCCAAGACACATAATCATCAGATTCTCCAAGATTGAAATGAAGGAAAAAAATGTTAAGGGCAGCCAGAGAGAAAGGTCAGGTTACCTACAAAGGGAAGCCCATCAGACTAACAGCAAATCTCTCAGCAGAAACCTTACAAGCCAGAAGAGAGTGGGGGCCAATATTCAACATTCTTAAAGAAAACAATTTTCAACCCAGAATTTTATATCCAGCCAATCTAAACTTCATAAGTGAAGAAGAAATAAAATACTTTCCAGACAATTCCAAATGTAGTGGAATTTTGTGACTACCAGGCCTGCTTTGCAAGAGTTTTTGAAGGAAGCACTAAATATGGAAAGAAAAAGCCAGTACCAGCCACTGCAAACGCACCAAAATATAAAGACCAATGACAGTATAAAGAAACTGCATCAACTAGTGTGCAAAATAACCAGATAGCATCATGATGACAGGACCAAACTCACACATAACAATATTAACCTTAAGTGTAAACGGGCTAAATGCCCCAATTAAAAGACACAGACTTCAGGAGACCTAGATCACATGCAAAGACACACATGGGCTCAAAATAAGGGGATGGAGGAAAATTTGCCAAGCAAATGAAAAGCAAAAAGAAAGCAGAGGTTGCAATTGTAGTCTCTGACAAAACAGACTTTAGACCAGCAAAGATGAAAAAAAGACTAAGAAAACATAACATAATGGTAAAGGGATCAATGCTACAAGAAGAGCTAACTATCCTAAATGTATATGCACTCAATACAGGAGCACCCAGATTCACAAAACGTTGTTAGAGACCTAGAAAGAGACTTAGACTACCACACAATAATAGTAGGAGACTTTAACACCCCACTATCAATATCAGACAGATCAACGAGACAGAAAATTATCAAGGATATTCAGGACTTAGACTCAGTCCTGGATCAAGTGGACCTAATACATATCTACAGAACTCTCCATCCCAAATCAACAGAATATAAATTCTTCTCAGTGCCACATGGCACTTATTCTAAAATCAGCCACATAATTGGAAGCAAAACACTCCTCAGCAAATACAAAATAACTGATGTCATTTTTAAAAAATCTCTCAGACCACAGTGCAATCAAATTAGAACTCAGGATTAAGAAATTCACTCAAAACCACACAATTACAATTACATGGAAACTGAACATCCAGCTCCTGAATGACTCCTGGGTAAATAATAAAACTAAGGCAGAAATCAGGAAGTTCTTTGAAACTAATGAGAAGAAAGAGACAATGTACCAGAATCTCTGGGACACAGATAACACAATGTTACAGCACTAAATGCCCACATCAGAAGCTAGAAAGATCTCAAATTCACACCCTAACATCACAATTAAAAGAGCTAGAGAAGCAAGAGCAAACAATTGGAAAAGCTATAAGAAGACAAGAATCAACTAAGATCAGAGCAGAACTGAAGAAGATAGAAACAAAAAACGCTCCAAAAAATCAATGAATCCAGGAGCTATTTTTTTTAAACAACAAAATAGACGGCTAGCTAAACTAATAAAGAAGAAAAGACAATGATAAGGGGAATATTACCAATGGCCTCACAGAAATACAAACTACAATCAGAGAATACTGTAAACACCTCTACACAAATAAACTAGAAAATCTAGAAGAAATTGATAAATTCCTGAATGCATACATCCTCCCAAGACTAAACCAGGAAGAAGTCAAATCCCTGAATAGACCAATAACAGGTTCTAAAATTGGGGCAGTAATTAATAGCCTACCATCCAAGAAAAGCCCAAGACCAAAAGAATTCACAGCTGAATTCTACCAGATACAAAGAGAGCAGCTGGTACCATTCCTTCTGAAACTACTCCAAGCAATTAAAATGGAGGGACTCCTCCCTAACTCATTTTATGAGGGCAGAATCATCCTGATACCAAAACCTGGCAGAGACATAACAAAAAGAGAAAACTTCAGGCCAATATCCCTAATGAACATTGATGCAAAAATCCTCAATACAATATGAACAAATCCAATCCAGCAGCATATCAAAAAGCTTATTGACCATGATCAAATCAGCTTCATCTCTGGGATGCAAGGCTGGTTCAACATATACAAAACAATAAACATAACACATCACATAAACAGAACCAATGACAAAACCACATGATCATCTCAATAGATGCAGAAAAGGCAATGGCAACAAAAGCCAAAATTGACAAATGGGATCTAGTTAAACTAAAGAGCTTCTGCACAGCAAAAGAAACTACCATCAGAGTGAACAGGCAACCTACAGAATGGGAGAAAATTTTTGCAATCTACTCATCTGACAAGGGGCTAATATCCAGAACCTACAAAGAACTCAAACAAATTTACAAGAAAAAAACAAAAATCCCCATCAAAAAGTGGGCAAAGGATATGAACTGACACTTCTCAAAAGAAGATATTCATACAGCCAACAGACACATGAAAAAATGCTCATCATCACTTGCCATCAGAGAAATGTAAATCAAAACCACAATAAGATACCATCTCACACCAGTTAGAATGGCAATCATTAAAAAATCAGGAAACAACAGGTGCTGGAGAGGATGTGGAGAAATAGGAACCCTTTTACATTGTTGGTGGGACTGTAAACTAGTTCAACCATTATGGAAAACAGTGTGGCGATTTCTCAAGGATCTAGGACTAGAAATACCATTTGACCCAGGCATCCCATTACTGGGTATATACCCAAAGGATTATAAATCATGCTGCTATAAAGACACATGCACACATATGTTTACTGCAGCACTCTTCACAATAGCAAAGACTTGGAATCAACCCAAATGTCCATCAGTGACAGACTGGATTAAGAAAATGTGGCACATATACACCATGGAATACTATGCAGCCATAAAAAAGGATGAGTTTGTGTCCTTTGTAGGGACATGGATGCAGCTGGAAACCATCATTCTCAGCAAAGTATTGCAAGAACAGAAAACCAAACACCGCATGTTCTCACTTATAGGAGGAAATTGAACAATGAGATCACTTGGACACAGGAAGGGGAACATCACACACCGGGTCCTAATGTGGGGAGGGGAGAGGGGGGAAGGATAACATTAGGAGATACACCTAATGTAAATGATGAGTTATTGGGTGCAGCACACCAACATGGCACACGTATACATATGTAACAAACCTGCACGTTGTGCACATGTACCCTAGAACTTAAAGTATAATAATAATAATAATAAAAAGAAAACCTTGAAAATAGGTAGAGAAAAATAAAAAGACATCATATAAAGAAGAACAAGGAAAATAATTGCAGCAGACATCTTGTCAGAAACTATGCAAGCCAGAAAATACTGAAGAGCATCTTTAAATTGTGAAACATAAAATGATCTGTCAACCAAAATACAACATCCACTTAAAACAAATTCCAAAACAGAAAAGAATAAAGAGTTTTCAGGCAAACATAAACTAAGATTTGTTACTAGCATATCTGCACTGCAAGAAATAGTAAAGAGAGCTTTTAAAGCACAGGACAAATGACTGAATTTCAATGAATGAAAAACTAAATCTTAGTCCCTAGGCATATGGTAAAATTAATTACAGGGAGACTTTCTGTTCCTTAAAATACATAAAGTAGATGAAGAGTGAAGCCACAGAATGGAAGAAGTTAGCCACAATACACTTAACTTTGAAATTATTTGTATCCATATACATAAATCAATAAGAGGAAAATGGACAGCACAATCGAAAAAATAAAAGGACTTTAACAGGTACTTTTCAAAAGAAGATATCCAAATGGCCAATAAATATTTTAAACTATGTTCAACTAATTAGTAATCAGTAAAATGTGACTTAAATGTAAATGAGACATTACTAGGATGTGTGAAACTAAAATATCTGACAAATGAAGTGCTTACAAGGATGTATAAGAACAGGAATTCTCATAAGTTTTTGAGAATGATACACGTGGTTGTAAATGATACATGTGGAAGACTGTAGTTTTTAATAAAATTAAAATACATACCTGCTCTATGACCCAACAATTCTAAGGTATATGTTACAAAGAAATGAGTCCATACATCCACATGGAAACATTGCAGACTTAGTAATAACAGCCCAAAGTAAGAAACAATCCAAATGTTAAACAATAGAAAGGGAAAATAACTCATGGTAAAATCATATGATGCAATACTTTATAGCAATGAAAAGAATGAAATACAACTATAGACAACAACACAGGTGAGTCTCAAAATCAAAATTTCAGTGAAAGGAGCTAGATTGAGAGGAATATCTACTGTACGATTGCATTTCTTTAAAGTTCAACAACAGGCAAAATTAATCCCTGGTGGTAAAATCCAGAAAAAGATAAGCTTTATGGAAGGGAGTAGGGTATGACTGGGAGGGTACATGAGGAGTGCCCATATGCTTTATTTCTTTATTTGCCTAGTAATTAACAGTTTGTTCACAATGTCGTAATTACTTAAAAGGCACATGTATGATTTGTGAACTCTCCTACATGTCTGTTAGAGTTCAGTAACATTTTTATTGTTAAAAATAATAAAAATAAAGTAAAGTAAAGCATATGGAACTCCAAACTTGAGTAAAATCAATTACTGTGTAATTGGCAGCTATTTATTGATCTAAATTTTTTTCCTGGAAACAAACATTCTGTATTGGGTAAGTGGCTGTCGCACGGGTTATATGCTTGGTTTTGATAGGCAGCCCTGTGGAGTCAGTTCAGGTTAAATTAGTCTTTGAGAGAGCAGTGCCCAGTGGGCAGCTTCTCTTTGCTCTTTTCTAGACTTTTTACTTGTTTACTTTATGCTCCCTTCCTGCTGAGATGTTTCCAGTATTAACAACAAATAAATGACTGTTGTAGCCTATGAAAAGCAATGCCTTAGGTAATTCTTTTGTGATGAATCATCTGATTTTTTATTAATTCTTGTTCTTTTTGATTTTAAGAGAAAGCAGAGGGCATCACCTGGAATCCTGCCACTGATGAATACTCTTTGCTGTTTACTTGCCAATAATTGAGGAGATTTACTTTTCTAAAGTATATGATAATTATAACAATAGCAATGCTCATTTGCACAGCATTTTAGAAAACATTTTTAAATGAATTATCTCATTTGACCTTTATATCAGTCCTGTTAAGAAAAGTGGAGCACATGAGAACACATAGACACATAGAGGGGAACAATAGACACTGGGGCCTGCCAGAAGGTGGAGCATGGGAAGAGGGAGAAGATCAGGAAAATTAACTAATGGGTACTAAACTTAATACCTGGGTGATGAAATAATCTGTACAACAAAACCTCATGACACAAGTTTACCTATATAACAAATCTGCACATAAAATGTTAGATTTAAAAAGCTTAAAATAAAAGTTAAATTTAAAAAGGGTTACAATTGCAGTGGATTGAAATATGTTTAATCCTTATGCTTACTCTGATATTAAAAGAATAAAGCTCACTGGTCACCTTGAGAAAAAAAAAGGAAAGTGGAGCAGACATTATTATCTTCATTTTATTTAGGAGGAAACTGAGTTTCAGATATATGTTGAAGAATAAATGCTTTATTTGAGACGAGTAGGGAAAGATGAAGCTTTAATATCACTGAATTTTTGTCTTCTCAGCAGTAGATTCTGAGCCAAGTGCAAAGAGTTTCTTTGGAACAGGAAAACATGAGAAGGAAGTGGAGAAATGAGAGCGGCAAGGTAAACCAACAAATAAGGAATTTGTTATCAAATCATTTACCACTGTGGGCTAGTGGTATTTAATGCTGCTCTGGGAATAAGAGTGATATTATCCTAACCCAAAGAACAAAGGAAGTAGGAGCTAGGGTATTTATCCACCCACATTGAGGCCTGTATTAGTCCCTTTTCACACTGATATAAAGAAATACCAAAGATTGCGTAATTTATAAAGCAAAGAGATTTAATTGACTCACAGTTCCACAGAGTTGGGGAGGCCTCAGGACACTTCATGGTGGAAGGTGAAGGGGAAGCAAGGACCTTCTTCACATGGCAGCAGGAGACAGAAGTGAAATTAGGGAAAATGACAAACACTTATAAAACCATCAGATCTCATGAGAACTCACTATCATGAGAACAGCATGGGGGAAATGGCCTTCATGATCCAATCACCTCCTTCCTTCAAAACATGGGGATTACAATTTGAGATAACATTTGGGTGGGGACACAGATCCAACCATATCAGGGCCATTAACTTTCTTCCTCTTCTGTCCTGTTGCATGGGTGGACAAAGGGTTTTGGAAACCAAAAATGCCCTCAGGCAAAGACATGCAGGTGCTAGCAGTTGGAATTCAGGCCCAAGAGCTCTGATGCTTGTGATAATATGGGAATTAACAAGCCTGCCATACTTGGTAAATAAAAGAATTTATCATTTGTGATTGCTTTCCTTGCATCCATTTCCTATCTTTTTATTCTTGTACAAGAATTTCCTATTACTTTTAGGGACCAAAGGGTGGATCAGGCAACTTATGCTGGTCCAAAAAGAGTTATATGTTAACGTTTTCTGGATCTCTGGGAGAAGTCCCCACTTTATCCTGATGAATGTAGAAAAAGAAGCCTGTAGCCCCAGCACCCCAGCAACTGTTGGAGTCATGTTGACATTATAAAAGAAGATAACCTGAAGATGAAGCTCATAAAGTGGAAGATAGAATGGGAACACAAAACCAGTTTCTCAATGAAATTGTTAATCCCTGGCTGAAGACTTACCCGAAACAACCTGAAAAACTTGACTTTATGATTAAGTAAAATAATTGATTCCCTTTGGTGTTTAAGCAAGTTGGAATCTCTTATGTTTTCACTTACAGTGAAACAATTCTAACACAAAATATATGTAATCTAAAATAGTGTTCATTTAAAGAAGCATTATCATTTTATATACTACTGAGGAAAAAATACTTCCAATTAAACTAAGAATCAGTGACTTACAATCCCTAAGGTTTTGAAAATTTTTTACTTTTTGAAAGATCTCTGTTAGACATTTTTAGATGTAGATTTTTAAAATGTAAGTTTTGGGGGTATTCATCAGAAAGAGTATATGGGTAAGAGTCAAATATGCTAGTTAAGAGAATCCTACAATGTGTTCCCATTCAGAGTCCAACTCTTCTCAAATCATTTCAATCGTGAGCATCATCAGTGCTCATATGTTCTTAGTGCATCTTCCTTGGCAACATAGCTTTTCTTAAATTGAAAAACAGGAAACCGATCTGTTTTCTGTTACTACAGAAATCTAGAAATGTTAAAATTCTAGCATTTAATATAAATGGAATAATAATACACTATGTACTCTGGTTTCTTTATGTACATTTCTAAGATGTTCCATGTTGTCACATGTAGCAGTAATTCATTTTTTTTTTTATTACTGAGTAGTACTATATTGTATGTTTATAGTTTTCTATCCATTCATCCAGTTTGGAGCTCTTGTGATTATACCCACTATAAGCATTTGTGTACAAGATTTTCTGTAGACATGTATTTTATCTTTATTAGGTAAATATCTAGGGATGGAACTGATATGTCATATAGGAAGTATATGCTTAACTTCAACGTTACTGCAAAATTTATTCCAAAGTGCTTATATATTGCCACTAGTGTGTATGAGACTTTTAATTGCCCCATTTTCTTCCCAACATGTGATACTACCAATCTTTTAAAAAACAATTTTGCCTTTCAGGTGAGTGTATAGTTATATCTCATTATTTTATTATATGTGTTCCTGATAATTAATAATATGCTTATTAGTTGTTTGTATGTCTTATTTTGTGAAATGTCTGTTCAAATATTTTGCCCATCTTTTTTTTAACTGGGTGCTTGCCTTTTTATTATTGAGTAATGAAAGTTTTAATGTTTACTGGAGATTTCTCTCTATCAGATATTTGTACTGTAATTTTTTTTTCCAATTAGTGGCTTTTCTTTTGCTTCCATATTAATGCCTTTCAAAGAATAGTTTCTTTTTTATTTTGATTATATTTAATTTATAATTTTTTCTTATATTATTGGTACTTTTGTAACCTATCTAAGAAATCTTTTTTTTAACTCTATATTAACAAAGATTTTCTCTTTGTTGCCTTTAAGAAATTTTGTAGTATCAGCTTTTATGTTTAGATCTATGGTCCATTTTATTTTGCATTATTTTTTGTGTGTGGTGTGCAATAAAGGTCAAGACTCTTTTTTTTTTTTCCAAAGAAATTTCCAGTTTCAGAATTGTTAGTAAAAGATTATACTTTCCCTATTGAAATATTTAGGTACTTGTATTAGTCAGGGTTCTCTAGAGGAACAGGACTAATATGATAGATGTATATAGGGAGTTTATTAAGAAGTATCGACTCACACGATCACACGGTGAAGTCCCACAATAGGCCATCTGCAAGCTGAGGAGCAAGGACGCCAGTCTCAGTCCCCAAACCTCAAAAGTAGAGAAGCTGACAGTGCATCCTTCAGTCTGTGGCTGAAGGCATGAGATCGCCTGGCAAACCACTGGTGTAGGCCCAAGAGTCCAAAAGCTGAAGAACTTGGAGTCTAGTGTTTAAGGGCAGGAAGCATCCAGCACAGGAAAAGATGGAGGCCAGAAGGCTTAGTCTAGTCCTTCCACATCCTTCTGCCTGCTTTTATCTTAGCTGCACTGGCAGCTGACTAAATTGTGCCCACCTAGATTGAGGGAGAATCTGCCTCTTCTAGTCCACTGACTCAAATGTTAGTGTCCTTTGGCAGTACCCTCACAGACAAACCCAGGAATAGTACTTTAAATTCTTCAATCCATTCAAGGTGACACTCAGTATTAACTATCACTGTACTATAAACCAAAAATTAAATGAATGTCCTCCAACCATCTGAATGGACTTCCTCCTCAGCCAGGGCTCTTTTAAAATTTAACTTGAGAGATTGGTTCAAGCCATGACAGAAGTGGGGGTTGGACATGCCTCTTTATATCTCTCCGGCATTAACGTCAACACAGACTTTAAGTTTGATAAGAGACATTTTACAACCTGTTCTCTGAAGCCTGTTACATGGAGGCTTCATCTGCATGATAAAACTTTGGTCTCCAGGACCTCTTGTCTCAACTCAGATATACCTTTCTATTGATCCCAGGTCTTTGGATAAACTAAATCAATCGTCAACCAGAAAATGTTTAAATCTACCTATAAGCTGGACCCCACTCCCCTTCAAGTTGTCCCACCTTTCTGGATCAAACCAATGTTTTTCTTAAATGTAGTTGATTTAAGTCCTATGCCTCCCTAAAATGTATAAAACCATCCTGAATCCCCAACCACCTTAGGCATAAGTTCTCAGGACCTCCTGTGTCACAGGCCATGGATCATATTTGGCTCAGAATAAATCTCTTCAAATATTTTACAGAGTTTGATGCCTTTCGTGGACAGTACAAATATTAGAATTTAATTAACCTTATATAAATGGTTCTATTTCAGTAGTCTGTATTTTGTTTCTTTCATTTTTATGTCTGCCTTTACATCAGCTCTATACCGGATTATTGGAACCATATACCCTTGGGAGGGGTCCTGGGTGATGGGCTATATCCATATGATAGCTTCCATTTAAAATGCCTTGAAGAGCTAAGATTTAAAAATCCTTGAATAACTAATGTGAAGGTACTCTGCAATACATAAGGGACTGTATTTTGAAGAAAAACAAAATTTAGTTTAGAGTTACCGAAGTTTACATGTAGGATACAAAATGTATACTTAGTATACAAAAGAGAGACTGTGTGGTCTCTTTTTTGCCATCTAGTGGAAAGCTACTGTGATTCACTTCTATTTCAGGTCTGTATTTGAAAACTGGAAGGAATCTCAGTTACTCTGTAGTAAAGCAGTTCTCAAACCTGGGTTTGCATTGCCTAGGGAAGTATACATTTCCCAATAATCAGGCATTCTCCACCATTTAAACATATTTTTTACTTTATTAGTACCTATCATATTTATACTAATATTGTGTATAGCCTTCTAAAAATCAATTTTAAAAGTTATAGGTAGGTAGATAGACATGAGCGGGGCAGGAGTGGTCTCTCCCCTCACCCACTAGAAACGTCAGGTGATGGTTCAGCAGTTAATCTCATTGCCTCTCTAAAAGTGATAAATTGGCAGCTGGTGCCAGGGAGAGGCCATTTCCTGATGATTCATACCTGTGAACGTTAAAGTGTTAATTAAAGGCAGACCCCAGGGAGAAGCAACTTCCTGGGCATGCACATTAGAGACAAAATGGCGAAGTACAATCTTCTGGGTACACTCCACTGGAAAAAGGGAAGAAAGCCTCAGATGGGCATGTATGTAACTCCCTAAACTCACTGAGTATGTTCAGTTCCCAAGGGTAGGAAAGCACCGCACATGAGGAAAGCTGACCCTAAGAGACGAATCATGGGAAAGAGGTGAGCCTAAGAAGTCCTAGGATCAAAGGTTAAACATTCTTTTTTCTCTCTTGGGCCTCGATGCCCATTTGGATCTCTTCCAAGAGTTCTTTCCTCTCTTTCCTGTTCTAAAGCCTTTTTAATAAATTTCCACTTCTGCTCTGGAACTTGTCTCAGTCTCTTTTTCTGCTTTATGCCCCTCAGTGAAATTCTTTCTTCTGAGGAGGCAAAAATCGAAGTTGCTGCAATACCTACAGATTCGTCCCTAGTAACTTGGGGTAACTCAGATCTCTTCTACTGCTAACAAAAGAATGTAAACATTAAAGAATATTTTAATCGTTAATAAAATAGGAAAATATTTTTCTAATATGTATTTTAATAATGGATAAATGTTAAATAATGTCATCTTGATATAATCTGAACTCATCCTCCAAACAACTCATAGTATCATACTCTGAAAAATACTGCACTAGAGACCTATAAAACTATGTTGCATGTCCTTACGGGAAATTACCACAGAAAAGTGAGCAATATTGAATCTAGTCAGTAAGTTTCTTTTCGGATATCAAAGATTTTGAATGTTTATGATATGATTTACGTGTCCTAAGAGTTCAAGACTTGGACTGAAAGTCAAGTCCCTTGATTCTAAGTCCAGTGATTTTCCAATTATACATTGGAAAAGGTTCCAATGTTTGGAAACCTCTTTTCTCTGTTTACCTTCTGAAACACGTATATTCAAATTATTATACATAGTTTGTATAAGAAGGGAGCCATTATCCATACTAATATAATAGTGTGAAAAAATCCAATTGTAAGTTATGTTTTTGGTTTTGTAAATTTATAATCCACAAAAATCAGCAAACTTTGTTTATTTTTGTCATGTTTCAGGAAGCAATTAAATGAAACTTGAAACTTTGTACATGACAAAATACATTTTTAACTTAATGACTAATTAATTAAAATATTCATTTCATTATTAGCTTTTAACTTCTAATTTTACCTGAATGCAATCAATGTGTGTGTGTGTGTGTGTGTGTGTGTGTGTGTGTGTGTGTGTGTTTATTTGTCTTTGGCAAAGAAGAATGAGTAAGCTTACAAAATGCTATAAAACTGATAGTTGTTCTTTTTTTTGTTTGTTTTATATATATGTGTGTGTGTGTGTGTGTGTGTGTGTGTGTGTTTATTTGTCTTTGGCAAAGAAGAATGAGTAAGCTTACAAAATGCTATCAAGGGAAGTGTTTAACTGTTGAAACTGAACTTAATATAAAGGATCTACAGTGTGGGCTTGTTGATAAAAAAAAAAATCTTTATTTCCAAAATTCAAATAAACTTACACTTCTGCACCATACTCTACAGAAGCAAATAACACATTGAGTCAAAGGACCAGCTGCTTCATCAAGCAGTACTTGACTCCACTCCTTCATTCATTCACACATTCACTCATTCCTCATTGAGGCAATCACATCTCTGTGGTACCTGAATAATTTCGTGAATTGTTTTCACATAGTGAAAAGTTAACTATGAATTAATTTTGAATTATTTTGTACATTAAGCATACCCGTGATATTGATCCTTGTGTATTTTTAATGGAAAGAATAAGCCATTACATCCTCACCCTATAAAATATATTTTAGTATTTCCAATGATTTGTATAAGTTGTTTCTTTGGATGTACTCTTTCACTTCCCAAAAATCATTGTTACTGTCACATAAAATTATCAGGTAAAAGAAAGAAAGGACTAGTGAAAAGTTAACTATGAATTATATTCTTTTAAAATATATCACTATTTTGGAAAATAATGTCTCTAAAATCTCTGCCCTATAATGTGAAAGTGTTGACTTTTTTATTTTTAAAAAATCCATAAGCATAAAGAAAAAAATTCTAATAATTTTATTATTTCATTGACTTCATTATTTGAATGTTTTCATTTTTCCTTTTGAGTAAAACTCAAATGTGATTGATTTATCTTTAATGTTATATTTTATGTGTGTCTCTCTTAGAAAGAATAAGACAGCATACAGAATCAGATAATTGTATAATAGAATGATCAATTAATGTGCATGTAGAAGCTACTGAGCTTTTAATTCTTGTTCTTATTATAAACTATGTGCATAATAGGCTTTATTGAACTTTCCGTCTGTTTTCTCTCACATCTGTAACTTAAAATGAAAGCTTTTGTTAAAGAAACCCAGAATTGTTCTTTTCTAATTTTTCTTAGAGCTTAAAATATTATCAAAGTGTTGTAACTTCTAAATTCCTTGATACTATTTTGTCATATCTGGATTTGCATATTTCCTAAGGCAGAATCTTCGAATCCTCCAACTTTACAGTCTCAATAACTCTTTGTCATCCTTACTATATATTCTACATTTAACAGGCAACAAGTATGTATATGCTCCATACTTAGTTAAATGGTAGGTGACACAAATAATAAGACTGATATAAAGTGAAGGTTAAACAACAGGTTATGTAATAACCCCAGGTAGTTTCATAAACTGATGTTGCAGATACTCTGCAATTCACTAGATATTGTTACATTCTCTACTTCAATTTTTCTTCTTGACTTCTGCTAACCTCAAGGTAGCCTGAATGCATATACCAGGGAGAATGATCTGAAGTGACAGCCGTAACTTTGAATTGTTAAAAAATTCCTTTATTAAAAGGAATATATCACCATACTTTAATACAAAAATGAAGTTTCCGGAATATGTGCCTTATCTTGTGTCTTTAGAAATAACTTTACCACATACCATGAATTATCAAAGGCACATATATGCCAGTTTGAGAAGCACTGAAGGTGGTCTACCAAAGATTAACTGCCATAAATATTTTATCAGAATAATTTAACTCAAAAGAAAAGGAGGAAATTAACCTTCCATGGGCACATTAGAGATTGTGCATCAAGAAGTACACCATGTTAATAGTCTCAAAAATATTGATCCAGGGAAAAGAGCTACAAAAGCAAAGTCACAAGAGTATTCTACTAAGATAATTTAGATCTAAGTACTCTCTCTTTACTTGGCTGCTTGACTTTGGAAAAGTCACAGTCTTTTTTAGTGTGCCATCCCTCCCCTGCTGGAGTCATTGCATAGCTTCTATAGTCTTCTCTAGTTTTGTCATCCTGTAAGTCTAAAATGTACTGAATTTCTTATCATTTTACAACATTTCACTGTGAATTAACAAACACAGTAGAGTGGCAATGTTCCCTAACTGCCAACCTCATCACCAGAAAGTGTTTTGGCAGTGTAATTTTAAAACATGTTTTGACTGCCTGCTATTTTGAGGCTGCTGCAAAGAGAAGAAAACAGCATTTATTGAGCTACTATCATTTGCCACTCACTGTATACTCAGCAATAAAAAAGAAATGACCCAAGACTGCTCCTTCCAGTTTATTTAGAAGCAGTATTTTTAGGGAGAAATTAGAAACATTTCAAGATGGCAGCAACAAAGGAAACACTAAATATTCAAGATTTAAGTCACTTCAAGTTAAAGTGATGGTCAAAGTGGAAAAAAATTAAATGTAGAAGACTTTTTTTTTTTTTTTTTTTTGAGATGGAGTCTCGCTCTGTTGCCCAGGGTGGAGTGCAATGGTGAGATCTCGGCTCACTGCAAGCTCCGCTTCTCAGGTTCACGCCACTCTCCTGCCTAAGCCTGCCGAGTAGCTGGGACTACAGATGCCTGCCACCACGCCCGGCTAATTGTTTGTATTTTCAGTAGAGACGGGGTTTCACGGTGTTAGCCAGGATGGCCTCGATCTCCTGACCTTGTGATCTGCCCACCTCGGCCTCCCAAAGCGCTGGGATTACAGATGTGAGCCACCATGCTTGGCCTAAAAGTAGAAGATTTTTAAAGCAGGTGAATTTTCACAAAATCTGGAAAAGAAGATGGTAGCTAAGTAATAAAAAGAAGAAAAGGGATTGAGTTGAAGAAGTAACAAAAAATGTAGTTGAAATGAATCTGCAGTTCAAAGATTTTCAATTAAATATTAGAGAGAAGAAAGTGGCAATATGGAGGCCTTAGCTAAGTTCACCTCATCAATACACACTGCCTAAGTAACCCAGCATGCGCAGAGAATACAAGTCTGTATTGAAAACCTATAAAGAACACTGGTTCAGGACAGGTACTATGAAAGGTAGAAAGAATCTAAAATGTAATCCTTGCGCCTAAGTTAGCTCTGGTCTAGTAGGAGACCTAACATGTGCAGCATTGGAAAATAATGAGACTATATTTTACAGAATGAAGTCAAGACATCAAAAGAAGATATGCCTAGATATTGCATGAGACATTACCAGACAGAGAATTTGGGTAGTGCTACTATAATTCTGAAAAGAAAGAGATCATTGAGCTAGTACCATGAGTTAATAAAAAAGAAGTGGATAGCATGATGTCTGACCACTAAGAACTTACAGTTTTTAAACATCTCTTCATCAACACTTAGAACTGCTCACATTCCCTCCCCTTGATTTCTTTTTTCTTTTAGCTGAGTGATGACGGCATTGCCATTTACATCAGCACTGAGTATCTATTCTCGTCTTCTGCTAAAACATTTGGTTTAAATACATACAAAGGAGCAGCAGGAGACTTAGAAAAGACTGACTTTATATATATATATATATATATATATATTGCTTGTGTGAAAGTCTAAAAACAGAAACCGGGGTAGAATCTAGGGAAGAAAAGGAGGGTGTGAGAGTCACTCTTTTCATCTTTAATGCACTAGGAAAAACTGAATTGTCTTTATCTGTATGTGAGCAAAGAGATACAGTTTTTCTTTGAAGTTCTCAGGGTCAGCAAGGATTATTGCTGGGGTTCAATTTTCAAATGAAACCAAGTAGCTCCCAATCTTATTTTGAAAATTTCTATCTGGACATGGATCATATTATATTAAAGCCAAAGGGACTTTAGAAATCTGAACTTACTCTTCTGTCTTTCTTCCTCCATACGAATTTCCGAAATGTTAAGTGATTTGTTTAAGGTCTCAAAATTAGTTAACAATATGCTTGGAGTAGAGAACTTGAGTTTTCATGTCTGGTACTTTGCTATTTCAATAAAAACAAGTGAGAGTTTTTTCTTGAAACTTACTACCAGGAAATGTTTTGATCTCATCCAAATAATCAAGATGCTAATTTTAACTAGACCATTTGTCTTTCTTTTTTTTTTTCCTGAGATGGAGTCTTGCTCAGTCGCCCAGGCTCGAGTGCAGTGGTGCGATCTCGGCTCACTGCAGCCTCTGTCTCCCAGGTTCAAGAGATTCTCCTGTCTCAGCCTCCAGAGTAGCTGGGATTACAAGCGCCCGCCACCAAGCCTGGCTAATTTTTGTATTTTTGGTAGAGACAGGGTTTCACCATGTTGGCCAGGCTGGTCTCGAACTGCTGACCTTGTGATTTGCCTGCCTCAGCCTCCCAAAGTGCTGGGATTACAGGCATGAGCCACCATGTCCGGCCATCACTAGGCCATTTTTTACTCTCTATTTAGGTGAGAGCTTAATTTAATACTCAGGTGAGTAAACCACATTCCTTGTACAATAAGTTGTTCCTGCCTTTATACTTCCTGATTTTTTCTGTTTTTTTTCCCAATGTATTTTGAATTTCATTTTTAAAATAATGTATACTCATTATAGAAAATTTGCACAACATGTCCGAATATAAATAAGTAAAAATGTCTTATAATCTTATCAGTTCATATTACTTTACTTGAAATAATTTCTATGTATGTTTTGATTGTAAGCCGCCTTGAAATAGTTTATGAAATAGAAAGAGGTTACTTTACAGATAAATTTATTTTCTTCAGCAGAACTTACATCACCTCACTTTTCACAAATATCCATCCATTTATTAATATGCATAGTTCATTTAGCTTAACAGGCATCCAACAAATGGGGGCCTTTTGAAAAATACATTTATATTGGGTCAGATGCAGTGGCTCATGCCTGTAATGCCAGCATTTTGGGAGGCCAAGCTGGGAGGATTGTTTGACCCCAAGAGTTCAAGATCAGCCTGGACAACATAGTAAGATTCTGTCTCTACAAAAACAAAATCAAAGAATTAGCCAGGCATGGTGGCATACACCTATAGTCCCACCTACTCAGAAGGTTAAGGTAGAAGGATCACTTGAGCCTGGGAGGTTGAGGGTGCAGTGAGCTACGACTGCCACTGCACTCCAACCTGGGCAAAAGAGCAAGACCGTGTTTCTTAAAACAAATGAACAAACAAACAACAACAACAACAAATATGTATATATATATGTCATGATGAGATTGAAGCCCCAGTACAGGACATGGGCATGGGAGCCTGGACTCATAGTGAATAGTTGCAGATTTAAGAAAGATTCTATAGCGTTAAAATGTTGTGATTTAAAGAACACACATTAATAGAAAGTGCCTAATTTGAATGAGGAAGTTTGGATCATATACCAACTCCTTGACGCATTTTTTTTTTGCATGTAAATGATCAACTCAGCAGTATGGGGAAAAATGGTTGAGATATTATTTTAATTTCACATTTGCATGATTCATAAATCAATAAGTAAAATTTACACACCTTCACATGTATATATACCCCTACATTCAGGGTATCAATAAACCAAGGGAAAAAGAGATCATATAGAAAACAGAATTGTAATAAAAGAGACATAAAGTCAATGTTGACACTTGCTCCAGAAAAAGACATGCTGTAGATTAATTCTATTATTCTATATATTTGTTTCTAATTCATTAAACATTGTCTAATACATCCTGTGTTGTAGATAACCTTAAGTAAAGGTTGGACAGGATAAGATAATAAACCGTATGAAGTTCAGGGAGATAAGCTAATAAATATAAAGCAATGTGGTGGTGAAATGATTGAGATAATAATTATGTTAACTAACTTTTTTTAACAAATATTTATGTGCCTACAACGTACCAGGGATTATGTTAGCCACTGGGGATACAATGGTGAACAAACAGTGGATACTGTACTAATCATTTTATCTACATTATTTCATTTATCCCTCACAGCTGCCCTGTGAAATGTGTGTTATTATAATCCCCATGAAACTAAGAAAAGGCTTGCCTAAAACTACACAGATAAAACTAGGTCAGAAGATATACAACATCTATTATGAAAGCAAATGCTTCTATTTTGAGTGGCATTCAAATTAGGCTGAAGTGGAAAGTGGGTATGTGTGCGTTAGTCATGCAAAGAAGGTCTGGGAAGCACTTTCTGTGAAGTGAGGCTATCATAATCAAAGTCATAGTCTCTAGAGGAGCACTGTGTATTTTGGGAACTTCTAGGAATTGTGTTTTCCTTGAGTATAAATTTTGAGGATGGTGAGAAATGAGCCATGGTAGATACGATGGGCTCATAATTCCAGAGGCAAAATGAGGGTGACATACTCAGATTTGCCTTTTATTAAGATCATGCTAGCTACATTGTAAAGAAAGGCTTAGAGGCCAAGCAAGGTGGTTCACACCTGTACTCTCAATGATTTGGGAGGCCAATGCAGGAGGATCATTTGAGGACAGGAGTTTAAGACCAGCATAGGCAATATATCAAAGATTCTCTCTCTCTCTCTCTAAGTATATATATATATATATATATTTATATATATAATAGCTGGGTGTGTGGTGCATGCCTGTAGTCCTAGCTACTTAGTGAGCTAAGGTGGGAGGATCACCTGAGCTCAGGAGTTAGAGGTTACAGGGAGCTATGATTGCACCACTGCACTCCAATCTGGGCAACAGACTGGAGTAAAATATGGCTCTTAGATATAAGAATAAGGACTACTTGGAATCTCACATAGATTACTTGGTGGTATACACAGGAGTTTATGTAAAATAAACAGTTCAGGAGTAATTAGGTATTGTCAGAAGCTTAGAGGCCTGGGTTTCAGATAAAGATGAGGAAAATGTTCTCAGAGAGGAAATATTTAAAATATGACAGTAACTGAAATGTAGAGTTTAGTGGCCCAGTTTATGGAGTTTTGAGGGAAACTAGAATATAAAGATTGGCTAAGGGAAGAAGGTTTTTAATTCTTTTTTAAAGATACCCGACCACTCAACAGAAAAAGACTCTTTCTGTTCAAAACAATAAAGTTTTCTATTTCAGAAATTTAGGAAGTTTTAAGAAGGAATTGACAGAGTCAAAGAAAACAAAAAATTGGGAGTATATGGATTGAAAATGTCCATTGTTTTAGAAAATTACGTCATTATTGACTTTGATAAAAGACATCTTTTCAGAATGGTTGAAGAAGCAACAAGATCAAAATAATTTTAGATGGATTTTCAGGAACTTTACACATAAAAGAAATGTGAAAGATCAGATAGATCAAGGAAATATATGTCTCACGATTAGAATAGCTGGAATATTTATATGTTGAGAGAACAAACAAGTAGAGAGAGAAAAAGAGACAGAAATAAAGATATAGAAGAGAAGGGGAGGACAAATGAAACATGATTCTGGAAACAGACAATGAAAATTTCAGGTGGCTGTGTATTACTTTTGGAGAGAACACCTAATCTTCTGGAAGAAAAGAAAGTAGGATGGACATAGTTATAAATACACTGATAGAGGAGAGAACAAAAATGGAAGGTATTTACCATTAAGGTCTGGTGAGACTGGGATTCCAGTGTTTGTGTGAGAAGCCTATTGAAAATTGGATAGGCACTGAGGCACATTTGTTTCCTGTGACAGGACATTTTCAAAGCAAGAGAAAGATGGTGAGATTAAATAAATAAATAAGCAGTATTATCTCCACTTTTCACCTTCCACCCTTCCAAAGAGGCTCAGATTCACTGAATGACAGTAAGATATGGAATATATTCCTCATTATGTAACTTGACCACTGTGAAAATTTGCCAAGAGTTGAGAATACTATTGGTTGAAGCCATGTACCTCTTGGAATCTACTACTCAACTATTGCCCAAGGTCTGTTGCAGTGACCTGAATTCTGAAGGTGGGAGTATATGCAGAATTACCTAAAATAGTAATACCTTGCATTTATTGAGCTAGTACTGTAATTTGGTCATTATTCTGTCTGTTTTATATTATTCACTCATTTAACCAACACAAAAAGTCTGAGTTGGTGGTATTGTCATTTATTTTTATAGAGGGGATTCGGCAGAGTACTTTCAGGGTGCTCTTTCTCATAGGTGAGTAAAAGCACATGAATAATTCTGGTCAGTAAGCGTTAGGAAGAGGCGATGTGTATAATTTCTGGGTTGAATCAAAGGATAAGCAGGTGAGTTTTCTGTCCAATGATCACGATGGAGGCCTCCGTTTCTGGATGTACAACTATAACATGGATGAATATCCATCAGCCTGAATACCCTGAGTAATTGCATAAAGTAAGGGCTCCCTCTGTTGCTCTATAAGTGATAATTACATTTTGGTGGTTAATTTACTTAAACTTGAGGTGGGGTATTAATTTGCTACCACAATATAATCTAACATAGTCTGACTAACAAGTGATCAAAATGAGAGACATAGCACACATCATAGGATAAGTAAGTACTTCTTCACTTTCCTCTGAAATGGAGAGATGGGGACAAATATGGTTCTTAAGAATCTGCTACACAGCTAACAGCTCCAGGTCTACTGCAGTGATCTGAATCCCTAAGATTTTCTACCATGCCCATGGTAGACATTATCAATTGTTCAACTGTCTCTTTGAGTGAGTCTGGGAGTCATCTGGGAATTATTTTCAATACAGAAAGCCAAGTAGTTTCTGTTAATTTTTAGGATTGAAGTGTATATGAAACCTGCATGTCATCCATATTATGGACGTTTGTTCATGTCACACCTTGTTTATAACTGCCTTTGAATTTTTTTTTTTTTTTTTTTTTTTTTTTGAGACGGCGTCTCACTCTGTCGCCCAAGCTGGAGTGCAGTGGCACGATCGATCTCAGCTCACTGGCTCACTGCAAGCTCCACCTCCCAGGTTCACGCCATTCTCCTGCCTCAGCCTCCCGAGTAGCTGGGACTACAGGCGCCCGCCGCCACCACGCCCTGCTAACTTTTGTATTTTTAGTAGAGACGGGGTTTCACCGTATTAGCCAGGATGGTCTCGATCTCCTGACCTCGTGATCCGCCCGCCTTGGCCTCCCAAAGTGCTGGGATTACAGGCCTGAGCCACCACGCCCGGCCCACACTCACTCTTAAACTGTTAGACCTTGCTTGCTTCTTTTATAAATCCTGGGTAATTAAGTTAACTAATCACTTCCACATTCTTTTTGTGTTTAAAGACGTCTCTATTACACAGTGTTAGCTAATGAGAAATGGCAGAAATGTTCTGAGAGGCAAGGAGTTTTTCCTAAGGAAGTTTTAACTTTTCGTAATAAAAAGAGCTGGTTTCAGCCAGCACTACCTGCTCCTCACTTCTGATAGCAAGCCAAAGAAGTACTGGATGGAACTTCAGCAGCCATCTTGCAACCATGAGGAAAAGGTCAAGATAAACAGAAATAATGACTGATATTGTTGCGCTTTTGAATTTATATCTGCAACTAACCACCCCATGACCACTTATTTTAGAGAAGAAGAACCCTGTTTGTTTAAGCCACTCTTACCCACTTTAAGGCAAGTATTCTGTTACTAGCAGACAAGCAGAATGCTAGTTAATATAAGGCACTTATGTAGATATTCAGGCACATACCTGTACCTGTAAAGTAAGGGTTATAACAGAGGCATACGCGCGAGTTACTATAGGGACACATACAAAATGAGTACTTAAGTTGATTAGAAAATTCAAAGGTTTCGGCCGGGCGCGGTGGCTCAAGCCTGTAATCCCAGCACTTTGGGAGGCCGAGACGGGCAGATCACGAGGTCAGAAGATCGAGACCATCCTGGCTAACATGGTGAAACCCCGTCTCTACTAAAAAATACAAAAAACTAGCCGGGCGAGGTGGCGGGCGCCTGTAGTCCCAGCTACTTGGGAGGCTGAGTCAGCAGAATGGCGTAAACCCGGGAGGCGGAGCTTCCAGTGAGCTGAGATCGTGCCACTGCACTCCAGTCTGGGCGACAGAGCTAGACTCCGTCTCAAAAAAAAAAAGAAAAGAAAATTCAAAGGTTTCACAGGAAGTGATGTTAAAGATAATCTTTGAGTCATGAGTTCAACTGGTGAGGAAAGTTAGCAAGTATGAGATAGTCATTTGAAATAAGGGTGACAGCGTTAAAGAGATGGAGGCCTGAAATAAGACATCATGTTCTGGGAATTGTACATAATTGAGCCAGTGTCAAATATAAAATGATGGAGGAGTTAATTTGCTATGTACATAAAAAATAAGGCTGGAGGGCTATGTAGAGGCCAGTTCTTGAATGGCTTTAATTGATAGGTGATATACTTTTGCTCTGTCCTCAAAGATACAAAGATTTTAAGGAAGGAGTACATGATTAATTGATATTATAGAAAAACACCATGCTGGCTGCAGTATAAAGGATGAATTCAAGAAGAATGGTTTGTGGCAGGAAGAAAAATAGTTATAGTAAGAAATAATAAGTGTCTCAATTAAAAGAGTTACAGCAGAACATGGAAAAAGGACAGACTCTACAGATTTTATGAAGTTAGAGGTAATAGAAACTAGGGATAGATTATGTATTTTAATGTAAGAAGAGGATAATCAAGATTGGTTCCCAGATTGTATTTTGGGCTAGTGGCGAATCACGGATGAAAAATAGGCAGCAAAGGAAAAGGACGTGCTGGAGTGAAGGCAACAAAGACATATGTGAGGTGTTTTTTGCTTGTTTATTTGTTTTCTATTCAAGATTCATTATTAGCTATAGAATTTAGTAAATGGGCTCAAGGTTCTTTCCTCTCAGAAAACCTCCCTGATACGCCAGGGTCAATCTGGATCCTCCATCAAGCAGACACCAAGACAGAAGTAGATACTGAAGAAAGAGCATGTGAAGGATAAAGGTAGGCAGAGGGGCAGGAAGAGTTTTCAGACTGTGATCCAGAGTTGACACCTGGGAAGGAGAGGGAAGGAACAGTGGGTAGGAAGAATGGTGCACTACTGAGAAAGTCTTTGTCAAGCTAATGAGGAATCCTGGCACAGAGATTACCTATTAGAAGAGCCCCACACAGGATAGAAAGGGCTGAGCTTTACTATTGGCATCACGTTTGGCCATCGGCTGGCATGGACAGTGTGGCAGATTTGAAGATGTGGCAGCTGAAAACTGTCATCAGCAACACTTCTCCCACCAGGTTCTCTTGACATGAGATCCGAACAGTGTACCTCCATTGCTACCAAATGTCAGTTCTTGAATATTCCAGAGTTCCTTTTCTTTGAGGGCAAGGGTTGGATTGTATTTTACCACCTCTTTAAAATTAGGATGGCCACATGACTTATTTTGGTCATTAAGTTGTAAGTGGAAGTTTGATAAAATAGCATATGCTTTGCCAGATTATCTTTTTCTCTTCAAAGAAAATACCTTTTGAGCAGAACTTCCATCAATCTGGGCCCTAATAATGAGCAGGCTCTTGCCAACTCAGGTGGGACATGTAGACTGAGCAAGAAATAGCATTATTGTAATAAACCATTGAGATATTATGTTTTTTATTGAGGCATAACCTAGATTACTCTGACTGAAACCATAGCTTTGGAGATTGTGCTGGAGTACTTTAGTTTCTACATACACTGCTAAACAGGCAGTGACCATTGGGGAACAGGAGGCAGTGAACGCTGGGGAGCAGGAGGCAGAGAGCATACCACTGGAAACCAGCTTGGTTGGATATTAGAGCAGAATGATTTGAAAGCATTAGTCAAAGAAATGAACTAGCTTGATTTTCCTTCTGAGCTTCTAAAGTCATTCATATTTGGAAGGAAAAGCTCACAAATCATAGGCTGTAACAAATTATTAATACATAAATGTGTTCTAACAGGACCATAAATTGTAATAGTTGGTCAACAATATTTATTGTGGATAAACAACTTGTATTAGATATGTTAGGACACAAAAAAAGGAGAACGATGATTATTATCATCTGTTTTATTGTATGCCACATATTATGAGATTCAAAGGCTTTCACAAATATTTTCTTCTACTCAGTGGAGGAAGTAGGGAAAATATTATTATTCCAGTTTTACAGTTAAGGAAATGGAAACTCACAAAGTTTAAATGACAAAAGGCATAAGTGGTTGAAACAAAATTGGAACTCAATACATCTGAGTAGATGCCTGTAAATTAAAATATTTCCTTCTTATGAAGGCTAAAATTCTTGCTGCCAGAAAAAGTTTAAGAATATGTTCAGTGCCTACAGTCAAATACATATGCATCAATAAGGTATTTGCAGCTATTTTGTGTTATGGTATTGGATGAATGCTATAATTAGAAAATACACATGAAGTGGACCTAAAACCATCACACTAATACGGAGAGCCCTGAAACTCTTTCCAGTTCCATTCAGTCTGAAAAGACAACATCAAATGCTAATGAGTCAGTCTTAAAGAAAATAATAATAAAAATTGTTCTATCTGTGGCTTATAACTCTTAAGTGAATTTAATGTGTATTTTCTCTTTTGTGTATTATACTTTCCCTATAAGGAATTATAGAATTGAACCCAGATCTTGTACCCATAAATCTCAAATGCTTATGGAGACACAAAGAATCAGTAAAAATGGATTTTTAATCACATTAACGAATGCTACTATGATATAATTTCCTTTGAAACTCAAAATACTAACAAATTGATGGGAAGATTTTAAAACATGGCTCCATTTTATCTGATACTTGTTCCATCTAAAGGTTGGACTTTTCACGTTTCTGATTAACCTGGGTTCTGTGCCTGCTTTCCATCTAGCCGTTTCTACATCAGGCCTTAAGAAACTGGCAGTTCCTACTTCCTGTCTTTTCAGACACTCTCGAAACCACCATGCTGTGAGGAAGCCCAAGTAGTTCCTGGAGACATCCACACCAATAACTGAAGTCCGAAGCCTCTAGCACTGGCTGAGCACCCAGCTGACAGCCAGCACCAAATTTCCATCACTTTGAGTGAACCTATCTTAGAAGAGTATTTTCCAGTTCCAGGTTAAGTGTACTCAGAAATAACCTGCCACATTGATCCCTGTAAAAATTGGAGATCTGAAAGCAAAATACAATTTTGTCATTTTAAGTCAATAGGGTTTGGGGTGGTTTATTATATAAGTGAACTTTGCTTAGGTTGGTTTTACCTAAAAAGGCCTTCTGTAGTACATAATAGAGTACCTTGGTCTGGATATAGGGATTTTGTGCCTTCCTTTACATTTTAAAGTCAAAGAAAATGATCTTTTCTGTGAACATGAATTTTTTTTTTTTTTTGAGATGGAATCTCGCTGTGTTGCCCAGGCTGGAGTGCAGTGCACGATCTCAGCTCACTACAAGCTCCGCCTCCCGGGTTCACACCATTCTCCTGCCTCAGCCTCCTGAGTAGCTGGGACTACAGGAGCCCACAACCATGCCCAGCCAATTTTTTGTATTTTTAGTAGAGGCAGGGTTTCACAGTGTTAGCCAGGATGGTCTCGATCTCTCGACCTCATGATCTGCCTGCCTCGGCCTCCCAAAGTGCTGGGATTACAGGCGTGAGCCACCATGCCCCGCCAAGAATTTTTTATTATTAGGGTACATGTGCACAATGTGTAGGTTTGTTACATTGGTATACATGTGCCATGTTGGTTTGCTGCACCCATCGACATTAGGTATTTCCCCTAATACTATCCCTCCAAAGCCCCAAAAATATTCATATTAAAAACATCAATTTTTTTAATGAGGGCATTAAGTTTACTCTATTATGTGGTTATCCTATATTCTTGTAGCATTGTCTGCTTTAGGCCATAGAGAAAGGTCACATCCCTGTAGTGGAGAAGGAATCTGCAATAAAATGAGTTGGGGTTTTTTTTGTGTCAATAAGTGGGGACAGTGGGCAAATTTCCTCTAAGGAAAGCCCATGAGATTTGGTGATTTGGGGCAGATGACGGTGAAAACTCTAGACTCCCATGGTGCTTCTTTCATGGGTTTGATTTCCAGGTGGCAAAACATGTTTAAAGGGATTTAATATACTTAAATTGGATGGAGGTCATGTTCTGATGGCACAATTTAGCCTCATCGATGCCACAAACCCTTAAGATGAACATTAGGTTTTCGGGTCAGAGCTTAAAAAGGGCCTGGAACTCAAGACCAGAGTGGTGATGGCAGTCTTCATTAAGAAAGATTTCTTGGTGGGCAAAGGATATAAGAGATAGTGAGGTCCATCTACTGCAGTTCAGTAGGATATAGGACTTGAATTTGAATTTAGGGCAGGGATCTTGCCATGCCTAGCAGTTTCTGACACATAATAGATGTTGGAGGGGAGACAGTGAATGATAAATGCCAGGCTCCTTTTGCCATGAAACTGGGGCTTTCTTTTGGGTTGTCATTTTTAATCCCCTCTGTGGCTTGCTTCTTGCAGTGATTTCATACATTAGGCAACACAGACCAGGACCACGAGGAAACAATTTTTACACACAAGGCCCTACAGTGCAAACTGTATGAACCCGTGTCATGGCTCACAACTAATACATTTCATCCTGAACTTCAAGCCAATTCACGGGTGGCGTTTATCTCCGTTTTACATCGGCAGTAACAGCCTGAATTTTCTGGGACACGATGCGCCACCCAAACACCAGGGACTCCCTCATCTTTTTCTCCCCAGCTCCGCCCCAGACGGAGCCACATAGCCACCCGCAGTTGCCATCGGCTCGCCGCGTGGGGGACTTCACCCGCGTGAGCTCGGTTTCCGAAAAGCGAAGCTGGGTTGGGACACAAGGATTGAGGGGAGGACAGGGATGGACCTGCGGCAGAAACAGGTTCCAGCTGGACGAGGAACCCCACGTTGATGGCTCCTCTTCTGGGATGGCCGTCCCGCGCCGCCCACTCCGGAATCCCCTCCCCTCCCCGGCGCGCCCCCGCCCAGCTAGCCCAGAGCCTCTGCCGGATCTTCTCGAATTTCAACACAAAGGGAATCCTCGGCCGCAGGAAGTGCATCACGAGAAAGGGGGCCTGAGGGCGGGGAGAGGGGGATGCCGCCTCTCTCTCTCCACCCCCTCCCTCCCGGAGCCCAGGGCAGATGTGATGAAACCCGCGGGGTCCCCCCCGAAGCCCCAACGGCCAAGGAAATTGAAACAAGAAACCCCCTTACCCACAGTAAAGGGGGGTGGACGCTCGCTCCCTCCTGTCACGTTCGAGTCCCTGGAGATCAGAGCTGCCCTCTCCGCGGCTCTGACACCTGTTTGCTTTCCCCCGCCTTTCCTTCCGGGTGCACTAGCACCTGGGCTTACGTTTGTTTTTCTACCCTGGGGCTCTCAACTTCCCTTCCACACCCCGCCTCCCTTGCAGAGTTTTCTGTAAAGTTCAGGCTCGGGGTGTCCTCTTGCTCTCCCCACAGGGCTGTGCCGCAGGCTTGGGCGACTTTCCTCGCAGAACGTCTGCCAAGAGGGAGTCCCTGCGGGGGCCAGGGGAGAGGACTGGGAGAGACCACTTTGGTTTTCTGAGACGCCTTCAGTTCCGGGCCGACCGCCAGGCTTTCTTCTTGGAGGTGTCAGTCTTGGGGAGTGGGGCCTGGGGAAAGGGGGACAGGCTAGGGGATTTGTGTTTGAAACTATTTTTGGAAGGCAGCCTTACTGTTTTTACTTACGTGGTATTTTGCAAATTAATAAAAATAGCAAACTTTTCTAGAAATGCTTTATTCACATTTTACCGGAGAATGAGAAACCATCCATTGTTCGTTTAAAAGGCTTTTTTTTTTTTTTTTAAAGTTTGGGATGGCTTGGGGAGGCCAATGGCAATTTGGGGAGAAGGGCTGAAGCACCCCTTTTTGGAGCTCGGGGCCAGTTTCCCGGACTAAAAGACCCTGGTGACTGGGGATGGGCCTCACAACTAACTCGGGCTGCCCTGCCCCTGTCGCGTGGGCTCTCAATGGCAGGTGCTCCGGAAGGGGGCCACCTCCCCGTGGGGCTCCAGGCTACCTCTGCTCCCTTGGAGACCACTGGGGGGCCTCCCCCTCCTAAGTTGTAGGCTGAGGCCGGATACCTGCCCCGACCTGTCTCCTCCCTTTCTCCAATACCACACCCACGGGACTCCAGTCTCCCCGGGAGTGGGACGGAGAGGGAACAAAGGGGTCTTTGTTCACTGGCTCCCGGGGGGTGGGAGTTGCGCTAGCTCTCATTTCCTGGCGCCCCTTGGAGACCGGGAGGCTCAGCGCCTCTCCCAGCTCTCAGCGCCGCCCTCCCAGACCCCAGAGACGTCGGTCAGGGCGCGGCGCCCCGGGCCACTGCCGGCTCTTTCCGGGCGGGCGAGGTGGGGGGCGAGGCACCGCGCGGCGGCGCCTGGCGGGCACTGTTGCCCGCGGAGGGACTGTGGGGGGCTTTCAGCAGCTGGCGGGGGTGGAGGGGGCGGGAGAGGGAGCCTGCGCCGGGCTGAGCCTGGAGGTGCGGGGCGGGCTCGGGGAGCGCTCTCGGGGCTGCTCTTGCCACAGCCAGGGCGGCTGGAACTCTCTCCTTCTCTCCCTCCATCCTTCCACTTCCCCTGGTCGGCCCCGCCGTCAGGCCGGGTCCCCCTTCCCTGCCGTCATCAGGTTCCCCTTCTCCCTTCTTGGCACTTTGCTTTCGAACCATCCTTCTGGACAAACTTTGATGGAGAATTTCACACCACGCTGGAAAAATGCCGGTTATGAAAGGATTACTGGCGCCGCAAAACACCTTCCTGGACACCATCGCCACCCGTTTTGACGGAACACGTAAGTCTTGCACTTGGACGAGTGGTATATCATTTTCTGAGACTGATTTTTCTCGTACACATTACTTTTGCTCCCACCTTCCCTTTTGCACCAGCAGAGTGAATTTTCTTCTGTTCTTGCCAAGGTATCTCTTGTGGGGAGAAATTTGTACTCTCATGGTTTGGTGTAGTATTAACACTTCGTATTGGTGTAATAGTTGGCTCTCTTGAGTTCTTGGGTTTTAAGAACTGAAATGTAGCCTGAGGAAAGACCGACGCCCGTATTCACTATGGGACCTGCATTTTGGTGTATCCTTTAGGGAATTGGTTGTAATTTTCTGAGGTGAAAATGGGAATATCGGTGTACCTTACCTTTCTAGAGTTTAAGTCTCCCTAGATTGAAAGGAGAGCTTGGCGTGCTCTTTTTTGGAGCTTCATTCCGTGATATCTTTCGGATAGATATGATTTACTGAGTTTAAGAAATGCAAAATTGCCAAGTGTAAGCTTTCTGTAGAATTTTAAGTGTTGTGAGTTTGTCAGAACCTTGATTCCTTCTTTTGAGCTAAAATAGCGTATCTCTTAATCCTGAAGTGAGCCTAACACTCAAGCAGAGGCTGTTCGGGAAGGACATGAATAAAGACTGATTTGGTGATAAAAGAAAGTTTTTAGTTTTTTTGAGGACGAATATTATTGGACATTTAGCTCATTTAAGCTACAGTAGGAAAAAAATACATAGGATGTTGTGTGGTTGCTAGCAGACGATTCAGTATCATCTGCAAGTTGTTCTCTTTCAGGACCACGGTCAGGTCCCCACTCCTTCTCAGGCTTCTCAAGCTCTCTACTTGACCCTGTGGATCTTCCCAGCTGACTTTAACCCTGTAATTAGGAGTCTGCAGTACCAAGCCTAACAAATACTCTCAGTTGGTTTCACTACGAATATCCTCATCTTTTTTCTAGCTTATCCTGCCTCTGTGCACTGTCTTCCATTTTTCTGTTATTTGAGACTCAGAGAAACTCATTTATCCTAAAGTCCTTCTTAGTGGTTCCAGTGTCATTGTTTTTAATCTGTATATTTCTTGGAGCTGATATGGGAGAGTAATGCTAATTTCATTTCCTCTCCAGGAGTCTAAATACACAATCTTATCTTTGGGTGGGAACCAAGTCTTGGACTTTTATTTTTCAGAGATAGTTGGAAAAGTTTACATGAGAGAGAAATGAGTCACTTACTTTAATTTTGTTCAGTTTTTATTTTTGACATCTAGCCTAATCATGGTAGCTGGTGTGGGTACTGGTCACTTCTTAAGTGTTTTATCTTTACATCTAGCCATTCTTTCTTTCCCCTTTTATATTCTAAATGTGTTAGATGTTATGTATGAGGTGTAATGTTGTTACCTATGTCTTTTTTAGATGATAGTAATTAATGTTGTAGGAAAACTTCAAGTCCCTGCCATTGCCACTACCACACCACTGAAGCCCCACACAAAATCACCACTGCTGTGTTTTACCCTGCATGATTGTGGGTACTACTATTCATTATCTGAGCTACTGATCAATTTCATGTGGATGTTTTTTCTTGAAGTTGAACATCCAAAACTAAAAGGCTGTAGACATTGACCCTGAATGTGTCTATTGAAAATGGGGTAATTGGCAAATGGTAATTGTTTATCTCATTGCCATTTAAAGTTGAATGAAGTGTAATGTGTAGTGAATCATCCCAGCACCCCCGTGGGAATTACTACAGTGTTACATTCAGATATCAATTGCAAATGAGAGGGGCTTTAAATAATCAGCATGGAAATATCTTGGCCTCTGACTCTGACTATAGTGATATGCATGATAAGCAGGAGGGCATGTAGGGAGAGATGGATGTACTTGTGAATAGTTCCTTTTCTGTGTTGGCTACACATTAATGTTAATAAGATAGGTTAGATACTTTAAATCCATATTTTAGAAGACCATCCTGACATACTTGTATTGTAAGAATACAAAAAGTCTTTTGGAGACCATGCTTGGTCTGTGCTCCACAGCGTCTGGGGGATTCCTGGAGGGAACCAGTTTGCGTGAAATCTGACAATCAGAGAAGCAAATTTGAAGGTGATAAGTAATGTAAAGGTTGACTTTGGTAAGATTTTGTTTACAACATTTGGTGAACACCTCTCCTCCCAAGAAACCCCATTCAATTCAAGAGGGTTTTCTTTTCTCGTTTTATTTTCCTTTCTTTTTTTTTTTTTTTCTTTTTGAATTTCAGGATGCCTTGAATAATCTGAAACTTAAAATACCTTAAACAAAATTTTAGCCACAAATTTTGGTATATCTAGAATCATGGGCATACCATTTTTCCAGCTAGCTATTTACTTTATCTTCTTATGTCATCGTTTCTTGTTGATACAGTTTTGTAATTACTATCTCTGAAACTATTTTCCTATGATAATCCTTCCTACTCTTGATTTTTATAGCTGGTGTCATTTATTTTCTTTTGCAGAGTAAAACTATTTACAAATTTTAAATTTACAAAATTGCCACCTACTCAAAAACTGCTGGAAAATGAATAATGTTAATTATACTCAATATGTAACATACTGAGTTGGTATAATTTTTACCTCATTTGTGAAGTATGTTTTACAGTCATGCTAGTTTCTTATTTTATTTTGGACAATTTTTATGAAAAAAATTAGAGAGCAAACAACAACCCTGGCAAACTGCCTTGCTAACATACCCAACATGCAGTATTATTATTAGCCTTATTGATTTATTTTATTGTAAAATAATAAAACAATGTAAGACATCATCTGAAAATCCTCCCAGGAAAAATAAATATATGACAACATAAAACTCTATAATATACTCCTACTATTTATCAGTTGAGATATTATCACAGGGCAACATAACAGGAGTTAATAATACATTTTATAACTTAGTGACACTTTATCATTTTATATATTATAATATTTCTTCTCTTTAATATTTAAAAAGGGAGCTCTGTCAGGATTGAAAGACATTTGTGGATTATTAATTGAAGCTATTTTTTCTGATATGCAATGTAATTTGCAACCATTATTGAAAAATAAAAATATTTTTATATAAAATTACCACTAAATGTATTTACTCTTGAAATATATTCTATGGTTTGTATTTAACTGAAGTGTAATGAGACTTAGAAAAACTAAGAACCTTAGAAATCTTAAAAACGTATACCCCATTTAGGGGGAAAAAGTAAAAGTAACTCCAAAGAATTTCTTTGAATTATTACATATAGCAAAAACCACTCACTTATACCACTGAAGACATACACACACACATATACACTACACACACACTCCTAATGATATGGCCTGCAACTAGTTCACTTCTACATAGTTTTTTTTTTTTTAAACATATTTACTGTAATTTAAGAAATCTTTTCTGTTTAGACTTTTGCTTTAAGTAAATAAATATTAATTTGGACAAAATATGATAAGGGAACACATTGGCATATATCTGAAAAAAATATACCAATATATTTATATTTGAAAAAAATACTGCTTTTAGTACAGTTGTTTGTCACAGGATACCATTTGAGAAAAACAGCTTTTTAAAAAAGATACAAAGCTTTCAGAGGGAAGTATTCATTTTCAAACATAATGGTGGATTAGCCTACATTTTCTAGGCATATCAAAATATGGCCAGACTACTTCTTCCCTTTTGGGTTACTAAGACACAAATTTAAGTTTTAAAAGAAGTTTGTAGCCCCATGGACTCCATCAAGAAGATTCCAATCAAAGTATTCAAAGTAATAGTTGTTTAGAAACTCATTAATATTTGCATATATTTTATGCACTTGTATATAGCCTGTTTGAAATGGTCCAAAGAAATTTGTTAAAATTGATGCCGGGCGCAGTGGCTCACTCTTGCAATCCTAGCATTGGGAGGCTGAAGCGGGCAGATCACTTGAGGCCAGCAGTTCGAGACCAGCCTGGCAGACATGGTGAAATCCCGTTTCTACTGAAAATACAAAAATTAGCCGGTGTGGTGGCATGCGCCTGTAATCCCAGCTACTTGGGAGGCTGAGGCAGGAGAATCCCTTGAACCCAGGAGGCAGAGGCTGCAGTGAGTTGAGATCATGTCACTGCACTCCAGCCTGGGTGACAGAGTGAGACTCTGTCTCAAAGAAAAAAAAAAAAGAAAAAAGAAATTTGTTAAAATTGAGATACTTCCTCTACAGAGGAAATTCTCAGTGGTTTTTTCTTTTTATCTTTTTATTTTCATCAAGGTACATAGACCTCTTAATGTTAGAAGCATAGGGAGAAGGATAATGTACCCATTATCATACTCTTGACTTTGTAGATGAATTTTGTGCCCTCTAGAGGACTTATCATAGGGGTTCTCATAACTTCACTACAATGAAGAAAGTGTTCGAATTACAGGAATTGGATTTATGTCTTTACTGAAATGATTTTCTTTTGCTTCGTGAGATACACAAATAATAAGAAAAGTTGTATTGCACAGTCTTAAAAGCTAACATCAGACGATTTTGGCATTATTATATAGAGAAAATGGATATGTAATATGCTGAAAATTGAAATTATGTCCATGATATATTCTTTCTAGGCTCTAACATTTTTCATTACTTTCATTCCAAAGGCTGTGGCATGAGACCTCTTCTGGCCAATGAGACTGGCAAAGGACAAAAAGTCTTTACAGAAGCATATTGAGGATCCTGAGTTACTAGTTTCTGAGATATCCTAGACTCAACATACTTCTGGAAGAGGCACAGTCTCTCTAAAGAAATGTGTACTTTATTCATTCATTCAATCATTTTCCTTTTTCTTTTCTTTTTTTTTTTTTAAGACGAGTCTCGCTCTGTCGCCCAGGCTGGAGTGCAGTGGCGCGATCTCGGCTCACTGAAACCTCTGCCTCCTGGGTTCAAGCAATTCTCTGTCTCAGCCTCCTGAGTGGCTGGGATTACAGACGCCCGCCACCACGCCTGGCTAATTTTTTTTTGCATTTTTAGTAGAGACGGGGTTTCACCATCTTGGCCAGGCTGGTCTTGAACTCCTGACCTCGTGATCCACTTGCCTTAGCCTCCCAAGTGCTACGATTACAGGCGTGAGCCACTGCACCTGGCCCAATCGTTTTTCTAATAATATTCAATGAATACTGACTATACATTATGCTATTATGCTAGGATCTTTGGAATAAATCAGGGCTATCTTTTTCTTAAATGGGGCAATGTAACATGCACGAATTACCATAATATAGATTAGAAAAAGATAAGTGTAATTTGGAAGGTGCAGACAAAGGGCTATGCACATTTGGGTGAGGGAGGAATAGTTTCTATGCAGGAATCATCTGAAAGGGCTTCATATAATAAATAACTTTGGGTGGGAATGATCGTATCATATAGGTGCAAAAACAATATTCTATTTAATTTGCCAGTTTGTACAGTAGTTGTCATGGAGGGTAGAAAGAGCCTTTAGTGAGAATAACAGGCATTTTAAAGGGTGTTAAGGGGTCAATGTAGAGGTAAGAGGGCAATGGAAAGTAGGTTGGACCAGCCATAAAAGATCTTTAAACCCAGAGTGTTTGGTCATAATCAGCCATTGGAAGTGATAGATCAATATTTTGGTAAAAAACTATGGTGCCATCTATGTCTGGTTAAAAAACTCCCAAAACGCTCAACCTTCCCATGTTCTACAGTCTAAAGCACACTACAGTAGATGTCAACTTTAGACTTGGAATGTGTCTTTTCACTATTTCTTCTAATAATGCTTTTTAAAATAAAGGTTCCATAGAATGCCGTGGAGTTGATGTATTCATTTTCTTAGGAATGTTTCTTTCTCCCAGGGAGTTAACTTTCTCTTAGGGAAGTGATAGATTTATTTCTCACCACATAGCTGACTACTCTTCTCCTTCAGGACAGTTTACCCCTGTGTTACTCTAGAGTTATGCCTGTGGTCAAGAAAAAGAATTGAGGGTTTGCTGGAATTAGTGCCAGTGAAGTTGATTGGAGAAATCCCAGCAGTAAAAGGTAAAGAGTTGGAACTGCTGCAAAGATAGTATACTTCATCCTGGCAATGTATATTTGCTGATCTTTTCTTAAATGCTGTGTTTAAAATCCAAAATACAAACATCAAAGATGAGACTTCAACTTTACCTATGACATAGTTCATATTTAGCAACTGGAGCAATTGAAGAGCTTTCTCAGAAAACAGTCAAATATAGTTATTGGATTACAAATTCCCTGAAAGATATATTTTGCTTTCCTTTATGGTTGTTAATACAACCATCTTTGTCACATAAACCCTTCAAACTCCACATGCCCCCAAATGAACTAATAATCTTTTCTAGCCTTTGAAACCTATTTGTTTTCTTACGTTTTCCAGCCTCATTATTGGCATCACCACCCATCCAGTTCTTCAAGCTCGAAATCTGAATTGGGCTTGACTGCCTACACATCTAATTAATTATCAAATTTTTAATATTTTACTGCAGAAATGCTCTAATTTGGTCCCTCAATTCCCTCTTTATTGCTTCTGTTTTAATTTTGATCCTCTTTTTCTTATCTCCACAATTGCAGCCTTTCTCTACCTAGACCACTGTGACCATCAGTCCCTTCTTCCACTGCCACTTGTTCAGTTTCCGTTGTTCCCAGAGTGATTTCCATTAAAAACAATATTACCACTTAATCATGTAACACTCCTGCTTAGAGCCATCCATTGGCTCCCTGCTACCTTTTGGATAATGTCCAATGTCCTTAGCATCATCTGACCCCAGGATGATTCTGCAGAATCTTTTGCAACCACTGTCTCCTAGACTACACATACACTCATTCTAAATTACCTGCTCTTTCATGGTTTTGGGACTCTGCTTTTCACTTGAAGAACAAGATGTTTTTTGTTCGAGATCCATCCTAAAGATTACATTCTATCAAACTCCTTCTCTGAGGTTCCCAGTAAAGTTACATGACATTTCCTCTATACTTCCACATGGCCTTGCCCATTCCTGTAATCAGCTTTTATATGTGCTATAATTATATGCTTTCATATTTTAATACTCAACCATGAACTCCTTGAAGCCTTAACTATGTCATTATTCCCATTGCTTAGACTTATAGCTGAAATGGTCTTTGCTCAGTAAATATTTCTTTGAGTAAAAGAATTTCAACTTCTTTGAAGGCCAGGGCTGTATATTAATTATCTTTATCTCCCGTTAGTGGTACCTGGTGTTCCTTTTATTCACTATTGCATGATTACCTTTAGTTTGAGAGATAATACTAGACTGTCTTCCACTCTCTTATTTTCACGTGGTTCAAGCACAACTTTCTTTTACAAACTCTAGTGATAGTAGTGTCTATCATCTTGGGCATGTCTACATGCATACTGTGTATGGTGCTGGTTCTTTTTCTGTTCCTATCACAACGCAATAACCCAGCAAGGTGGAAGGCAACACCCACTTTTTGAGTCAAAGATGACAAAATTCAAACTCAGAATTCTACTATATCCTATTAGCCCATGATTTTTCTACTATATCATACTGCCTCTAAAATGTGCTTGTATAGCAAGTGTAAACAGACTAGGGTGGTTTGTGGTAGGTATTGTTTCTAGTTTCTAGCTCTTGCAAAGAAGAAGAAATTTCTTTAAATATTTTAGCCATTTCTAGTTTATATGCTGTTTGTTCCCCTTTGGATGTATTATGCTTTAAATACTTGTCATTTAAATGAAGTTTTAAAATTGGTATTTAAAACTCATAACTGGAACTATTAAATGCATTCACTGTGCAAAGCAGTTTTGCTCATCAAAGAAAATCTACTGTCCATTTTTTTTAAAAAAGGAAATCCATTTTTTTTGAGATTTTTCTGCTTAGAATTTGCTGACTTTATTACTCTCTTGTGATTTCTTTTTGCTGTGAGGTTAATCTCTCTATGAAGATATTCTAATTCTCGTAGCTATTACAGTGATGTCATTTTGGATATTTACCTTGTTAGGGTCATATAGAGGACATTCTTCCACGTATTTTGAGTCTGCTTTTATTGGAAGAATATATTTTCCAGTGTCAGGTACTGTTGACGTCTTTTAACAGGAATAGTTTACCTTTTCTCCCCAATGAACTTACAGGAAGAAGTAAGGGTAGTTAACCCTCCAACTCTCAAGTCTATAAAGCCTTTTTTTTTTTTTTTTTTTTAAAGAGGTTTTCTTTTGTTCTATTAAGTGTTTTGGACAGACATCTTTATTGTATTTGCCAGTCCAAATGAATCTCTTATTCCAGTTATTGAACTAAAGGGAACAGAGACCAGAGCACTTACCAGTCTTACTGTGTTTTATTTGATTTTCTGGAAAAAAGGATCCACATGAGAAGTTCAGATTTTATTGAAATGTCAAATATCCAGTTTGACAAGAAGTAGGTGGCTCTTACCCGTGGTATTCTGGCTATTCCTTCAATGGAAGGAATAAAGTAGAAGGTAAAATTGGGCGAGGCTTTTACCTTAACGTCTGATAAATGTTTTTCTGTGATTCGATGAGTTATGGAAAAGAAGGAGGATATTGGGCCTCGGGCAATGAGAAGGAGCTTTTGTGTTGTATTAATTTGGTACAATTTTGGTTAGGCTACATCTCAGTCATCTGAAAATGAGCCTGTCCTTCTCTCTCAACAAATGTGTAGTTTTAAGTTTTAGGATACATCATTGATAAAAACCTAGGCCTCTTGTTTATCTGTACAGTACTCATATGTTATATTATTGGTTCTAGCAAGTCAAAAGTTATACAATTATTTGGTAGATATTAATAATGGCTAATATTTGTGTAGCTTTTTAGCATTCTTTATGTCATCACTTGAATTGTTTTTAAATTAATGGATGAAAGTGGTTTCTTGTGATTGTTAATGTACATTTGTTTACTATAATTGAAGTTTAGAATTGTTTAATATGTTTAAGAGATATTTAAGTGCTTTATTGAGCATTACTTGTTTATATTCATTGTCTCTTGTTAATTGACAAGAGACAATGAATTGTTTTTCCCTTTTTTGACATATTTGAGCCATTCATATAGTTTTAAAAATGGAACACTTTATTAGTAATATGAATTGTATAAATTTTCCCAGTTTTGGTTGGTCTTTTGATTTTTATATAGATGAATTAATAAATTTCCCTGTTATGATATCTAGATTTTGTGTCATACATAGAGAGGCATTTCCTATTTTGAAATTACTATTATTATTTCTAATTTTTCATTTTTGTGAGTACATAGTAGGTGTATAATTTTTAAAACATATCCTATATGTTCTACTATAGTTTTATTTTAAGTATTCAATTTTTTTTCCTCCATTAATAAGTTCTGTAATTTAATCTCCTGAGTGTAATACAGGGATCAAAATTATATTAGTTTCAAATTCCTATCCTAAGAGTTTATTGACTTGAGAGTTGGACAGATTTCCTAACAGTGTTATTCAGCAATTCATTTTCTTTATGTTAATTTGAAATGTCTAGTTTATCATATTTTATATTCTCTATGTAATTCTATTTCTTGACTTTCTATCCTATTATATTAACTGATCTTTTTCTATTTTAGTACCACAATTTTAATTATAGAATATTTGTGATATGTTCTTAAAATTCTTATTCCATTATTTTGTTCTCAGAATTTTACTTGACTAATTGTACTTATTTGGAAGTCTATATGACTTTAAGTATCAAATTTTCTAGTTGAAAAAAATCCTGATGGTATTTTTAATGGACTAATCTATAGCAAATATAATATTTATGTGATGTTGAAAATTCATATTCAAAAACTTACTAGGTAGTTTTATTGTTTACACCTTTTGAGAGAGTTCTCAGTAAAACATTTTGTACTTCTAATATTCCTAGTAATTTTATCTTTGCAATTTCTATGTAAAATAGAAAGTTTTCTTTCACTATTTTGCTTTTTCTAATTCAATCATGTTTGTTTATTTGAAGGGAATTAACTTCTATATGTTATTAATTTTTTTAAGCAGCCAACTTACTGACATTCTCCTATCCTTTGTAGTAATTTTAGTGTTGGATTATTGAAGTTTTTAGATAAGAAATAATACTGGTCTTAAATAATAAAAATTTTGCCTTTTGTTTCTAATTTTTGCAACTCTTACTTTTTCCCTTTTGTTTAATTGTTTTGGCATTTTTAGATCAACATTAAAACATGGTGGCCATAAAGAAAACCCTTCTCCTTCTTAACTTTAAGGGGAATTATTTTATTGTTTTTCTAATAAGTGTTGTCTGGCTTGTCATTTGAGAGGTAAATATTTTATTATATATTTGTGCTTTATTAAAAGACTTTGTAAAGTATTCTTATTTCGTTAAGCCTTTTTAATCAATTGCCTTTTTTATTATCTATCAAGGCTATTCTTTCTGTGTTATTGAATCAATTAATATAATGAATTCAACAGGTTTCATAATATTGAACTATCTTTGCATCCTTTCGATAAAAGTTACTTGGTATGTTGCTGGACTTTCCCTCCATTAACAGGACTTTTACGCTGAATATATATATAGAGATATATATGTAAAAATGTATGTGCACACAAATATAATATGGTATATATATAATATGGTATATATGTATATATATGTGATATGATGTGCATATGTATATCATATTGGAATTTATGTTCTTTTCTTGGACGTGTATATTATTTGACTTCGGTAGGGAAACTACACACCCATATTTGTGCCAATTATAAGGTAATTCCATCTGGTTTAGCATTTGTGCAGATTTTTCATATTGTAATAAGGCATTATTATTCATTGTTGCATGAAAACAGAGCCAAGATTGGTTGGCTTATAGTTTTGGCTATGGCCTTATCTAATAGTGTCTCAGATGTTTGTGTAGTGAATATAGTTTTTACTTCAATGTGTGTTTAAATCTGAAATACGCCCAGCAATATCACATATTTTTCAGATACAAAACATTTGTACCTGAACACTTTTCAGTTACAAAACATTTATATCTATATCTATATCTGTATCTATATCTATCATCTCCTTTCCTATAACAACATGCACATTGTACATGAACTAGTAATGTCTCATAGTTTGTGAGAGGCCTAAGGTTACCAGCCCACAAGTTAGTGGAGTCAGATAGAAATATGGGAAATTATAGTGTATGTATATATGCAATATATTTAGAACTTATCAGTATCTTTGGTATTAAAAAAAATCCTACAATAAATCTTTTTGGCCTCAATGTCCTCACAAAAATGAAAAATAAGTTTAATGAATTATTGAATTCTCGTTTCTAAGAAAATTGATGATGCATAGATAACTGGGAGAAAATGCTGACATTTACATTTGTCATGGGTGCCCACATTGACTAGATTAAAATCACTTGACTACATTAAAATCAGAATGCATAAATCTGCTGAATAAGCATCAGTATTTTTTTAAAAACTAGTAATCGATTTAAGAAGACTGTACCGAAAAATTATGATTCATTCTGTATAAGGTATCTTGGACATATTTTGTGAAGCATGACTTTTCATTTAGATCAAAGGACTGCTCTTCCAAATGAATTTCATTTATTCATTTTTTTTGGTAAGGGTTTGTAATCATATAATTTACATATATTAAATCACTCCTTTTAAGTG
>NC_045435.1:148499437-148686915 GCF_002776525.5 Piliocolobus tephrosceles | reverse complement strand
AATCATATAATTTACATATATTAAATCACTCCTTTTAAGTGTACAGTGCATTGAATTTTGCAAAATATATGCAGTCATGTAACCACCACCACAGTCAAGATTTAGAACAGCGTCCTCAGCCCCAAAGGTCAATACCCTCCTCCCACTTCCAGTACATAGCAGCTACTAATCTATTTTTATGCCTACAATTTTCCTTTGTTTAATATGTAGTATTAATGAAATCATACAGTACCTGACCCCTTAACAAGCAGCTTTGCTTTCCATGATTTCAATTATGTTCAGTGAGCTTAGTCCCAAAAATATTAAATGGAAAATTCCACAAATAAACAAACAATTCATAAGATTTAAATTGCACACCCTTCTGAGTAGGGTGATGATATCTCATGCTATCCCACTCCATCCCACCCAGGATGTGAACTATCTCTTTATTCAGAGTATCCATGCTGTACAGGCTACCTGTCCATTAGTCACATAGTAGGCATTTGGGTTATCTCATCAACTGTTGCAGTTTCACAGTGCTTGTGTTCAAGTAAACCTTATTTTACTTAATAATGGACCTAAAGCACAAAAGTGGTGATGCTGGTGATTAGGCATCACCAAAAAGAAGTCATAAAGTGCTTCCTTTAAGTAAAAAAGTGAAAATTCCCAACATAATGAGAAGAGGAAAAAAATATGCTGGGGTTGCTAAGAGCCACAGTATGAATAAACCTATCTGTGAAATTGTGAAGGAAAAAAAAATTGTACTAGTTTTGCTGTCACACCTCAAACTGCACAAGTTACAGCCACAATGCATAAGTGATTAGTTAAGATGAAAAAGGCATTACATTTGTGGGTAGAATACATGAACAGAAACATACTCCAATTGAGGGCAATTGGATTTGGTACTACTGTCGGTTTTAGGCATCCACCAGGTGGTCTTGGAACATATCCCTCTCAGGTAAGGGGGGATTACTGTATGTAGCATTATTTGTCTGCCTTCTTTCACTTAGATAAATGATTTTGCAATTTATTCCTCTTTTTGAGGGAAGCAGTAGTTTGTTCTGTTTTATTGTTGAAAATTTTATTCATTTTGATTCCAAGTTTTCTTCTGTGTGTAGAAAAAAATGAAGCACCAGTGATTAATGTGTTGTTACTAGTAAAAGCACTTGGCAAGTATTCATGTCATGAGGGTTTCCAATGGAAAACCAGTTAACTTTAATAATGGTTGAGTTTTTTTATCTAACTGAATTGAAGTAAAGCTTTTCAAAGTTTGTTCTGCAGGTGAATTATATTTCTCTGCAAATGTTGTTGTAAATTCAGTTTAAAAGGTCATTAAAGATAAAGTTATTAATTTTATGGTGACAAAGCAAATGTAAATTTTGGTACATTGATTTCTAAATTAATAAAATGTATGAAGCATAAATGTTCTTGGACTTGATGTAGTGTACACATAATTCACTTTTATGTTAATCACTATAGAAGTTGGATTGGTCAAAATTACCACGTGTTTTTATATGTGGAGAATTAGGTACAGTAATTATACTATGTGATTAGATACATTAAATACAGAAAAACTATTTGACATGACACTACATGATTTCTTTTTTTAATGCTTGTTGTCAGAGTTTTGAAATATCTGAGTCTTTGAATTATTACTTGTAAACAGTCTAAGTGTTCAACAAAGTTATTAGTCTTTTCTAAATTAGCCTTTTATATTTTCTTTTCATTTTGTTTGAAATCACTTGAGAATATTTAACCAAGGTTTGTAATTAAAACACTAAAAGCTTCAGCTTTTAAACATTTTAACAAATAGCAACTTTTTAAAAACAAAACTTGCAGACAGAAGTACATTGAAATGTATTACTGAAGGCCGGGTGTGGTGGCTCACACCTGCAATCCCAGCACTTTGGGATACCAAAGCGGGTGGATTGCTTGAGGCCAGGAGTTTGAGACCAGCCTGGGCAACATGGTGAAAACCCGTCTCTACTAAAAATACAAAAAAAAAAAAAAAAGAAAAAAGTTTAGCTGGGCATGGTGGTGCATGTCTGTGACTGAGGCATGGGAATCACTTGAACCTGGGAGGCGGAGGTTGCAGTGAGCCAAGATCACGCCACTACACTCCAGCCTGGGCGACAGAGTGAGAATTCTTCTCAAAGAAAAACAAAAAGAAAAAAATAAATATATTACTAGATAAGGGAAAAATATTAAACATTGAGAGCTCAAACTATTTACTAGACTTAAAGTTATTTAGTTTTTCTTTGAGATATTTTAACTTAGAAAATATTTTGGTGTAATTTGTTTTTAATTAGATACATTTGTGTTCTGTACTGATTTTGCAATCTCTGTATCTGGAACAATATTACAAAGAATCATACAGACACCTATTATGATAAATTTTTATATTACAAAAATGTTTTTGAAGGTAAAAACAAAAACATGAGGCAAAATAAGAGGTAATATCTGGACTGAAATGTTTGCACTTTCCAATATAAAAAAATATATAATTCAGAATATTCTTAGCATAGCAAAATTTAGGGGAAAAGTAGAATTTAAAATATCCTCTATTTAGCAAAATTTGCTGTATGCCTACAGGTTATTTTAGCAACCACAGATAATATTTTTTCAATTAAAATTTTTATGGTCTGTTGTGAATAGTTAATTGGAGATGTCAACAATTTCAAATTTATTCATTGTGAAATGCACCTTTGAGGAAAATTACAGGCAATTTTATGAAAAAAAAAATAATGACACTACATAGAGGAAAAGCAAAAACATAGTTTTCAGAATAACACCAACAACTTGGCATAAGAGACAGATATGGCTAAATACATGATTTAAATATGAAAAAATACAATAAAATATTATTGTGTTTAGTGTACTATGTTATTTTGTGGTAATGTATATATATATATAACAGAAATAATTTTATGTTTTAAAATATTTTTGCAAAAAATAAATTTTATGGGTTTATTAATATAATAAAACTAGTCAAAACTAAAACCAAATGCTTATACAATTACATTATTTTATTCTTTAATACTTACTTTCACTCTAAAGCTGTCCCTAACTTATACCTTATGTTATACTCACTTCATAAAATCATTTTCAAAGCCATTTGAACTAGGCAGGGGTTTTGGGTGTGCCTCAGATTGCCAAGCACAAATTTCCAAAAAGTAGACTTTTAAAATAATTTAATTTTTATATTATCTTCTGAGGTAGATTGATGAAATTGGGAACAATTATTCCACAATTTTAATTGTTAATACACAGTTGACTGTTGAACAACAGAGGTCTGAATTGCATAAGTCCACTTAGACAAGGATTTTCTTCCACCTCTGCCTCCTCCCATGAGACAAGACCAACCCCTCCTCTTCCTGTTCTTCCTCCAGTCTACTCAGTGTGAAGATAAGGATGAAGTCCTTTATGATTATCCGCTTCCATTAAGTGAATAGTAAATCTATTGTCTCTTCTTTATAACTTTCTTATTAACATTTTCTTTTCTCTAGCTTAGTGTATTGTAAGAATACAGTGTATAGTACATATAACACACAAAATACATGTTAATTGACTGTACTATCAGTAAGGCTTCCAGTCAACAAACAGCAGGCTACTAGTAGTTAAGTTTTGGGAGAGTCAAAAGTTATATGCAGATTTTCTACTGGAGGGAGGTGCCCCTAGTTCAAGGGTCAACAGTAAATATTAAATATTCAACAATTGATATAACACTGATATCTCTTTAATTTTTATATGCTAGAAACATTGCCATGCAGATGACATGTGTCTCCTTTGGCCTGTCATTGCTCCTAGACATGTTTATTGTGCTCACTTTAGAGACAAGGAGCCAGAGAACCCTAAAGAGGCTAAGTACTTTTGTCTCAAAGCTAGAACAGGAGAAGGCTTGGCTGTTATTCTCCTCTTAATTGCAAACTCATGCTCTTCCTTCAACTTTATTTTGCTTTTAGTTTGAAAAGAAGAAAAGGGAAGAGAACTGACATTTAATAAGCAAATTTGGACCTAATGCTGTACTTAGTATTTTCACCTTCATTAGTTAATTTAATCTCAACAACAATGCAAGTTAGTTGTTTCTGTTCTGACTTCATGGATTGGGAAACTGAAGCCTAGACAGGTTTGATAAATTGTCAAAAGTCACACATTTTATAAGTAGTGAAGCTGGAATCTATACACATGGTTTTGACAATAGCAGACCGTGCTTAATAAAAGGCAAAAATTGGATCTCAAGTGTAAAGCATTAAATTTATGATTAAGAACTTGATGATCATACGTGACTTCACTGTGAGATACTTACAAGCTATTTTTATGCTTTTTAAGAAGTCATTATCTGGGAACCTCAACTCGTAAAGTTGCCAACTGGCAATGTTTTATAAACAGTGTTTAGTGGGTTACTCAGGAATTTACCTCTCTTGTTAGAATAAAGTACCCAGAAGGCTGTTTTTACCTAAGGAGTGATAACCCACTGGTGTTCTAGACTTGAGAGCTCTGCCACAAGTCCAGAGCTTGTTAATATTATAATATATTCAGAATTATCTGTAAAACAATGTCACACTAACTTGAATTTTAATATGCTTCTGGCTCATCAGTGGTTCTTTAGGGGTGGGGGTCAGGGTCAAGAGGGGTAGAATTATAAAAAGACGTGAGGAAACTTTTGGGGGTGATGGGATAGGGTCACTGTCTTGATTGTGGTGATGTTTTGGGCGTATACATCCGTTAAAGTTATCAAATTGTACACTCTGTGCAATTTATTGTACATGAATTGTACTTCAAAAATGCTGTTAAAAATGATTTCTGGGGTGGAAGAGAGATGGGTAGAGTTAAAACTACAGCACTATTAGATTGGTGCAAAAGTAATGGCAAAAACAGCAATTACTTTCACCCCAACCTAACAGAATGACACGTCGTCTGCATTCAATTTTCTCAACTCTGATGAGCAGCCATTTCTGGAATACTATTGTTTGTGCAGATACAAACTATTGAATATATAAGACTTGAGAAACAAATAATGTTAACAATGAACATAGTCAAATTAATAATACAAACTTATTCTAACAGTAAAATTAGGTTAAAGTTAGTGTTGATTTTTTTCCGTCAATATTGTAGACTTGTTTTCTATATTAGTTACCTACTCACTTGTTTATGAGTTGACTGGGGAGTAATCTAATCCAAGCTGGGCTTAGCTGGGTTGCTCTGGGATCTTGGCTGAACTCACTCATGTGTATGTAGATTGTCTACAGGCTCTGCTCCTGTGTGGGCTTGGCTGGGGAAGCTTAACTAGGGCATTTCTCCTCCAGATGTCGCTCCTGAAATGCTGAGCATGACCCTGTGGGCAGAAGTAGAACAAAGCCAGCCCAATAACACAAATGATTTTCAAGATTTTGCTTGTGTAATGTTTGTTAATATCCCATTGGCTAAAGTAAGTCACATGGACAAGCATAGGCATGGGAATGATGCCTTCCCACAGTTAGTGGGCGCTGAAAGTTATGTTTCAAAGGATAATTGGAGTAAATAATAAAATCCATCATATTTGCCTTATTATTATTATCTTTGGGGAAAAAACACGTTTCAAAAACTAAAAGCTATTTTAAAAAAGTTTAGACATCTCTTTTTTTTGTAAAATGAGAGTTTTGTATCTTAAAATGGCTTTTTTATTTCCTCACATACATGTGCAGTTAATGTTTAAAATGAATGCCATGGAATACAAAATCTGTGATACTACCTGAGATACATAAAAATGTTATCAAAAAGGAGTGAGTTCTAATATTTCAATATGATTATAAAACTGCACATGCCAAAAATATACACTTTTGCATAATGCTTTGCACAGTCAGCCTACTTTTACAAGAATGTAAGCTAAAAAGGATGGCAGTCACCTCAATCCTGTTGACAGTGTATGCCTTGCCCCCAGCATTGTTGGTAGTACACAGTCCAAACTTCAAATATGTGTTGGATGACTGAGTTTATAAAATATGAAAAAAAAAAACCTGCCTGCCTCATTGGAAGCTTTCATGAAGTGAAGAACTTTTCTAGTTACATGGAGCCAAATTTGATCAAATTGTTGGAATGCTATCCAAAAATGGAAAGTAGACTTGAGGACAACAATAAGAAAATCAGTAGGTTATTTGAAAGTCAGATCAAGGATAGTGATGGTATGTAATCTTAAGTTCTATGCTGAACTGTAAAGCAACAGGGATATCTAGTACCCTTAAAGCAAGTTTTACAGATTTATCCACTGAATAATAAATTTTTAAATGTTCTTTGACAAAGTCGTCAATGTGAGCTATTTGACCCAAGGTGACGAGACCACTAATGGTTAGTATACTAGGATTGCAGTTCTGTTTAAAGTATCTCAGTTGCAGCGCTGGAATGTCTGCTGTTAATAACTAGCTGAGATTATATCCAGCTTCTTGCATGTATTAGATATTGTGGTATGTTTGCATAATATTTCCAAATGTTCTCTGTTATAAGTGTCTCTTTTATTTGTTCTTCATAGCAAAATGAGAGAGATATGGAAGGTATTTTATCTCCATTCTACAGATGAGGAAATTCAACCTTATTTGGTTTATAGTCATTAGCAGGTAAATGACACAGACAACACTGGGGCCAGTTGTCCTAATTGTCAGGCCTGTGTTTTAAGTTGTATCATATTGCTACCAAAAAGGGTTGATAAGGGAATTGAAAAGATTTAAATAATTGAAATCTCATAGGCATTGAAGCAATGTTGGTTTTGCTAATGTAGATGTGTCATAGTTTGTTCAAAACGTTTCTTCTTGTAAATCCAAACATTTGTAAGATTTCCCCCATTTAGATGTGAATCATTTTATAAAATGAAGATTCCTTTTTCAATTTATAAACTGAAAATTTATCAATAGGGAAGATTATCTATTGAATAGTATTTTTTTGTAAATCTGAGACCAAGGAATATGATTCTACTTTCCCTCTCAAAATAAGGTATTCCTGCATTGTTTTTTAGTACTTTTTACAAGTCAGTATCTTCTTATTAATGAAAATACTTAAGGCACGAGAATCATAAAAGTGAGTGGCAATCCAGTTACTGTACACAGATTCTGGTATTTTTCTATTCTACTTTTTATAGATAACTATAGATTCACATACAGTTACAAGAAATAGAAATTACAGATGCCCTGCATCTAGTGTCTTCCAGGGTATTCAATTGTAACACAGTATCACAACCAGAAATTTAACATTGAAACAATTCACCTACCTTATTCAGATTTCACCAGTTTTACATGGAATCATTTGTATGTGTTTGTGTGTGAGTGTATGTGTTTGTATTTAGTTCTGTGCAATTTTATTATATGTGTAGTTTTGTGGAGTAACTGCCAAGGTCAAGAACAATTTCATGACAAGAATCCCTCTCTCCACTTCTTTTTTTTTTTTTTTTCAGATGGAGTTTCGCTATCGTCGCCCAGGCTGGAGTGCAGTGGTGCAATCTTGACTCACTGCAACCTCTGCCTCCAGGGTTCAAGCGATTCTCCTGTGTCAGCCTCCCGAGTAGCCGGGATTACAGGTGCCTGCCGTCACGCTCAGCTAACTTTTTTAAAATTTTTTATTTTTATTTTTTGTATTTTTAGTAGAGACGGGGTTTCGTTATGTTGGGTAGGCTGGTCACTAACTCCTGGCCTCAGGTGATCTGCTGGCCTCAGCCTCCCAAAGTGCTGGGATTACAGGTGTGAGCCACCACGCCGGGCCCTCTGTTCTCCACTTCCATAATTCTGTCATTTCAAGAACATCATATAAGTGGAATCATATAGTAAGTAGTTTTTGAAGTTGACTTTTCCACTAAACATCGTTTCCTTGAGATTCATCCAAGTTGATATGTGCCTATGTCAGTAGTTAATTGCTGAGTTGTATTCTATCCATTCATTTTTATCTCCAGTTTCGTCCTCTGTAAATTGTATGGAATGGGCTGTCAGGACTTGCAGGTCTCAAGGGCTAAGATGATTTGTCTGAGCAAATGGTGATGCACCCCAAAAGAGTCAACAGACTTGGGTAAATGTGAGCAGCTGTAAACCTTAGAATGAGGGCATGTGCCACCTGAGTGTTTGAATGTCTTCCCAGTGGTGTAGCTATCATTTTCAAATATGAAGGATGAAGAATAACAGCTTTCAGGAAGTGTTTAAAGGATTAAAAGTGTTTAAAGTACTAAAGTTCATTATGAAATATCCTCAGAAAAATCTGTGGAACTACTAAATTTTCATCACTCCAATAAAAAAATTAAAATATAATTATGAATCCAAAAGTCTAGGTGTTGAAGACATTATCTCAGGGTCGGTTTTCAAACTATCCTTCAGTGTCCTTAGGGGCCTGCCACATACCTCCCCTGATTTTCCTCCTCACCATCCGTCCCCAAACAGGAGTAAGACTGGGATCATTAGTTTTCCTCTGAGGAAGGAGTTCTGTGGCTGAAAAGAAATTTCAAAACATCGAATCTGTCACCTAAACATTATATAATTGTAACTGTTTTATTAAATGAGCACCCAATGACCCAACTGTCTGCTCAAACTCATTTTTATGGAGCCAGTCCTTTCCTTCTACTTGGATGACATCTAGGCCAAGTTTCATGACCTGCCTCTTAGAAACTCCAGCCTAAATCTCCGAATCTCACTCTTTTCTCGTTCTTTCTCTCTCTTTCCTTTTCTTCATTTTTTTTTTTTAGACGGAGTCTCCCTCTGTTGCCCAGCCTGGAGTGCAGTGGAGCGATCTCCGCTCACTGCAAGCTCCAGCTCAAGGCAAGCTCCGCCTCCCGGGTTCACGCCATTCTCCTGCCTCAGCCTCTAGAATAGCTGGGACTACCGGCATCCACTACGCTCGGCTAATTTTTTGTATTTTTAGTAGAGATGGGGTTTCATCGTGTTAGCCAGGATGCCTTCGATTTCCTGACATCGTGATCCGCCCGCCCCAGCCTCCCAAAGTGCTGGGATTACAAGAGTGAGCCACCACGCCCGGCCTAATCTCACTCTTTTCTAACATTGGAATGAAAGAAGCATTAAGAGTATGCATAACTGGGCCGGTGGCTCAAACCTGTAATCCCAGCACTTTGGGAGGCCGAGACGGGCGGATCACGAGGTCAGAAGATCGAGACCATCCTGGCTAACACGGTGAAACCCCGTCTCTACTAAAAATTCAAAAACTAGCCGGGAGAGGTGGCGGGCGCCTGTAGTCCCAGCTCCTCGGTAGGCTGAGCCAGGAGAATGGCGGGAACCCGGGAGGCGGAGCTTGCAGTCAGCTGAGATCCCGCCACTGCACTCCAGCCTGGGTGACAGAGCGAGACTCCGTCTCAAAAAAAAAAAAAAAAAGAAAAAGAAAAAGGTATGCATAATTGGTTTTTGTTTACTTCATCTGAAAATCCTGTGTGTTATTTCTCACCTCCCTTTGGACCCTGGAGGCGTTAGCACCTAGTGTTTTCAGACCTCAACAAAAATGGAAACTGAAATAGATACATTATATTATCCTGTTTTATAACAAAGATAACCTAGCATATAATTGTCCCTGAATAAATGGATAGCTCCAGCTAAAGTGAATTTTTTGAAACCTATCAAAATATTCTTCTAACATTCTTCTAATGACTGAGAAGTTGTATATCATATTGTTTTGTTTTGTTTTCAAGGATCTCAACATGATTTTATTATCAGTAAGATTACATTCAACCCTTTGTTACAAAAAAAAGAAACCACTTATTATCTTATTTATTTTTCACAAGTACCGACTCGTTTGGGAAGGAATCATATACGTTCCCATTTGAGATCTATGGAGGAGATCCGCATCCCTGTGTTCCAGCCTTATAGCCTTCATTCTTCCCTTATTTCACTTTATGTTAATAGTTCATGCTATCAAATTTTTGTGACACATTTAAAGAAATGGCATCATTCACATTTTACACACGTGAATATTGAGGAAAAGAGCATTCTAAGTATGTCTCTAAAATTGTCCTAAGTAAATTTATTGTTTTGTTTTTCACGTCCTATATTTACCCCTTCCTTAACAGTTCCATAAGCTCTATGTTTAACACACACGAATGTATACATACACTTGCACATGTATCCACACATGCACACAGCTATATAAAACATATTACTACTTCAATTGAATGTTCATTGCACCCGAAGTGTTATATATGATGTAATACTGTCTCAAGCTTACAGAATTTAGAACATTTTACAGTATCAGAGAGTTACATAGGGAAGAGATTTGGGGAACAATGTGAAACTGATAATGAGTGTTCCTTACACAGGCTTAAGGATGTTCGAACTTCAGTGTTCAGCCTTCCTTAAGTAAGTGCCCAACTTCTTGGGTCATATATTTTAAGTAAAGATAATATCCTTGGTCACATAGTCTCTTTCTTATTCTTACTTGCTCTAATTTCCTCACTTATATATCTTTTATAAATTATATATATTTGGTGAGCAATATGAGTAATTTCTTTTCTGGAACAAATAATCGTATAAACATACGTTTTAAAAAATCAATTTTTCTACTTTCTGAAAAACGTTCTCACTTGCCAAGTTTTCTAGGTTAAATTAGGTTCCTTGGAGAATACAGCTTATATTTTTGTTCCTATTCATTTATCTCTCTATATCTATTTATTTTTCAGTGACTGGAGGTATAAAAACTAAGATTCAGAAAAAATGAATGATCTGTGCTTACAATCCATTTTTTCAAGTTGTCATCTGATAAGGGTTGATGCACATGGTAGAAGTATGTGGCTTTTCTTCAATTCTTCAATTTTCGAGTAGATATTCTTTAGCTCGACTCTATAAGTAAGTTAGACTACCAAGACCAAGATGCTGTGAATGACAGCTCTGCTCCTCTGATTACTAGATCCACTTAAATGATCTCACGTATACTTTTAAAATTAGTAACTGTGACATTTTTGAAGGGAGCAAGGAAACATGCTAATTACCTTCACTTCTAAGTTTATAGGTAAAATAAAAACTATCTCATTAATCCAGAGTGAGACATGGCCCTGGGTTGATGATATAAGGTGAGAAACTGAGATTAGTTTTGAAAACAAGTCACATGCAATTTTACTATGTTGGTTCGCTTGTTAGGTTTTCTCTGCTTACTCAATTGTCAAGGATCTTCATTCTGAATGAGGATAAGAACTTGACAGTGTTTGCATTCATTGTGTGACAATGGGGTAATCTCATCTGAGTATAGTGAATCCCTTTCTCAATCATGTAGGAGGGAGTGCGAAAGACTCCCACTATGTAGATAGTTGCTGTCTGTCAGTGGATTTTCTGGGCAAAAATGTCTTTTTCTTCTGACATCTGTTACTTCCCAATAATGGGAATACTTTGACTACCTTCCTGGGTTGTGCAAGTAATAAAAGAGCAAATATTATTGTAAATTTTGCTACCTCTTCGTATCTAGGTTATCTTTGCAAAAATTGTATTTGGAACTATATATACCTCAGAGAAAGAGGAGGGCCTTGTTTGTACTCATTATGGCATTACTTTGGTATTATTATTTTTACTTATATACCTCTCTTCTCCATAAGAATACATACCCCTTAAAGACAGTCTTGTCTTTTTAATGATTTTTTTCTCCAATGCCTTGCAGAGTGTCAAAACACAGTAGACATAAAAAAATAAGTTTTTAACCTGGTAAGTGTGAAAGAAGAATGATAGAAAGTGTTTTTCTATTTAACTACCTAGAGTTTATAAAACTCCTTGATCACTTATATTCAGGAGTCATCATTGCCAGCATTGTTGTTTTCATCACTGTTGTCATCTTTGTCATCATCTCACTTCCCATTTATTGGTCTCTAATTAAGTACCAGTCTCTCTGTTAAGCAAGTTTTATACATAACCTCATTTAATTCACACAACAGTCTTATGAGATGCTGACCTCAGCTTCATTTTAAAAGTGAAGAAACTGAGGTATGGAGAAGGCAAGCAATTTGTCACAGCTGAACAAGTAGCAGAGTCATGATTTAAACTGTGTACTTGTCTTATTTTAGGTTCAAACTCTTATCTACCTTGTGCTTGTGGTAAAAGTTACCTTTCCCCTTCCCCCCACCAGTCTTCTTGATTGTACAATAAAGTTTTTGTTAGTGTTTTAATTGCTTTAATCCCATCTCCTGCTATCTGCTTACCTACATGCCTCCTTGGATGTATGCTATTGAAAAGAAAAAAAAAATCTGAGTTAGGTTAATTAAAGGAATAAAACTATGTGTGTGTGTATATATATATATATATACAATCCTAGATATGGAGATTCATTTCATTCTAGGTGGCTCTCAACTCAGGCTACATGTCAGAATTGCTTAATAAGTTTTTGAAAACTGCAGATTCCCAGGCTCTGTCCAAAAACTGCTGAGTCAGAATCCCTTAGGAGAGATCCTGGCATCTCATTAAAACAAAAACAAATGCCATGCTGTATTTCTTATGTGCAACCTGGTTAGCAAATCAGGGCTTAGGTCTGTGAGACAGTGACCTGAAGAAGTGATTTCTCCCTGGGTACTGGACCATCAATGTGAGTGCCTTGGGCAATGGTGGTGGTGCCTTGAGCAATGGATGCCTGGACAGTGCCCAGATTTTTCCTAGTTATTTTTTTCAGTAAATATTTATTGAGTATCTACTATGTGCCATACAATGTGCAAGAGCTTACACTTCTGCAAGTGTAAAAACAGGAAATAATTCAACCAATATAACTATTTAATTTTTCTTTATAATTAAAATTTTGAAGTATATCCACTTTGTTCACAACATGCTGAGCTCTAATGTCTTAGTTCGGTGCCCAGTTTGTAGGTTTCATAGAGTAAGGGATTTAGAGAAGTCAGTGCAAGAGAGAAAGGCATAAAACTACACACACACACACACACACACACTAATAAAACGGAGAACACACTAAATCATTAATACAAGCTACTCATAATTTATTATTTATGAGAAAAATGAGAGAACATTTAGACCACAATTTAAATAAATTCACATAAGAACAAAGGAGTTATGACTATGATTCTCTTGCTCAAATTCTACATCTTCATATTTATCCTCAAAGTAAATAATTATCTTTGTGTCCCCAGGTCTCATCCAAGCATAAATTCTTGGTAACTGTGCTTATCAGGTTTGACTTTGACATCTGCTGTTCTCACAGGTGTCTTTATAGATTTTTTAAATCTGTTCTAGTGTCTAGTGTCTGTGTGTTATAATCACATTCCTTTTTTTCTCCCCTATTACCACTCTGACCTTGCCTCCCCAGCTCACCACCCCCAGCACTTGACCACTCCTACTCTACACCACTTCATTCTGTTTTTGACTCCTTTACTGCTAAAAAAAAGTAAGAAAAAGATACCCTGTGGCAGGTAACGTTTTCCCCCTTGCTCTTCCTGCAGCTCACCACTAAGCCCCATATCTACATGAAATGGGCTTCTTCCCTTTTTTCAGTAATGTTCTGGCATCTGTACTTCTTACATTAGCTCCAGGCCTTGGCGAGCAACTGTATTTTTAGGGATTTCATTTTTCTGAATATTTTCAAATACATTTGAATAAAATAAAATTTTAAAACACAAATATGGTAGTTTCCTCTAAAATAGTATTAAAAATATCTCCAAAGGATCATAGGGACCTTAAGAATTATGTTTATGCAGTTGTCTTGACAAGTCCACAAATCTTAGTATTCTGTCTCTTTAGGAAAATGGAAAAATAAATAGAATGGGGTCAAGCAAGCTAGTGAATAGTCAAGGATTCATTTTAAAAGTTCTAATTTGGACCTCATTCAAGTTAAGAAGGAATATTAATTATATTTTACATTCTCAATCTTAAGAACTAAATTAAAACTGAACTTCCATGTTTTTAGTGAGATTATTTTCGCATTGTGTCTGAGAACATGTTCTTTATTCAGTTAGTCTGACATCTACTACGTGTTTTTGGATATAATTATAAAAGTAAAAAATAAATAATCACTATTCTCCTAGTGGTGTCTAGCATAGGAGATGGATGCAACTGTTAAAGTCTGGAGGGTTAAAAAGAAGAAATATATACAATTTAAAGTATTTTTATTTCTGAATAGTTAATAGTATGTGCCTGTTTTGTTTCAGAAAAGGAATACTTGAGTCCATGCATAGTTGTTTTGTTTCTATTAATGAAAATCATTGCAAATGAAAGGAAGAAATATGTCCTTTTGAATTAGGCACTAATAATTTTGTTTTATTATGTAAAATCTCTGACCAATTAGTCAGAATATAAGGTATTTTTTAATTAATGAATTTGGCCTCTTAACCTTGGATGAAGTGGCATGAGTTTTAGAGGATGTTTTCACACCAGAAACCAGTATTTTCTGAGTCCAGACTTTTACTAATAGTTTGCCTTTGTCTAAGTATAGTAATATAGAGATACTCTGTTCATATTTACACATTTCTCTAAGAAGTTGTTGACTTGAAACCTGCACAATAACTGTTTTGTAATTTTATGGGTCATGCTTTTTCGTACTGTTTCATTTCAAATTGCTCCATAGAATGGCAATGAATTTGTCATATTTTATGTGACTGAATAGTTAAAATACTGTTTTATGATTATAGTTCCTATAAACTCTACAAAGAATACAATGACTAGTTCTTATACACTTCCTTGTATGTTTCTTCTGGAAATACTGTCAAATCACTTCCTTTTCACAGCTTCTAAAATGAAATTTGATTTGTCATCTTGATTCTTCTGTTGATCATATATTTATTCAATTAAGTGTAAAGGCTGAATATAAACTGGGTCTCCTAATACTCTCTATGACATTTCAGAGGGGCTAAAAAAAATCCGTGAGCTATTTATATTTAGATTTGAATACAAGTCCAAATTCCCGTAGGCACTCAGATTTCACATTTTCCTCAAGTAATAAATTTCCAGTAGCTGTACGGGAGTTTAGGATCAATTTAGCTACACTAGCTTGTTAGAAATAATGCATACCAAAATAATAACAATTCAAATTATGGTGCCAGTACTGTCTCTAGACTTGTATCCTGTTGTTAGAATTTTCTCAGAAAATAGGTCCAGCTGAGTTTGAGGTGAAATACTTGTTCACCTCTTGTCCTTTAATATTTTACTCCAGTTTTACTCTCAAGTAGATTCAGGATGCTTTTTTTGCTAACACCCTGAAAGAGACTTGAATAATTACCTTATTCAGCTTCTTATTTGAAGGTAAAGAAACTGGAGGCTTAGGGAGGCACAGCTGTTTAGGACAGAGGCCATTGTCTATATTGTGCCCTTACTCTACTGAAAATATTCAGCTAAACAGTATTAGGCTCTATAAACATGAGGTAAGAGTATTCTCATTCAACGGAGACCTTTCTAGTTTAAGTAAGAACATTACCGAGATGGAAAGTGTTGGAAATATCTGAAAATGCTATGAGATTGTGGTTAGTAGTGCATTCAGCATAATTTTAATGTGGAAGACACATTCTTTTTTTCCTAAGATTCTTTTAAGACTATATTTCATCTTTAAAATTATCACAGAAGTTAATAGAAATATTTTCTTCCTTTAACTGAGAATATATACTCAGTTTGACCAGAAAATTGATTTTGAGCAGGCAGTGTTATATAGTTGAAAAAAGTAGTTTTTCTGACATTACCTATCTTTTGATTAATTTCATAACTTTATATCAGAATATTCCATTGCATGTATGGTTTTGTGTATATGTGATATACAGTTGATTCTCATTATTTGTGTTAGTTATGCTCTATAAAAATTGTATAAACACTGAATTAGCAAATACTTAACCATTTCTCCTAAAGGAGGTACAGGAGTTAAGTTCTTGTGAGCCTCTGGTCATAATAATTTTGTCAAACAATCAATATATAACATTGTTTTATGTGTATTTCTATTTAAGGCAACTTTAATATATATTTTTGATTTATTACCAGTGAGCTTACAACCAATGGCACTGTAACTCATGCCTGAACAAAGCTTATCTAACATATGTGCTTTCTCTATAAGTCACATCACAGTCTTGCTCTTAGCAACGCTAGACAGTACTTCAGCATTATACTTCTGAGCCAATTTAAAAAAGAAAATTACCAACAAAAAGCACAAAAATGCAAAAAACACAGCACTAAATAGAACACAAAAAAGACACTTGTTTTTACAGTATGAGAGTTAAACCAAGAAGGCAGAGCATCACTTTGTTCAGCCACAGGTGGGAATGTGTCAGGTAATTCAAATATTTTAATGCTTTGTGTGTGTCTGCAAATAATTGTAAAAGATTCATGAGTACTGACTTTGTGGTTATAAATACATTTTAATGAGTAGCCAAATTCACAAATAAGGCACCCAGAAATAATGATTATCATGCATCTATGACATGTTTTGGTTAATATACAATAAGAATTATTTTCTATTATGTTTTATCTTTTCATTCAAAATACTTGGTAGACAGCAGCCTCCCCCATTCTGTGCTTCTACTTATTATTGGTTTTAGGGAAATACCCCTTTGTACAATATTTATTATCTTTTAAATATATATGTATTAAAACTTGAGTATTTAAATGCATGTATGTCTAAATACATGTGTATTATTTTTTATACACCTACAGAGACAGAGAAAGAAAGAAGGAGAGAGAACAAGGATGTGTTGATGTGCAAAAGAAAGTCATTTTAAAGAATCATGAATGAGCTAATTATTCATGTGTTAGTGTAGCAGCCTGCTTAAAAATTATTTGATGTACATAAAATTGACTTAACCTGTTCTGTTTATAGACAATTAAAATGAAAAGCCTTCATAATTAATACAGTCCTAACACTATTTTAAAATGCAGTTAATGGGAAGTCGTCCATCTTCTGACATAGTTAATTCAGTTTTTGCCACACTTCTAGCTACTAAATTTGAACGTGTCATTGTATATTAGAAGGTGATGCTTTGCTTCACTTTTTTTTTTCTTAATATTAAAGTCAGTGGAACATTTGTTTAGTATATTACCAACTCAGTTCTTCATTCATTTATCAAAATTAATTTATGCCTTCTGGCAACACTGAATAGCACAGGGAAGCAAATGCAGTAATTGGGTTGCCAATTCCAGAAAATTCTGCATTTGATTGTTAATAAGATTTAGAATTGAGGCTTCTGAAATTAAAAAAAAAAGTACTGATTTGTTTTATATTTTGTACCTGGAGATTTTTTTATTGCTCTGTCTTTGGAGAACAGAAATCATTAGTCATTTTAACTTTTTGTTCATTAAAAAAAATTGTGAATAGGAAATAAAGGGTTAGTGCTCTCTTTCAGTCTCTTAATCTTCAGGCCCTAACTCAGTACTGAAAACGTAAGTTCAAAAATTACTCTGCAAATCATTGTGTTACATATTGCTAAGGGAGCTGCTTCAATAGAAGGATGAATATTTCTTTTCCTCAAGATGCACTACAGAAAGAGAGGGAAGACTGGCATTACTATAATACAGTGTAAAATGGAAAGGTTATACAAAAACTAGCAGCAAAGAATATGAGTGGGGCAAATGGAAAGCCTGCTTCATAAGGAGAATAGGGAAAGGAGAATTTAGACTGAGATTTGAATTCCGAGTAGAATCTGTTGGCTAGAAAGGAAGTGTGGTCATCCAGCAGGTTTTACTGGAGCAGGAAATTCTTGAAGACAAACATAGGGAGGCAAATTTCAGGAAGGCTGGAATGGTAATTTGGACTTGTGGTTCAGGTCTTGCATGTTAAGTAATATGGTTAGATTTTAATAAATAGATAACTGGAGCTATTACAAAATATTGAACTGGCAGGGAGTCTTGCTTTTAAGAAGAAGTTGTGTGTTGGCTGAGCATTCTGTTCTCAGGCTCACTCCTGAGGCAGGAGGCTGTGCATTAGATGGATTAGGTAAGATGCAACATTAAAAGCAAAGAAGCAAGTTAGGAATTGTGTTCATAGTATTGCTGAACCAGAGTGGGAAATTTGAATTAGGAAGTTGGGGATAAATATGAGTTACATTGTTGAGAAGGGATATATTTTTAGTGTAATAAACATTTTTTTCTTGGCTGAGAGATTATTTACCCAAAACTAGAATTCTTTAGTTTTTGTAGATAATTTACTCCTGCTAAATTATTGTTTTTGTTGTTGATCTGGTTTTATTTGGGGTGTGAGGATGTTTATCATTTGTTTCTCTAACGTTTGCTAAACACACCTATCTGTGGTAATAGTAAAATACCATATATAAATGATCCATTTTGAGTAATAAAGACAAAATATTTGGCTTAATCCTAAAAAACTAAGCTGATTAATATTTAATCTTTACTGATCATTTGAAAGATAATTAATATCATGGGCCTTACTGTCAACATTAAGAATATCAGTTATGGTATGTTTTTGTTGTGGTTATTTCTCTCCAAGATGAATGTTAACAGGGACAATTAAAATACTTCTGGCAGATATTTTAGTTAAAAGTAGAAACATTCTAACTCATCTCAGGGGCTTGAAAGATTTGGTGGTATTTCAGAACAAATTTTGTAAGAAAGATTTAAAATATACATATTTTTTAATAAGATTTGCAGAAAGTTTAACAGAGTGAAATAACAGTAACAGCTACAATAAAACCATTCTCTTTATTGCTTCCAGTGAAATACAATAATAGATAGTGTTATTTAAGTAAAGTCATAGGGGAAACAGGGTATTAATGCTTGTTGAAAGATGCTGAAACTCTAGGTAGAGGAGAAGTGTGTATCCATACACATTGGACTCCATATTCTTGCTCTAATCTCAGCAAGGAAGATTATAAAGATGGAAATTATGTAAGTGACATTCATGGTGGTTTTGCAGTAGAGTTGGTAAGTAGGAAGAGAAGGACTTTTTGAAAAGACACCTTAGTAAAAGTATGATTATTTGATAAAATACAGAAGGGCAGGTCTTCTGACGTAATGTTGATGTTTTTAAACATGGCCAGAATGAGAGTACACAGGAAAAACAGAGAAGCTTTCGTAATAAGAAGTTTTCTTAAATTTGTACTGATTACTAAAGGTTGAAACCTAAAAACATTTAAAAGTCAAAATCATGCTTCAGAATCAATATTTTCTGCTGAAAAGTTTAGAGAGAATATGCTAGGATAGCCTAGAATGTATTATAAAACTATTTCAACACTTTATCTACTTGGAGAGTTTTGTGAAGGCGATCTGGCATGACCTACATTTGTTCACAGGGCCAAGACAGACTTTTCTAATCGGAGCTGAAGGAATTTTGAAGTATTTATTTCAAAGTATTCACAGAGACATGCTTCTTGTTGAAACAATTATGAAAGTTACTATTGAACTGCCTGATATTTATCATGGAATAAACAGAAGGCTGTCAAAATGGAAGATTAGCTTTGACTTCAGGAATATTACACGTTTGGAGATTAGGAATTGCCAACATTATAAGAAGAATAAGCCATTAGCAATTTCATTAAGTTTGACTCTTCTAAAAGTTGCCTTATTTTGGGCAGGTTCATGTATTTTCTGAACTTGACTTGAGGCATTCGAAATTCCTATTGTGGCTTTACAATCTGATTCATTATATTTACAAAGCAAATCAGTACAAAGTTGTACGGTTTTGTTTGTTTAATTTTTGTTTGGTTTGATCTTTTAAATCTCCCCCAAAAGACTATTTGATAGGCTATGAGGATATACTCTGTAAAATATTTCTGTGAGAGCATATTTTTAGATGATTACACAAATTTTAAAAAATATATTCCATCTGATACTTCTGCTGACAAGTAATTGTTATATCTAATTGCATAAGGTGATCACAGAGAAAGGATATTGGTCAGAGGAAATAAAATAGAAATTAAGTTATTTTGGTAGAATAGAGACACAAATATAACATGGTAATATAAAAAAGCATGCAATTTTCAAGATGGCCTGAATATTATCATAACAAATATAAACTCTTTTAGAGAGGATTAACATTTTTATGAAGTTGCATTTCTTTCCAGTAACATGATACATTTTTGTCAAAGCTTATTTTTGTGGCAAGACATTTTTAGTCATACTAATACTGAAAGAGTTTATCCCCAATAAACATTCAGAAAATAATTTTTAAAAGATATACTTTATCAAGAGGAAAACTGAGCCCAGGAGGTTTGTGTGCTAGTCTTTGCAGTTTCCTCTCAGATCTATTCCTTGCCCTTCTGCTGCTTTGTTCTATATTTCATTTCACTCCAGAAGTTAGAAAAAGAAAAATGGAATAAAATTAAATAAAGTAGTAGAAAGAAAGGAGGAGGAACAAAGATAGATCAGAAATGTTCAATATAAGGAAAAGAAAGAGATGAACGACAAAACAAGTTTGAGTTTCTGAATAAATTAATGATATGTAAATATCTGTCAAGATTAACATAAAAAAGAGAAAAGAGATAAAGAAATGAATTTGTAATAAAAAGGGGAACAGATATTTTTAACACCCTATGATTACCGTGAGCAAATTTAAGCCTGTATAATAACCTATATGTAATAGATGAATCTCTATAAAATTGTAAATTTCCAAAATTGACTCAAAAAATAGAAAAGTTGAATAAGCAAATAGCAAACAAATGAATTTTGAAAAATCAATCAACTCAAAAATGTTTGTAGTTTGTCCTCATTGTCCCTTGTCTTGCACAGACAACAGAAAGATGAGCACCCATATTCAATGAACTGATGATTCCTTATCTGGGCTGACAGTTTCAGCAAACAGAGAAAGAGTGAAATATCCTTGATCTAGAAATCTTGTTACGAAGCTAGACAAGAATAGTAATAAAAATAAAATCAGGGGCCAATCCTTTTTGCATATACAAACATATATAATACTAAGAAAGTGAATTCAGTGTTGTGTGTGACATTTGTATAGAAAAGAAAACGACCAAATTCCTGGGTATCTGTAACATACCCAGGACCATACTGTAAAGTATGGTTCCTCATCAGAAAAAAAAACAAAAAACAAACCAAAAACTGCTTTTATATACTATACTAAAAAAGAGACTGGATTGTGAGTAGAGGGCATATATTCTTTGTTATTCCCATCAAGAGATGGAATCTGCTTCTCTATGCCTTGAATCTGGGTTCAGCTGTGTGACTTGCTTTGGCCAGTGGAACACTAGCAAATCTTACTAAAGAAGAGGATTGGGACCGGGCGCGGTGGCTCACGCCTGTAATCCCAGCACTTTGGGAGACTGAGGCGGGCGGATCACGAGGTCAGGAGATCGAGACCATCCTGGCCAATACGGTGAAACCCCGTCTCTACTAAAAATACAAAAAGTTAGCCAGGCGTGGTGGCAGGCGCCTGTAGTCCCAGCTACTCGGGAGGCTGAGGCAGGAGAATGGCGTGAACCCGGGAGGCGGAGCTTGCAGTGAGCTGAGATTGCTCCACTGCCCTCCAGCCTGGGCGACAGACCGAGACTCCATCTCAAACAAAAAAAAAAAAAAAAAAAGGAGATTGGCCGGGTGCGGTGGCTCACGCCTGTAATCCCAGCACTTTGGGAGGCGGAGGTGGGCGGATCACGAGGTCAGGAGATCGAGACTATCTTGGCTAACATGGTGAAACCCCGTCTATACTGAAAAAAAAAAAAAAAAAAAATTAGCTAGTCATGGTAGCAGGCGCCTGTAGTCCCAGCTACTCGAGAGGTTGACGCAGGGGAATGGCATGAACCCGGGAGGAGGAGCTTGCAGTGAGCTAAGATCGCGCCACTGCAGCCTGGGCAACAGAGAGAGACTCCCTCTCAAAAAAAAAAAAAAAAAAGAAAGAAAAGAAGAGGCTTAAAAAGTGGTTGTGCATCAAGCTTTCTGCTTTTTTTCTGCCCAGAGCCCTGATATAATCCTGTGAAAAAGCATGGACTAGTCTCTAGCATGGTGAAAAGACAAATAGGGAAAAGAGGCCCCAGTAGTACTAGCTGAGTCCTAGTAGGCCTGTTTACTGAATATATTCTGCCTTTTGAGCGAGCGTAAGTGAGAACAGAATGCTCGACCAACACACAACTATTGTTTTCGTGAGAAATGCATTTGAAAAATACTGAGAAAAAAATAATCGTTTTAAGCCACAACTGTTTTGGGCATTTTGTTACATTATGCAAAGGCTAAATGACACATTAATGAATTATCTTGGATACAGAAAACATTTAAATAGTTTTCAATGCTTCTTCATTATAAAACATCATAGCAAAGTAATAAAAGTGTCTCAACCTGATTAAAGGTATTTTAACTGTAAAATGTACAGTTAATATATTTAGTAGTGAAACTTTAGGCATTCCCATTAAAATTTGGGAGCAGTGAAGAATTCTGCTATTATCTCTCCTATTTAATGTTGTACTGGAAGTTCTAACCAATGTGATATAATAATAAAAAAGGAAATGAGATATACAAATCAGAAAAAAAAGTATTCTTATTTGTAGATGATATCATTGTCTATGTAGAAAGCCCTGGAGAATGTAAATGCTGTTAGAACAAAAAACACTCCAAAGATAATGTTAAAGAATAACAAGGTGTGGAGACCAACTCTACCAGATGGCAAGATTTATTACACATTAAATTATAATAAGTAGATAATAAGGTATCATGCATGCATAGAACAATGACAATGGAATAGAATATAGAGCCAAGAAACAGAATTATATATTTATAAAAACTGATATAGGGGAGAGTTAACTTTACAAATGAGTTGGGAAAAGATGAAATAGCTATTCCAAGTCAACTAAAGACTTAAATAAACAAACAACTTTAAAAGTTGACAAACTATAAAGGAAAGATTTACAAATGCCATTAAATCACAATTTTAAAAGTATTTAACAACCACAACAATACCTGTGATAAACATATTTGAAATGGAAGATGCAGACTGCAAGTAGATATTTGTCACACATGCGGCTGACAAAAGATGGCATATAGAATTTTAAAAGAACTTCTGGTTAGTCTAAAAGAGAAACGGACAAAGGCAAATCACAGAGGAGGAAACTCTAATGGTAAATCAGCATAAGAAAGAAACAGAAAGATGCTCAGCCTCATTAGCAACCAGGGAAATGCGTATTAAAACATTTCACATTTATATGGCCAAAGTGTTTTTAAAAGTTTCAACATAACATTTATAGTATTGGCAAGAATTTAGAGAAACGGATTTTAAACATGCTTATGTTCATATGAATTGAAACAGCCACTCTGGGAGAGCAATTTGTCAAGTTACAGTAAACTTGAACATAAGCATGCTCTTTGACAGAACAATTCTGCTTTTAGAAACACGTTCTAGAAATCCATCCACTACAAGTACACAAGAAGATATGTTCATAGTGCTTGTTGCATCATTATTTATGCAAATTTTACTATAAATTGGATAAGTAAATTATCAATATAATCATATAATTAAATACTAAGCCCTTATGAAAGGGCTATAACATGGCACCTATAACATGGCAGAATCTCAAAAACATAATTTTGAGAGAAAAATACAAGTATGTCACTGCTTAGCTAAAGTTTTAGAGCATATTAAAAATACTGTATACTATTTATAGACATAGCTATGTGATAACAGTATAAAAAGAAGCATAGTAATAATAAACACCAGCTTAGGATAGTGGATCAGCTGGAAAAAAGGATGGAATTTTGATACGTAAGCATTTCAAATGTATATGTAATATTTCTAATTTAAAATATAAAGAAAAACTGAAAAATCAACATTTAATAAGGCTGGCTGACAAATAAAAATACATTCTTTATAACTTTATGGATGATAATGAGATTTCGTTTTAAAATGGTGTTAAAATTAAATTCTATTGTAGCTGATGTTGGATTTCTCAGACCTTAGGATGCACTGTGACTCTCTAAAAGGTAAAAGTAGTATTTGGCATTTTTCAAATGCATTTGATCAGGGAATGAATTTTGAGGATATCTATGGAGACACTAGATTATTGCAGAACAAGTGGGAGAAATGCAAATCTAGAAATAAAAAAAGATGTGAAATTATTTTTTAATGCAAGTGCCTGAGGTCTAGACCATCATCTTTTCTGAATACTTCATACATAGAGAGTCATACAATATGTAGTCTTTTGTATCTAGTTTATTTCATGTAACGTAACATTTTGAAGTTCTTCCATGTTGTAGGATGTATCAATATTTTGTTATTTTATATTGAGAAATAGTGCATTATACGGATATACCATATTTGGTTTATCCATATGCCAGTTGTTGATTATTTGAATTGCTCACAACTTTTGGCAATTATGAATAATGCTGCTATGAACATTTTTTGTAGAAGACTTTTGTAGAGAGGTGTATTTTTATTTCTCTTGGGTGGATTCATAGAAGTGAAATTGTTGGATCATTGTAAGCTCATGTTTAACTTTCTGAAGTCCTGCCAAATTATTTTTTAGAGTGGCAATACAATTTTACATTTCTGCCAGTAATATTTTCAGTTTCTCCACCTCCTTGCCAAAACTTTTCATCATCTGTGTTTTGATTATAGTCATTCAGGTGAGTGTATAGTGTTATTTCATTGTGGTTTTAATATGCATTCTTCTAAAGATAAATGATGTTGAACACTTTTCATGTTCTTATTAGCTATTTGATGTCTTCTTTGATGAAATGTTTGTTCAAGTCTTTTGCCATATTTTAAACTGGATGATGATGATGATGATGATGATGATGATTTACTGAGTTATGAGATTTCTAATCTGAATGAGTCCTTTACCAAATGTAGGATTTGCAAGTATTTTCTTCCTGTAAGAAATAATAAAATTTTAAGTGGGGCTTGATTTTCATGTATTTCATATCTCTCACATGATATTACTTTGGACAGAAAGTACTGCTGTGAAGATGATTTACAAGAGGACCATTTATCACTGTAATTGATAATTTAGGTAGTTAGCATGCTTATGCTCCTATGATTTATTTGCTGGGGATTTAAATCTTATGAAAAATGCTAATTCAAATGTATTAGAATTCCTACATTCTAATTACTGATAATTCTGTCAAAGCAATGGTCTTATATTTACTTTCCACATTTGTTCCCCTAAAGTAAATATTGTTTAAAACATTCTTTAAAGTTTTCTTCATGATTTGCATTCTGAGTGAGTGGTAAACCTCTGCATTCAATGCACATACACACATGCACACACATTCATTTTCTCTGCCTCAAAATATGAGTTAATATTTTGCCAGTTGCAGATATTACCCTCATAGTTGTTGGACAGACTTTAGTTGGTAAGATTAGTGTCTCATGGAAAATAGGGATTTAGTTAAAAAACAATAAAAATTATTACTAAGTATGCTTTTAAAAACAGCAGTAAGAAACAATTTTAAAAGTCAAATGCTTCCACGGGAACTAGATTAATCAGCATTAAAACCTTCTAGAATAGGTAAGTCTTCTGAATCACTTCTCTGATTGTCTAGGAGACATTGCTGCGATGCACAATTCACTGGAGTGCATTCTCCCATAACTTTATTTTATGTGGAATGCTCCTCTTTAAAATATGTAAAAAAAATTGCAACCCACCCTTAGCTTGAAATGAATGTCCTTTACACTTGCATATGCTTTTTGTTTCATTTTCAAAAGTCTTTCCAAAAGAAAACCTTGTTTAAACACCTGGCATTTCACAAATTATTGTGCTGCCTAAGGGCTCTTTTTCTGGCCCTTGTCTTTTATTCATATATTGAAAGGACAGAGCATAAGCAGATCACCTTTCTGTGCTCTGCCCTCACATGATATAAGAGGTGGAGGCAGGGAGAATAAGATAATATTCTTTGATGTGTTTCTTTGTTTTGTTGAGAGACAAATTTTAAAAAAGAAAAATCATAACTTTCTTACAGATATAAAATAAACATGTTAAAGATTTTGTTTAATTCATTATTAAAAAGGGAACTAGGCCGATGTTACGAAGTTCAAAGGAGAAGCGAATGAATCCCAAGTTTTTGTGGAGCAAAGTAATGTAATCAGTGCACAAAAGGAGATAAAACTGACTTTTCCATTAGAGAGAAGGGTGAAGGAGGACAATGTGTAATTTTTCACTGGAGACACCTAGTAATGTTTTCTCCTTCTTAAGCAAGGATTGTCAAACATTTTCCGTAACATGCCAGATAGCAAATATTTTAGGTTTTGTGGGCCTTATGGTCTCCCATTCAATTCAGTTGTTGTAGCATGAAAGCAGCCACAGATAATGCATAAACAAATGGGCATAATTCTGTCTGAATAAAATTTTATTTATGGACATTGAAATTCAAATTTCATATTATTTTCATGTTACAAAATATTCTTTTTGTTTTTTGTTTTTCAAACATTTAAAAATCTAAGACTCGTCCTTGCTGTGAACCATACAAAAACAGCCTGCAAGGCATATTTGATTAACATTTAATCAACAGAGAATATACTGAAAAACTCATAACTAAAATCAGCACAGATTTGCAAAGTATAAGATTTATAGAAATAAGTAGTCATACATAATAAATGTAATATTGTTACATATGTACATAGTAAATATGCATAGATATATATATACTTACGTACATACATATCTATCTGTGCATATATATAATATAAATAAATAATTGTCATAAAATAACAATAACAGAGCCTATGCTAAGAATGTTGGAAAAACCAAGGTTGTCTAAGTACAGATTACCATACCTTGTTAACGTGTATCACTGGGGTTATATCACCTCAGTTGATCACCCACTTTACTCATAAGACTAACCCGAACTGATGGAGTAAAAAATACTATTTTGTGATCAGTTACCCAGAAGTATTCTCTTTCACAATTGGTTTACCAAACGCACATGGAATTCCAAGCATATTTGAAACAGACAGCTTTCCTTGAGTGCATGAGGAACATAAGAAAACTTACAACCTGGGTGTTAACAAATGCATAAGATATAGAGCCTCTTTATATAAGTAAACTATATAAATATGAGTGTTTTCATTTTATTAAATATGTTTTAAATTGTATATAGAATGTAATAGTTTTCCAGATAGTTTTAAAAAGTCCTTGTGAACAAACTTTTATTAGCCGTCATCTACTTGTTGGCTGAATACATTGGTAAGATTTCATGAATTGGGTACAGGTATAAAATTATCTCTTTAATATATTTATTGTTATATTACTTATTACTGTGTTTTGTAACCACCATACATGTACCAGGGTCATCAGATATATTCTTAGGGTCCATGAGCACTCTAAGGTCTTCAAATGTGCATTTTTATTTTTATGAATTAACTGGACGTAATCAGCCCACCACATGATTTTGCTAATAAAGTTTTCCTGGAAAATAGCCCTACTAATTTGTTTACATATGGTCTATGGATTCCCACTTTATGGCCAAATATTGCTGAACAATTTTTGTTTTTGTAATTGTGTTCCTTTAGTGGGCTTTAGATGAGCTTTAAAATATAACTTTTATGATAATATTTGTCTACCTGTGATAGTTGGCCTCTTGTTCTAGAGTATGCAAATATATTCTAAAGCAGAGATATTGGCAATCTTTCTGTAAATTACCAGAAAGTAAATATTCTAGCCTTTGCAGACCATAGAATTCCATCATAACCATGCAACTCGGCAGTTGTAGCATGAAAGCAGCCATAGACAATATGTAAACAAATAAATGTGGTTAGTTTGCAATAAAACTTTATTAACAAAAACATATGGTGGGGTGATTATGTCCAGAGGGCCTTAGTTTGCTAACTCTTGTTGTAGAACATCTGATGATTCTCAAAAATTTAATGCAAATCAATTTATAAATATATACTATTTAACAAATGATTCTATAAAGCATCACATTTGCGGAGGTAAATTAGGAAGCCATTATTTGCTTAGCTATATAATCCTTCCATTATACAAATACAATATAAAATTACATTATTATGAATGTTTTATGTTAAAGAACTAGGTTTTTAAAGTTTTTCAAAAACTAAATAGCATATTCTTGAAGAAAACCAGCCTGTATTCTACAAGTGTTTGTTTGTTTGTTTGATTTTGTTTTTAGAGATGGGGTCTTGCTATGTTGCCCAGACTGGATTCAAACTCCTGGGTTCAAGCGATCCTCCCACTTCATTCTCCCAAGTAGCTGACTGCAGACGTGCATCACTGCTTCCAGCTCACAAGTTTTGTTTTGTTTTTTAACACAAATTATGGGTAGTTTTCCTTTTTGACTTATAGCCATAACCCATATACATATTTGAGTTACTAAATAAACTGCTTCTAAAACCCTAGATATTGGTCAGAACTTTTCATCTTCATCTTACAAGTGCAGGATTTTTAGATGTCAGCTAAATCAAAGGTGTCTGGTCGAAGAAATTACAACAGTTAAAATACAATGATAAATCATTCTCTGACAGGCCAGAAAGGAAGTTTAAAAACTGGTCAGCAAAACTCTAATTGTTCTTGAACATATTCAATGAATATTCAATACTGAGTTAATTTTTATGAATACATTTATAAATGTATTGTTTTGTTTACTATTTTAAGTGAATCTTACGAATGTTTCATATGAGAATTGGTGTATAGTGATCTCTTTCAAATTCTTTTAAAAGTCGAGTAACATTGATTAGGTTTATTTTAATTATTTATAATTACATAGCAGTTCATATTGTGGGGCTAAATTAATGGTTTCTTAAAATTTCTGTAAGTTTCAGTGTTTTGGTCTTTTTGGTCTTCATAGCAATATTTTAAATAATTAGTTTTTTGAAAGAGAATTTTTAGAAGGTCATAGTATGACTTAGTTTTCTTAAGAAAAATTTCTCATTTAATATTCAGAAATATGTGATTCATTTTCAGTAGCCAAAATTCAGAATAAGATTTAGCATCCCAAATCTGACCCATAATCACCTTCAGAAACATAGCTTTATCTAGAAACACATTAATATCAAATGTTAATGATCTTCCTATTAATTACAAAATTATGACTGATATGCCATTTGGTGAAATGATGACAAACTTATATGAAATAGTAAAGAATGTGTGCAAACTGAAAACAGCCCAAAACAATTCCATCACATATCAATTGCTGAGACTTTACATTTTAATTGCTATAAATACAAAATTAAAGCTGATGCTACTTAAATAGATTCATTAAAAATATATAGCTATTGACTATAATTTAAAAATTCATTGACATACTGCTTATGAGTTGATACATTTGGTAAAGGTTGGTGATTATTTGATCAATTGATTTTCGGCAAAATTGATCTAGTGCTAGCAGAGATGGTCTAGTTAAGGGAAACAGAATACCTTTGCTTGCTGAGGGGGAATACTTAAGGTGTGACATCACAATCAATATGTTTCTAAAGTCCAGTAGTTAAGTAAACATGTTAAAACTGGTGTTCACAGGTTTTCCATTGATTCAGAAAACTATGGAAACTAATAAACGATTTCTTTCATTTTTGTTCATTTACAGAAGTTCTAAGAGAAAAATTTTATTAACTGCCTTTTTATTGTATCAGCAGCTGTTTCTGGTAACAAAACAACTTCCCTTTAGTTCTCTGAGGAGATCCAAGGTCTTGCCAAGAGCAGAAGTTGAACAGATGCCTCACCAAATGTAGTTCTACTCTTGGTTAGTCAAGGTCACTTGTCTTCAGCAGATTGAGTTTTTTATTGTTTTTGTATTTTATTTTATCCTAGAAATATTTTGAAAGCTGTAAACAGCCCAGGTGAAATTAATTTGACTGTTGATGAGTTATAAGGAATAAAATATATAAACCTGCCTCCTTTGACGGAATATTTTTCCTATAATAGTTTTGTGGGAATAATATATGTCCAGTGTATTTATAGGCAAAGAAAAATTAGCTGCATGGACAAGAAGCCTGATGGATTTAATGTCAAAGAAAATAGGATGCTGATGGAAGTGAGCTAATTTACTAAAGCAACAAGTGGGACTGACAACGTGGCAATAAATTGGCTTTCACGATACGTAATGGATGGTAGAGTTTAGGACTGTGCACAGGAAGAAGTATTTATTTGTAGCTTCCTGTCTCAGACCTCCACTTAAAATCCCTCAAACATGAATCTCACGAAGGTAGAGTAGCTTCTACAAGTTTGCATGGCCTTATTTCAAGTATGCTGTGTTAGTTTCCTTTTAAAGGAAATGAACATATGTAATACTGCTTTTGATATATATTACTGTAGTAAAGTGTTGGTCACATACTTTAATTGTTCTTAATTTTGTAAGATTACTTTCATCAACCTTTTGAACTAGATTATTTTGAGGAATTGACTTTAAGATGCTTAACGTCAGTTTAAGATGATCACATCTTAAAACTTTCAAAGAAACTTTTATCTTTTTTGTTTCAAAAAATGCTGCCATAAACCTATGTTTATACATTGTAGAGTATGTGTGTACTTCCACAAGATAGAGCCCTACAAATGGAGTCGATGGGTCAAAATATATTCACAATTAATATTTTAATACATTCTTTAACTTTCCTGCTAAATTAATCATTATCCCACTCTAGCTGTGTGAGAACATCTATTCCCCATAAGCTTGTCAGCGTTGTATTTTATCAACCTTCTAAATATTTGTTAATATTATGAACAAAAAGTGGTATGTTGTTATGATTTTGATATATCTGATTAGTAATGAAATTGAACATCTTTCACATGTTAATTGTGTAATTAGCCTAGTTCTTATCAGTTTAAGAATTAACTAATGGGCAGATTTTGTCTCTTTATTTGTATGCATGAATTTTATTTTATAGAGGCTAAGGCTTAGGGAAATTTTCCTTTTTGTTTGTTTACTATGATTATTTCTTTTTCTCTGTTACCTCTCTCTAGAACTCCTATTAGATGCATGTTAGCTTTTCAATATCTAATCAATACACCTTTTGACTTTGCTCTCTCATACTGTTAAACTTTTTGTCCTCTACTGTCCAACCCTAGTCCACTGTTTTCATCGGGGAAGTCCCAATGCTCTGTCTTCCAGATTCCCAGTTTTTATCAAGGTTCATCCTGCTATTTAGCTCTTGATGTATTTTGTTTTAATTTTATTTTTGGTGTTTATGATTTTTATAATAACCTATTTATGTGGTTGTATAATTTTTGTTTTTTGTTTATTCTCACTAACCTCTTGGATATTCATGATTAGGGCCTTAGTTCTACCCATTTTTAATCTTTCTTTTAATTTTTTTTGGTCTGTTTATTCAAATTTCCTTGGGGTAGTAGATCGGTACCTCCTTTTCGAGTTGATGGTTTTCTCCACTGGTCTTAGGTTATACAGTCTTAGTAGCTTCAGTATAGTTCCACAGACTGGTTGATATGCCTTTTTTATTTGACAGCAAATGCAAGTTCTAAAGACAGGAATTTTCCCTCTTATTATTGTTCGGGGGGAACAATAACCTTCAACTAGTTTATAGTTTTCTTGCATGTCCTAGAAAATGTGTTACCTAGGATTTTGTCTCATATTTCTGGCACTTTTGCTCACTCTTAAAAGTCTCTCATGTAAGAAGTCCTGCTTTGATAGAATGTACTCATGTTTGTTTTCATTTTTTGAGGTAGCAAGCATAATAATTACCAATCTTAAGAGTAAGCTACTCTCACTGGGGTTCCAACATGCTTTTATTTTTCTCTTGACTGATTGTCATCCAATCTTTCTCCAAGGAATGCTTTTATCTTGGGATTGTTTAAGGCCTTCTCTGACTGAGATAGTCTTAATTTAGTTGAATTTTGATATTAGTCTATTTCCATCTGCTTTATATCTTCCAGGAAATTTACAGTTGTCCCATATTACCGGTGTTCTTTTGTATTTACTTTTGTTTTTTCACTTGTCTCTTTCAAAGGTATTTGGGAAGTCAGGAGATTTGCTCAGTCAGTAATCTTCTATTTGAACTAAGAAGACCACAGTTCTTTTATTACTGACATAAAATGTCTCCAGTTAAACAAATAGATTGTCATTTTGAGTAACTGATTATATTTTTTTCAAGTTATTCCTTTTAAGCTTCCTATGGAGTTAGCTTGAATTTGTGATTAAATTTGATCCCATTATATTTATTTTCACTCAGTCTGATTCCAATAAAAGAGATGACTACTTATCTTGCTTCTTTGAAATTCTTGTAGCAGGTGTGTTTAGAAAAGGTCTACAAACTTACTGGAAATTTAACCCAATCAAATATTATTAGAAGCATTAGTCTTCTTTTAAGTGCAGGATTGTCAGTGATTTAACATTTTTGCATAAATTTTTAGAAAGATTCATTTATAGATGCATTGAAACTTTCTTATTTTAAAACATCAGTAATGAGAGAGTTTAATTTGAAAGCTGAAACTGATCCCATCCAAAGATTATTTTCATTTTTTATTAGACTTAAGTTCTAGATTTTCAAATATATGCCATTAAAAAATATTAAAGAAAACATTTTTTATTGCCAATATTTAATAAGTTCTTTCTTTCTATAGCCTGTAATTTGGTGTGTAAGAATTGACTATGAATGTAAATTAGCAAAGTTTCTGCATAGATAAAAATAAGAACAATCTTCTTATTTCCATGGACTCTAATATTTCCTTGTCTTTCAGTCATACCGTTCTCTCCCTTTTCTCCTTGCTTCTCTTCATTTTGTTCTTTTATGTTTAATTTAACAAACATTTATGCAGTATTTTATATGTGCCTGGCACTGTGTTAGACCCAAGAGATACAATGGATAAGACATGATGAATAGATAAGACATGATTTTTACCTCATATTTTCACCTTTGTTTCTGTGCAGAGATCAAATGAGAAAGGTATAAAAATATTATGTAAAATTGTCTTAGAAGATGTTGTAAAAGGTACAGGCAGATATACAATATCAGTTTAAATTTTGAATAGAGGGAAAATGCTATAAAATTAGGCTTAAAAACTTTCAGATTATTGTCTTAAGTACAAGTGTTAAAGTGGAGATAATATATTGCAGAAGGAGACTCCTCAAAGCAAGCATTGTTTCACTGAAGAAATTTCTTTTTAACTTGAAAGCTTCAAACATCTTGGGAAGCTGATTAAGTATTAGCACTTCTCTCTTGTAGTTTTTGTTTGTGTGTGTGCAAAAATAAATGAGACAGTAGGTGTGAATGTTTTTTTGTAAACCGCAAAGTACTTCATAAATATAAGGTGCTATTATTGTGAAGGGAGGTGATATTGAGAGACTATGAAACAATTTTGATAAAGTGTAGAACAGAGCATATTTGGAAAGGAAAAGACAGTAAATTTTAAGCAAAATTATAACTACCTAAATGATGTATTTTGAAGCATGCTCGAATGGACTTCATTTCCAGAAATATCTTCTGTCTACAACTTGTTATGGCATTTAAAATTCTGCTAGAGAAATTGCTTTTGTTTGATGCTAATAGTAGGTAATAGTATGCATTCAAAAATAGTATTTTTTAAAATGCAGCAGTTTCACATTTGAAAGTGCTTTGCTGTATTTTTATTGGCTCTTGATAACATTTTGTGCTAGCTGTTGGTGATGGTATTGTTATCTTCATCATCTTTATTCCTTTTCTTTATTTGAGCAAGTGTTAGTAGATATTGTTCCTTTTTTATTGGTGAGGAAGTAAGGATCAAAGAGTTGTATGAATTATTTATCCAATTTCCAATGAGTGACAGGCTTAACCCACACTATCTTACTTTTGTTTTCTTTCTACTCTACCATGATTAAATTCTTAATGAAAGAAGTGTTTATTAGGCACCTATTATAGGGCTAGGATATTTCAAAGTCAGATAGTACAGTTTCTCCATAGGGCACACAAGTTAATTGGAGATATAAATCTTATGGGTTAGAAACAATAGTCAATGGGGACTATTACAGGGAGAGGAGAAGGAGGGGGTAGGGGTTGAAAACTACTTATTGGGTATTAGGTTCATTACCTGGGTGATGGGATCAATCTTACCCCAAACTTCAGCATTATACAATATATTCGTGTAACAAATCTGCACATATATCCTCTGAATCTAAAATATAAGCTAAAAAATGAGAGAAGGTCATAATACAGTGTTTCACTTTAAATACTAAGTGGTGTGATAAAAGCTTTGATTATTTAGACAATGGAGAAAACAGTATGGGTTGGTTTAGGTCTAGGAATGGTTTGTTACGAGGTGGAATTGCCCAATTATCTAAAAGCTACAAAATATAGTTAGATAAGGAGTAGAAAGCCCTCTCAGGGTAGGTTAAAAGCATTATGAGCAAGACATCATAACTGAAGTGACAGAAAAAAAATGATTAATAAGACATTATATGTTTTAGGGGAAAATACCAATAACTTCTATAATCACATGTTTCCCTGAGCCTTAGCTGTAGTATAGGAACACTTGAAAAAAATCTCTTTTGCCAGCTTGAGGCTTGCCGGGAGTCTCATAACCCCATTTTTCTGCTGTCATTATCTACATCTGTGCCTTAATCCCTGTTCCACTCATGAGCTTTGCCTGGGCTTCCTGAGGTTCCAAGATGCCACTGTGTTCATTCCCCTTGCTGGTTGTCAGATTCTTCCTGTCTGTATTCTATTCTGACTTTTTAGAAGGGATCACACAGCAGAACTTCTTGGCTCTGGTATCATAGGCTTTTCATTTTCTTGATTCACATAGCCCCTTTTTCCCCTCACAGTATATTCATGTTGACAGGGTAGATGAATCAGAGAGGAATTCATGTCTCATCTCTCCATACCCAACAGATAACTTCTTGGGTCTCAACACCTGACAGTTCTGGATATCTGCTTTATCCTTAACAATGGAACATCTTTTACTCCCTTTATATTTTGGCAGAATTTGGCCCTGTGTATAGGATTGGCATGCTGAAGTTTTTCGCCTGTCACTACGAAAGCAGAGGAGAAGATATTCCATCAACTTGATAATTACCCAGGAGTCAGAGCAAGGCCTATGACCCAACCTCAGCCAATCAGATGTTTCATCCTGGAACTGATTCTAAAGCAAGTGACTCAAGAAAGAAAGATCAGTTAGAAGCTATTGGTAGTGAATGATGTAGCTTCGATGTCAGTGGTTTCTAGTACTGGTCCTTTCTTTCAGAATCATCAGTCTTGTAATTGGATATTCCTGTTCCTTGGTCCTCCAGCTAAGATCTTTCCTGTGTCCTGGTCTTTTTTCAGTTTGCATCTTCTTCTAGCCTTCTTGCAGATTCTGTGAATCTAATATCTGTCTATCAACTTCCTGAATGTGTTTTGTTCATTTGCTTTTTCAAAAAAATTAAAATAGCCCAAGTTAGTTTATTTTTCTTACAAGAAAGTACTCTGTCTGAAACTCAAAACCCTGTTGCCAAGTCTGGCTTATTAGTCCAGGCCAATGTCTCTTTTCTTGTGCCAGATTCTCCTTAAGAGACTCAAGCCTCTCCTTTGTTCGGTTATTGTCTTCCTCTACCACTCCGAAAGTGGCCAGGATACTTGCATATGCCTAAACCTCATAAAAGAAATAGCTCTACTCTTTTTCTGAATCTTCTAGTTCACATATATATTGATAAAATGATTAGGTACTATTTAAGAGGTGAGGAGAGGAAAAGTGACATCTAATCCCATGTGTTAGAAAGTTTCAAATTTCTGCTGTAATCCAGTATCACTGATATTATCAGTTAATGCTCAGCACCAATATAATGAGATGGGTACTTTTACCCAGTGAAAGACTGAAAAAAAAAAAAAAAAAAAAAAAACAGATGTTTGGCTCTGGTGGAAAGCTAGGTTTTCTTTAGCACATCCTTCCTGGTTATGTTTATATGGAGGTCTCTGTACTGTTTATTGTCTTTAAAATAATTACATCTCTGTAAACTGTGGAAAGTGGATAGAAGTACACATGATTATTGTCTGTGGATGTGCGAATAGATCATGCTTGGTGGAGGCTAAATTGACTTCCTTTCTCGGCCGTGGAGGAACGCAGTTTTTAGTCTATTTGTGTGGTTCTCTGGATTCTCCTTTGAGAATCCAAAAGAATTCAACTAGTTGACTGATTATCTTATTAATTAATAAGTTAAATAAAATGTTTGATACCTACATTCTTTATGTTTATTTGAGATATTTTATCTTTTAAAAAAATTATCCTTTAACAACTTGATTTTACCAAATAGGAACTATTACACTTTTAGTATCCAGTAACGTAGACATAGCTAACGAATACCAGAGGTGGAATTTAAATACAGATTTTCCAACTTCAAATTCAGAATTGTCTGAATTCAGATTTACATAGGAAAGAAGTGATAGGTAAAACAGGAGTCCTATTACTTCTGTCCAACTCTGTACATTAGTGTTCAAGTGAGCTCATTTTCTCCAATCTGTTGCCTTTGATTTTTGCTTTGAAAGTTACTGAGAGATTATTATTCTGATAAAATGCTTAATTTCTCTTTGTCCTTCCCCTCAGTGACTTCTATGGTCAGTTAGAAATATTTTGAACTATTGATTCCAGAATTTAATCCACCCCCAACAATTTTGCCCTCTGTACCCTCCAATATTATCTCATAAGCAACACACCTTATTCTTACTCATCTTTGTTTTCTCAGATTTAATTTTCTCTGTTATGAGGCCTTCTTGTACTCTGATTTGCTGAACCTAGTAAACCCCGAAAAATCAATTTCAGTGAATTTTTTACCTCTTTCATAAAGTTTCCCAAATCTATCTGGCATTGGAGCCATTGTTGCCTCCTCTAAAAGTTAGCCTGTGTCTGTTTAGATATTTAGCAGTTAATCTTAACAATTGTTTTTGGGGTATGTAAGCATTTTGTGCATCATGTTCTTAAAGGCAATTTAGTTCAGTAGTTAAGAAAACAGGTTTTGGAGCTGGACTTCCTGGCTTCAGATCCCAACTTTGCCACTTCCTTTCTCTGTAACCTTGGGCAAGTTATATAAATTCTCAGTGGTTTGGTTTCTTTATTTCTAGCGGGACCGTTCCTATGTAACTGAATTGTTGTTGGAATTACGTAAATTAATACATGTCAAGTCCTTACAGATATATTTGTTTCAAAGTTGTATAAAATTTTACTGTTACTATGGATAATTATTTCTATTTTACTGTTTCTTGTCTTACTGTTTTCCAACTCAATTTTAAGTTAGTTGTGGAAAGAAATAATTTTTTAAAATTTGTGTGGTATTTTTTACAAATCTGATGCTTAGTACTGGGTAAAGAGGAGCTACTGACAAATGCTTTTGAGCAGGGTTTTGTGTATCAAAAGTAGTGTTTAAACAGTTTGTCGCAAGTTATGGGAAAGGTTTTTGGAAAGGTTGGATTAGGGACTGCTGCAATAATTCTAACATGTTATAATTTTTTTTTTATTTGAGTTCTAGGGTACATGTGCACGACGTGCAGGTTTGTTACATATGTATACATGTGCCATGTTGGTGTGCTGCACCCATTAACTCGTCATTTACATTAGGTATATCTCCTAATGCTATCCCCCCCACCTCCCCACAATAGGACCCAGTGTGTGATGTTCCCCTTCCTGTGTCCAAGTGATCTCATTGTTCAATTCCCACCTATGAGTGAGAACATGCGGTACTTGGTTTTCTGTTCTTGTGATAGTTTGCTGAGAATGATAGTTTCCAGCTGCATCGATGTCCCTACAAAGGACATGAACTCATCCTTTTTATGGCTGCATAGTATTCCATGGTGTATATGTGCCACGTTTTCTTAATCCAGTCTGTCACTTATGGGCATTTGGGTTGATTCCAAGTCTTTGCTATTGTGAATAGTGCCACAATAAACATACGTGTGCATGTGTCTTTATAGCAGCATGACTTATAATCCTTATACCCCCAGTAATGGGATGACTGGGTCAAATGATATTTCTAGTTCTAGATCCTTGAGGAATCGTCACACTGTTTTCCACAATGGTTGAACTAGTTTACAGTCCCACCAACGGTGTAAAAGTGTTCCTGTTTCTCCACATCCTCTCCAGCACCTGTTGTTTCCTGATTTTTTAATGATTGCCATTCTAAGTGGTGTGAGATGGTATCTCATTGTGGTTTTGATTTGCATTTCTCTGATGGCGAGTGATGATGAGCATTTTTTCATGTGTCTGTTGGCCATATGAATGTCTTCTTTTGAGAAGTGTCTGTTCATATCCTTTGCCCACTTTTTGATGGTTTTTTTTTTTCTTGTAAATTTGATTGAGTTCTTTATAGGTTCTGGATATTAGGTATTAGCCCTTTATCAGATGAATAGATTGCAAAAATTTTCTCCCATTCTGTAGGTTGCCTGTTCACTCTGATGGTAGTTTCTTTTGCTGTGCAGAAACTCTAGTTTAATTAGATCCTATTTGCCAATTTTGGCTTTTGTTGCCATTGCTTTTGGTGTTTTAGACATGAAGTCCTTGCCCATGCCTATGTCCTGAATTGTGTTACCTAGGTTTTCTTCTAGGGTTTTTCTGCTTTTAGGTCTAACATTTAAGTCTCTCATCCATCTTGAATTTGCAAACATTTATTGAGTATTCGTCATGTGCCTGACATAGAGATAAAACCTATTGATTCATAATGGACAAATAACCATTCCAATCTTCAGAGCATTTAACACCCAGTACAGAAAAATTAATAAATGAATTAAGAGGGGCAATCAATTGCTGAACTTTATGTATAGGGACAGGATGTAGAGGGAGAGTAAGATAGTGGTGGTTTCTTGAAGGAAGTAATGCTTAAGCCTTGAACTGGAGGAATTGGGAGGTAAAAGTAGGATACTGTTCCAACCAAGTGAGTAGAGCAAACAAGGCGGAACCAACATTGCAGTGCAAGACAACTGAAGTGGGTTCAGGTTTGGCTGTGGCACAAAGTAAAGCTGGAGAAGTCACAGAAATCCATCCTGCCATTAAAAAAAAAAAAAAAAAGGTTTGGACTCTTTCCTACAGTTAATAGAGAATGTGTGCAGATTGGAGTTTCTAAAATAAGTCATCAATAATGTTTTCAGACTATTGTGATTCTGTTTTGACTCATTTTAATATTATAGAAGTAAGGATGTATTTTGCATGGACACAATTAATATGATAGTGACTCTTCCTTACTGCAAGAACAAACAAATTTTCCAAACAACAATTATAACAACCAATGCCAATGCCCACTCCCCATTGATGTTTTCAAATTTTTCTTAATACAAAGGAGTACACTATATTTAGTTTCTAGGGTATCTCTTAGAATGTTGAATTCAATTAAGTATGCCATGGCTTTTGAGATGAATTAGCTGTCTCATTAAGAACAGGATCTGCGGAAACAAGATACATGTTAGTAAATATAGAAAGAGGATAGATGAGAAAAGAGGGGTTTCAAACAAGGCCACTGCCTGGAAGAGCCACAAACTAACCAGAGCCTCAAACAGTGGCAGGCGTCAGGTGAACAGATGATAAAGACTGACTCGCTGGCCAAGAAGTGCCAATATCAGCTTCATGTTTATGGAGGAACATTGTAAAATAGGAAATATGCTGTGAGAAGAGATAGCTTGATATTTTCAAAGCTGTTTTTAGCTTCCCCTCAAATATTTAACTTTTACCATGCTTCATATTATCGCACTCATAGCACTGTGTCATCCTACTAATATATAAAGTCTGATAGTTATTTGTGACTAATCACATTTAAATAAATCATGTTATGTGTTGAACTGAACTTAATTCTACCCTTTGTTTTTCATCTCACATGGTGCTTTTAGAACAGTAAGTTCCACAAAAGTCAGAGCACAAACTTTCATTATAGAAGCTATTTGCTAATATTACATAAATTGTAATCAGAAACAAAGGCCATCATGTCCTAAGAGGCATCCTTTTAAATCATGTAACAAAATGATTACCCTCGATTTGTAAATATGTGTTTCATCTTGTAATACCAGAAATTCTTGTAGTGACAAAAACTGCTGGACAAAAACTGCTATTCATGTAATTCATGCAGCAGAAATGTACTTTGATCATTAATTGCTAGAATCAATTCATATATAATCATTATATATTTAAATTTTATATAAATAAAAATATATGATGTATTATATATTTTTGTTATGTACATATAAATATATGTACATAATGATATATGTTTTTAAATGTCTTAGCAATGAGTACCTAAATTTTCTTTTTTTTTTTTTTTGACGGAGTTTTGCTCTGTCACCCAGGATGGAGTGCAATGGCAGGATCTTGACTCACTGCAACCTCCGCCTCCTTAGTTCAAGCGTTTCTCCTACCTCAGCCTCCCGAGTAGCTGGGATTACAGGTGTGCATCACCACTGCCCGCTAATTTTTGTATTTTTAGTAGAGATGGGGTTTCATCATGTTGGTCAGGTGAGTTTCACCATGTTGGTCAGGCTGGTCTTGAACTCCTGACCTTGTGATCCACCCACCTCTGTCTCCCAAAGTGCTGGGATTACAGGCGTGAGCCACCGTGCCTGGCTGAGTACCTAAATTTTCTAATTATAAGGGACTGTCTCTTATCCTTATAAACAAGATGTTTCTTTTGGATATTTTGAGTAAAATATGTAAATCACTGAGAATTATATTGATAAATGGTAGATGATGTTACTGAAACAAGGTAATATGTGACATAAATATTACTGTTTTAGTTTAAAAAGTGAGTTGTCCTTTCTATCCATGTGAACTGGGTTTTATTCAGCAAATTTCCTGATCTAATGCCACAGTTCATTATGAAGAAGTTCATAGTAGGATTTCTTTTTAAACTGCTCTGATATAAATTCCCATGTGACATGAATATCTTGGTATAAGTTTTTATTGTGATACTGAAGCATATAATATCTTGTTCAATGAATTCTTAAGCCTGGCATTTAAAAAAATTTTTTAAGTAAATTAATCAAATTATTGTTCACATCATTCCAGAAACTGATATGAGGCAGCTTTCCAAGATACAAATAAGTGATTAAATATAAAATTTACTTTTATTAAATGATTAAAAATAAAATTTGATTTTTATGTGATTAAATTTTTTTCTACAAAAAAATAAAACAACAGAAAAAATGGGTGGAAGTAAGAGTGGTGAAAAATGTAAAGTTAAAAAATAAGTTGCGTTCCAAGACAATGTTGACATAAAAGATGATCTTGGGAAGTTGCTAAATGTGGTTGACAATGTATTCAGACTGAAACATAAGCATAAATAACTGGTAGTTTATTTTTATGTATCTGTTTTTAAAGAGAATTTAAAAATAACTAATAATAGTCTATTAAATGAATAATTAAAGTTTATAAAATTTTATATTGTAAAACAAAATTGGCATGTCTTTAAAATTTACTGAAAGTCCTGAATATTATGCCACCCAACCAAAATTGTGAAGCTCTTACTACATAGACAGTTGGATTTCCACCTTTTTTTTTTTTTTCCTGGCACAGTATTTTATTATCAGAGCATAAGCAGTGTGATCTTTAACTAACTATGGTTTTCAATTTTACCTATTTTTAAAAAATCTTTTAAGTGAACATTAGTTTAGCTTCATCTTTGTTAACTAATTTTTGTAAAGATTTGATGCTTTCCTATGGTATATACTATTGTCAATTTATAGCAGTGGTAGCTTTGACCTATGAATCTCCCAAAATCAGACTTTGATCAAACTTTAATACATGAAGTTCTCCCAAACCATTACTTTTACAGTGAGAGTTCATTAGTAAATTTCTGTCCTTAAAGTTGTGCTGCTTTGTTAATTTTGAATGTATTCTCAGGATAAGCATACTAAATCATTGGGGTATTTTCAAGCATGTAGAAAAATTATATATAAGTAGTTATTCTCTTAAAATTATAGTAAATACGGCCGGGCGCCGTGGCTCATACCTGTAATCCCAGCACTTTGGGAGGCCGAGATGGGCAGATCACCTGAGGTCAGGAGTTAGTGACCAGCCTGGCCAACATGGTGAAACTCTGTCTCTGCTAAAGATACAAAAATTAGCTGGGCATGGGGGCGGGCACCTGTTATCCCAGCTACTAGGAAGGCTGAGGCATGAGAATCCTTTGAACCTGGAAGGTGGAGGTTGCAGTGAGCTGAGATCACACCATTGCACTCCAGCCTGGGTGAAGTAGCAAGACTGCCTCAAAAAAAAAAAAAAGAAAAGAAAAGAAAAAGAAATTATAGTAAATACTCATATATGCTGCTAACATTTTTATCACAACATGTTTATTTTGTTTCTTTTTAAGTTTTTGTTTTCATCTAGTTATTTTTTAACATTCAAAAAATTTAACAGATGTTTTTAAAAGGTCAATTATGTGACATTGTGCCATTTAATCTCACAGTCTTCTCTCTTCCAAGGATGCTGTATGTCTGTTTTACACATAAGAAAATTGTGGTTTAGCAATGAGAAAGGATCATAGTAAGTGACAGAGTGGGGGTACTTGAACATACTTTTTTTGACTTTTTTTATATTCTACTCCACCAACTGCTACACAGCTCAATGCCCCTTAGCTATGACCTTAATGAATGCCCTATTTAAATCTGATTTTTTTCTGTCACTAAACTGGGCCCCTTACCCTTATTTAATAATCTCCTGGGTACCTTGAAGAGCTACCCATACTGGTATTATCCATTGAATTATCAGTCTAAGACAGAATAAGTACATGGTATGTCAGTTCACTCACATGAAGACATGAGTTTTTGCTTTACTAAGTTCCATTCTAATTTATCTTTAAATGTTTTATTAATACTTATGCTATTACTAAGCAGATAATAAGTTGATGGCTTTCACATTTCAGATCGAAACCATTAGATGTTAATTTCTACTGTTCTGAAAACAATGTACTAATTTCCTTTTCATTCTAAAAACAAAATAACACTAAAAAGTAAAACATAAGGTCAATTGATTGAGTTTGGCAGATATCTCACTTATTTTGGAAATAAAATCCAACAGCATCACTTCATAAATGTATTTGCAGCACCAAATTAGTTGAGTTAGGAGAGTTGGGTTTAAAAATGTCCCTCTTAAGTTAGGGCTGGCAGTGAAAAGGGACTTCATGAGGAGGGTAATCATATGCCCTGGTTTGCTTAGGCCAGTCCTGGCTTATGCCTATTATCCCAGCATTTTATCTGGTTTAGCAAGTATTTGAAGTTTTTGGTTTTTAAGGACAAGTTATTATTATTTATTTTATTAAGATGAACTGGGTTGAGTTTGATATATTTCTACTTTGTTTGCATCTCCTGCCATAATTTGAACTAGTACTTTGTGATTCCCATGTGCAATGAAGACATTTCTAATTTTAACATGCGGTTAAATCTGATAGACAATGCCCAGCCTGTCCCTCTATTCTCAACCCTTTCCAACTCCAATCTCCCTTCAAAGACTATGTGAATTGTGTTTGCCGATAATACAAAGACCTCTCAGTCCTCAGGGGCTGAGAACAGCCAACTCCTGTGCCAGATGCACAAAGCTGCCAAGCTACAAATGATTGCAGTTATGAAGAAATATGAGGAATTATGCTTTTGATATGGGAAATATGTATGGAAAAGAGAGGATGCATGGTCCCGTTCTATAGAGAGTAGTCTGTAACTTTTTGTTATTATTTGTATGTTTAAGTCTACAACTATATTGCATTGTTTGGAAAACCTTTTTTATTTTGGAATCGACTCTTTTGGCTTCAATAACAAAGAAAAAAAAAAGAAATGTGTTTATTGAAATGTTAGGTACTAATTTTATAGTTATTAAAAAATGTTGATGACAACATGTAACATGCGCAAGAAGTTTGTTGACATTTACCACCCATTATGGGGACTATACACTTATCACAAACCACCTGACCACCAGAAGATACAAATTTCCTGAAGAAGCATCAGTGTCTACTTCAAATACTGTATGCGTTTTGTTCAAAATGAGTTAGAAATTTAGGACTAAAGTATTCAAATAATGGAGTAGCAATATAGTCGTATTTTGAATATGTAATAAGCTATAATTATTGTGAACAATTCATGCAAATAAGAGCATATTAAAATGGATCATTACAAAAGGAGAAGCTAAGCAAATAAATAATGAGAGCCCCACTTGTGTAGAAGACTTAATTTGAAAGTCTATAATTGCACTTTAAAATATCTTGAGTTATGGGTAGGATGTTTTGTTAGAGCTCCCTTCTTTAATTGAGTTACTCATATATTTGAAGCACTTAAATTTGGCTAAAGATTCAAAATAATCAGAATAGAGACAAATTGTTGATGCTTTTTTGTTATAGAATGTTTGTCAAAGAAAGTTATTCTAAATAAAAGTAAAAAAGTCTATAAGAATATTTACATATTTGAATATAGAAATATTAAAATTGAGAATATATTTTACGTAGCATACTTTGCTTTTTGCTTACCAGACAACTCAAAGAAAACATACTTTTTCAGTTAAAAATTTTATGGTTTACAAAAAATGTAAATTGAAAATGTTCACAATTTCTAATATGTTATTCATAAAAATGCATTTTTGAAGAAGTTTGCAGGTAGTTTTATAAAAAAGCAAACATAATATCACCAATTGAAATAACATATAAATAATATTGGTAACATGGTAGTAGGGATAGAAATAGATAAACTCTTCAAAATACATAAAGGTATGCAAAAATGTTTCCTCTGTTTATGTTTTCTCTAGGCTCATTTCTTACACTGTATTTTAAAAGGCTTTACAAGGCTTTTCAATATTTTCTAAATATTTTAGCATTCTTAAACTCTAAAATATCTTTGATAAAATCAATGCAATTACTAGAAGCAGAAAGTGACTACTATGCTACATTTATTGTTCAGATAAGATTTCAGAAGTATTTTAATGTTAGTGTACTATGTACAATAAGTACCAATTTTATTTTTAGAAAGAATATCATTTTGAGAATAGGTATTGAATAGTACATTTTATTGCTTCACCAATATATTTTAAACCAAAATTTTCAATTTTTAATCATTTCAAAAATTACACCGTTTATTTGCATTGCTCACATTCACTGTTAAATATCATCTGATTTGGATGATAAATCACATGGCCTCCCTGTTCATAATGGCTAGGACCAGGAACTTGATTCTACTGTCAACTGAAGCTACTACTTTCTGTCTTTGTCTTTCCTCTGTCATAAGCATGTGTGATCTTGGGAATGAATTACATAGACTAATGTGTCTGTGAGAGCCCATTTCTCTATAATGGAATGGTTCTTAGAGGTGGCTGGATAAGAACCCCTACACAGCTGTCTACTGCTAATTGATTTGAAGTTGAAAATAATAGCTTTGAACTATGGTACTCTCTCTTGCTGGGGATTGGGGGTGGGGAGAGAGAGAGAGAGAGAGTGTCTGCGTGTGTGTGTTCTGAACGCGATTTAAAAATAAACAGACCTGGTTTCAGGTAAGTGGTTATCAGTTTTTCTTTCCTTCTAAGATTCATATTTTAGCCAAAATAGTTTTTAAAAAGCATATAACAAAAACATTTTAAACAAGTTGAGAGAAAAAAATATCAAGGTTGGGGAGGGAACCATAACGTATTGTAAATGAAGGACCTAAAGAGATCTTAGCTCCATTCATTATAAATGAAATCAAGATGCTTTTAATGAACTCTAAAAATTGAAGTATTCATTCAGATGCTCTTAGCAATCTTTGCGCTTGATCTTTCTGAGTCTTGTCAACATGGAGGACAAATACATAGACAAGGACGTCAAATAAAGAAGTACAAAGAGTTTCCTATACCTATTAGGAGGCAGATGGTCATTAAAAAGAAACCAAAATAGAGATCAAAAGAATACAGTGTTTATGCTATCTGTTTGCTCATTCATCCACCCACCCACCAACCAAACCAGTCATCTATTTACCTACTCCTTCAACTACCCATCCACCCACCCAACTATCTGTCTACCTATCCATCCACTCACTCTTTCATATATCTAACTAATAGTTGATAAATGCATAGTTTTAATATATTTCAATGGCAAAAAAATGAGAACGAGGCCCTGATCTTAAGTTATTTATAGTCTCATGTAGAGATTTGATGCCAAAAAATATATTTCAATATAGCTAGATTTCTGCTTGCATTCCAATGCTTTGGGCAAGATGAGTTCTTTTCCGAGAATTTAGAAAATATCTTAGAGTTACTCTTTATGCTAATAAAGTTCTGATCCTCAGGTGTATATAGTCGGTCAAACTCTACTTAACTATTCCAGTTAATTTTAACAAATATTTATTGAATACTTATAAGCCAGGCACTGGGGTATGGAGAAAACTGATAAAGCACCACCCTTACACTCAAGTAAGGGGGTACAGGTACACATGGATTTGTTGAAAACCACCCCACTGATTTTCTGATAGAAACATGCTCAGTGTACTATAGGAATACATAGAAGTGGCATCCACCCTCACCTGAGGTGGTGGGGAGCAGTAATAGTATCAAGGAAGATCTCTGTGAAAAGTCTGAAAATATGTATGAAATTAACCAAATAGAAAAAGGGAGGGAAGGGCATTCCAGGAGGCACAAAAAGTATGAGCAGAGGCATAAAGGTGACAGGCATTCCAGGAGGCACAAAAATATGACTAGAGGCATAAAGGTGACAAACAGTGTGATGGGAAATTATTATTAATTATTTTTATTTCCATAGGTTTTGGGGGAACAGGGGGTATTTGGTTACTTGAGTAAGTTCTTTCGTGGTGATTTGTGAGATATTTATTGCACCCAGTACCTGAGCAGTATGCACTGAATTATCTGTCACCCCCTTTCCACCCTTTCCTCTGAGTCCCTGTAGTCCATTGTGTAATTCTTATGCCTTTGCATCCTCATAGCTTAGCTCCCACTTAGGAGTGAGAACATAGGATGTTTGGTTTGCCATTCCTGAGTTACTTCACTTAGAATAATAGTCTCCAGTCCAATCCAGATTGCCGTGAATGTGTGAATGTCATGAATTCATTCCTTTTTTTATGGCTGAGTAGTATTCCATTATATATATATATATATATATATATGTGTGTGTCTTTATTCTCTCATTGATTCATGGGCATTTGGGCTGGTTCCACATTTTTGCATTTGCAAATTGTGCTGCTATAAACATGTGTGTGCAGGTATCTGGGCTGCAAAAGCATAAGTGGAAAGGCATCCTGGGCAGTAGATGAACTTGAGTGGAAAGCTGGGATCTATTATGCAAGGACTTTTATGAAATTTCAAGAGGCTTGAAAGACCACTGAAATGGTTTTAAGTGGTGGGGATGACAATGACATAGTTAGTTTTTATTCTAGATAAGGTTTTTCAACCTTAGCACTATTGACCAGATAATTATTTGTCATCTTGTGGGGGCTGAGGTGTTATCCTGTATATTATAGGATTTTGAGCAATATTTCTAGTCTATACCCTGTAGATAAGAGTAGCATTATCCAGTTGTGACATTCAAAAATGTCCTGGACATTGTCATTGTCCCCTGAGGAGCAAAATTGCTCTAAGTTGAGAACCAGTGTTTTGGATGAATCGCCCAGGGGATGAATTGAAAAAAGAAAGACAAGTGGTGAAATCAGAACCAAATGCAGAAAGAATTTAGAGATTAAAGCCCGCCAGATATGGCAGATAATTTGAGAGATACTGAGATGGAAAATATCAGAAGAAGAGAAAGAGCAAGGCAAAGACAGGGAGACTGGAGGAAATCATGGGTTTGGTTTTTGAACTTGAAAATTCAGGGTGCCTGAGTTACCTCCAGGCAAATGGGTCTGGAAACCAGTGGAGTATACATACCTGAAACTCCATGAAGTTTGGTCTTGAAAAAAAAGATTTGGGTGTTGTTAATAAAAGTAAGGAAGGAGATGTATAGAAAAGCAAAACAAGTGGGCTGGCAATTGAACTTTTGGGAACATAAGTAGAAGAGTATACAGCAGGAGAGAAACTTACCAAAGACAACGAAGGGTCAGGGGTAAGAAACGCGCTGGGAGTATTATCTCAAGCTTTTTGGGAAGGAAGTGTCTTAGTAACAATGGTAAAGAAAGGGGTATTCAAATAGGAAATAAAAAATATTTTTGGAGATAGCAGTTTGAGCGGAAAATACAAAGCTAAATGAAGACTGTTATTTTCTTTTGTAGATTTGGTGGCTGACACATAGTGTGTATTCAAAAAATGTTTGCTAGATGAATGAAAGAATAAATAAATGAATCATAATGAATTATACTGAATAAAGGACCTCTTTTAAGAAAATAAAAGTGGGTCTGTGGGCCTGGATTATTCAGTAGTCTTTGATTATAATATTATATCAATACCATACCTAAGAAAATGGACATAATTAATGCTTCTTTTTTGATCACTTTGTGATAATACAAAATAATCTGTTAATATATATGAAGTCTTTTGAGACTCTCACACATAGACATTCCAGGGATATATTTTTATGATGTTCCTTTTCATAGCAGTATGCACAAATAGATAGCTGAATTAAGCCACTGACAAAATAAGTGCAATGTGTAATTGGACTCATTTAATTTATAAATGATCATTTGTGTGTCTTGAAATATGCCAAGTTGTGTCTGGAAGACTGTGAACAGCTGTCTCATACAGTTTATGGCTTTTCTCACCAAAAATGTAAAACGTGGATATTATATTCATCACCAACAGGATGTATTCTGGATATCAAAGAGGGAAAAAATGTTTTCTTGTGTGAAATTTTAATGTAATTGGTATGGATTTCAAGATTTTTTTTTAAATGTATATCTGGGTGCTCAGTTTAGTTAGTATCGATTGGCAATTCTACTAAGAATTATTAAAATAAGATGTTAGTTTCAGTTGAATTAATGAAACTCTAGTACTTATAGCCTTTGCCTGTTTATCTACTTATTCCACAAGTTGAGAGTGTCGAATGCTAAATACTACAGAAATTCATTTCCCAAGATTCAAGCACAATTTAAAGAAATTAGTCATGTACTCCTCTTGTCTTTGTTGGGAAAAAGGAGCTAAGCAAAATGTTGGCAATTTGCAAAATACTGCATTATGCTTTATTCATAAGAAGACATTTATTATTTGTATTTACTATCAGAAAGTACACATTTAACATTTCAAATGTTATTATGTTTATTTCTATTGTACATCTTCAATATATAATAAAATATATGTAATCTGTTCAGAAGTTGTTTGGGTCTTATCAAAGAATAAATTCACTCTTTTTTGTAGTTAAATTAACATCCTAACTCCATTTGGATATATGTTTTCAACAACTTAAAAAAATTGAAAAGAGTGGTGTGTGATTCTCAATCAACTAGTATGATTTGATACTATTAATCAAATAATATTAATACACCACCGGCTACCATAAGGCACAAATAATAAATTGTAGTCCTTATGCTCAGATATTTCCAAGCCTGTTGGTGAGAAGGTACCTTATATAAATTAATAAGAGGACAAGTAAATGCTGAGCACCATTAAGTTCAGTGCAGATGTGGAAAGCATTTAAGGAAAGGAGAGATCCATGGGAATTAAGGAAGCCAAAAGAGACTTATGGCAGATATGGTCTTCTTTCAATTTTTTTTGATGTCGGTAATACTCCAAAGAGAAATTTTTCCTCTTTATGGGTAGGAAAGAGAGGAAAAGGGGGATTGATCTTGCCTTTCAGAGGAGCCCAGTGTTATAGCAAGGGATGAGGAGATGTCAGGTCTTTAATATTTCTGGATCCCAGGGATATTTTTCATACTTTCCTTATTCAGTCAACAAAATCACAAGGCTATATCTATGTCTATCTGTATCTATCTCTCCTCTATCTATATATAGTATATAAATATAGAATACACACTTCACATATATATTCATATTATTATATTCATAAATTTATGTGTGCAAAGTATAAATATATATGTATAGCTGTAAAGGAGTAAATAAACACGTAAAATATATATTACACCTTCTCAATTCCTATCCCTTAGCTGCTTTTAAAGCCATATGCATTTTTTACTTAAAAAGATTCACTATGATTGCCCTCACATGCAAACCATATCTTTTTAATGCTTAGAAGTTACTAGTGAAAATAAATCACTAAAACATGCTTTCCTCATTTAGGAAAATAATTTCTACTTCTTGAGGAAAATGTTATTTTACTTTCTGAGGCCAAGGAGGTATGTTTATCTAGAAAGTAATGCTGATAAATTTAAGAAAATACTTGGATCATTTTAAAATAAAGTAGGTTCTTCTAAACAAAGCTAATTTAGTCTTTGGGATTTTTGTAGGGTTTCTAACACTTACTCAGAGATTGACTATTACATTGCAAAGCATTCAAACTAGTCATGTGGACTACCTTAAATTATCCAAGGTATTTGAATTCCCCTGCAGAATTAAGCAAATGATTGTGCTCCACATCTGCTGTAAATACACAGCACAGCTCCCTTTACTGGATTCTGAACAAAAATCAGCTTTGCATATAGGGAGGTGTATTGTCAATGGTAGCATGAAACTTAACAAGGAGGCACTTGCCTGTTCACTCCATTTGCCAAGAAGAGAAGTTGGACAGGATTCATGTGCTTTTTAAAGATCTGGCAGGACCATTCCTGGGAGAGTTATAGGTACCTGTTGAGTTATCCTTCATCAGTGTATGTGTAGTCCCTAGGTAAGCCCTCAGGTGGGCCTTGGGAAGAGATTTTTTTCTTTCTTTCTTTTTTTAACGGGGGAGATACTGCATAAACCAAGGCTAGCTATTTGGTTTGAGAGGCCTGCATTTCAGAGCTCCCTTTGCCAAAATTGTCTAAGTGATCTTAGACAATTTATATATTCTTTTCTGGTCTTTTCTTTGTACAATGTGAAGTTTAAATTAGGCAATCTCCAAGATCTCTTCCCATTCTAATAAAAGGTTATTTAGAATTTCTTATTTATTTCTAGGAAAGCCTTTTAATTTCCATTTATTTCTAGGAAACATTTTGTGAGTGAAGAGATTTGTCATCACATTTTAAAATTAAGAGAGAAAGGTCAGAGATGGACCAGCAGCACAAAGCTCTCAATGATTTTTTTTTTTTCTTCTACCTTTTTTCTTTTTCAATTACGTGATTCTCTCCAAAGTGATATTACCCAAATGCACAAAATGAAATTGTATCCTTTAAATTGTATACCTAGCTGTGGGATGATTAACATCCTAATTATTACATAGGGCTTAGTAAGAAAATAACACAAAAACCCTACCACCAGGATGAATAAGGTCTTCTTTTTGGTGCTGCAATCTCATTTGAAGTGTAAGATGTAAGAGAATTCATTTTCATATTTTATCTTCTTCTGTATCACACTTTGAGTGCCCATTTAAAAAAAAATACTGCTTTCATCAAGATTGTCCTTTTACTCCTGAAATTCTGTTGTGGAGGGTTCTGACACGTTGTAAAATGGTTGCTTTAGTGCCATAGCAGGTTAAGTTTCATAAACCTATCAGTAAAAAAAATTTTTTTGATTAGAAAAACTGGGCTGTCACATATATTCAAATAGGAGTCATTTATATTTCCTCGTGGGTCAAATGAGAGATAAAAATGAAGGATGATGGCGAGAATACAAAATAGATTCCTCTGACAGCACCATCTGGGCAGAGCCCTGTTAATATTGGACCCTGAAAGTATGATGACCTTTTTGCATTAGTGCTGACAGCTTCCTTCTTCACATCCATATGAAACTGCAATTAGGTCAGGAAGATGTTTCCATACTACCCAATATTCAAATATTTTTATTTCAATAATGCCTAGTTGATGCCACTATCCTTAGCCTTCATCTAGATCGTTTCGGTTCTCCAATACATCATAAATACATGATGTCCTATTGACCACATATTTTCATTAGTTTTCTACATATGTTTATTATATGCTTATCATTTTTTTAAGTACATGAGAGAAAGGTATTGTGGGTGAAAAGAAAAGACATAGTTTCCACCCAGAATCTTACACTGGGGAGGCAGAAGAAAAACATATACAATGATAAAAATGCAAGAGCAAAGTGTGAGTACCACAGACAAAAGAACAGATGCTATGTAGAAGTGCATGATTTATTTCCAAATAGGTTTGCTAAACACCAAGTAATTTGATTTAAAAGAATGGAGAGCCTATTGTTTGTTGATTGGAATAGTCAGGGCAGGCTTCATGAAAGAAGTGGGGCTGGGGAAAACTTTGAAAGATGTGAAGGACTGGGATAAACTAAGGAGGCAGGATGGTGTGAATCAAGGCAGTATTTCTCAAAGCATAGTCTCTGTACCACTGCTGATATGCACAGTAGACAGATGTAACATTAAATAATGTTGAACCTTTAGTGAGAAAGTTTTCTCTTTCCAATTGTCTTCAAAACTTCTTTTACTCAGGAAAAAAATAGACCTCAGTCTGATATTTTAACTCCTTGCTTTACTTGCTAGCTAGCCAGTTCCTCCTCATTCCCCCTATTCTTTAACACATAGCCAGCAGGCCTCAGGCTCCAAGACTGTGTCAAACAACAGTAACTACAATAAAATTGATTTCAGATTGCATTTGTTTTTTAGTTCTCTTAATCTTATAGAAAGTCATGCTGGATTTCCATTTAAAATTGTGATATGAAATGTTTTAATCAAATAAATGTGTTTAAGGAAAACCTTAGGCAACTTAAGGAAAAGTAGAGACAAATAATAGTACTAGTGTTAGGAGAAAATTTGTTTGGGTGGTATGTTAATGACTGAATTTGGGAGAACACTGAGGATGGCAGGTAGCTCCATACGATAACAAGGAGAGTCATGATGGAAAGTAGCCAGAATAAGATTAGAAAGATTGGTTGGTTGTGAATAGGTCAGAAGATCAGGGAATGCGAGATAGTAATAGCTGTGGTTTATTGATTCCTTCTCAGATTCCATATATTGATTAAGCAGCTTAAATATAATTATTACATGTTTCATCACAACTACTTTAAGAGAAAGGTATTAGCTTGATTTTAAGAGTGAATAATCTCACCAAAGGTCTCAGAGCTAATAGAATAGAGCTGGGTTTGGAACCCAGACCCACTTGACTCCAAAACTTCTATTCTTCATCATACCTGGCAACCCTCTTTATCTTCAGGTCCCAACGTGAATACCAGCTTTTTCTGTGTGAGCCCCACTTTCCAGCGGATGGTTGATGTCCTCTTTGGCCTTCATGCAGCCAGCACTATGTATTTCTGGGTAGTAATTTATTCTTCTCTTCATTAGAATTTACCTGGCCATCTACTGACTGGTTATAAATCCTGAAAAGGCCTGTTCAGATGTCTCAAGGCATTTAGCACTGTACTTGTCTCATGGTTGGGGCTCATATTGTTTGAATTGAGCTAAATTTTCTTCTTTTACCTTAGCTTATCACAGAAGTACAGCTGCACCACCTCGGAGTGGAAGTGGGAACAGGAGCTCTGGCAAAGATAATTCAGGAACTACCTGGAAAGGATTTGCCTTTGTCAGACTCCAAGAATCTAATTAATTAATTTTGAGCATATCAGCAATTCTTCAGTTAAGTCACTTTGAATTTTTTCTATAGCTGGGTTTTGTAACATCTGGGTTAAGTAGCACAAAAATGGATGTCTAATAATTATAGACTTTTGGGTCTCACAAGAGAATCTGCAAGAATATCTCATCCAACTCCTTCATTTTTTCAATGAGAAAACTGAAGACTAAGGGAGTTTCATAATTTGATAAAGCCACAGAGCAAGTTTAGGGCAGATTTTTAATTAAAAATATCTCAATTTCTCATCAATTATTTTCTATATTTATGACTTTGAGCGTGGAGATCACAGACTCCTTCTTTATACCCAATGTAGGAATCTCTACAGCATCCTTTACTGATGTCAACGGGTGCTGCTTGTGCACATGGAACAGGAACTCATTGCCTTTACGAGTAATATATTTCTCTTAAATTAAAGAGGGTATTTCCTCTATTAAACCCAGGAGAACATTGCAATCCTATGTGTTTTAATAGAAGTATTCTAGGACTGTTTTTGAACTTCTCCCCTTTTCCATCCGTATGCACCTCATTCTGTGATCCCATCAGTCTCAAGCCTTTACATCTCTAAACTGAGGACTTTGAAATTTGTATCTCTGGAACAGCCTCTTCTCTTTTGAACTCGAGACCCATGTATAATGGCCCATGTACAACTCGAGGCCCCCCTAGAATGTCTAGTAGGTATTTCTGATTAATATCAAAAAGCAAAGCCTTGATTTCTCTTTCCCACCAAAATGCTTCCCCCATACCCCAGTTTTCTTCAGCTCTTGAATTGAGACTTTAGTTTTTCTAGTTGTTTGGACCAAAAAGCAGAAGTCATCTTGATGTGTCTTTATTGGCCCGGGGTACTATTTCAGTCATCTGTTAATTTCATCTCAGCTCAGAATGCACTCCTCACTATATGCTCAGTGATAATGGAATTCCTTTAAGTCTTTCCCCTTTAAAGAGAGCCTAATGTTAGTCGGTCTCAGTAGAGGGTGCTAGAGGGACACTAGAGGAGGAAAAGGCTTTGCTGCCTTTTTCAGAATGGTCCTGGTATTGGCCATGTGGGTAGGAGGACATCTAGTGAAATCTACTCCAGTATCAAGCTCAAAATACAGTCCCTCTGCAAGCCTGTGGCTTCAGCATGGCCATAGCCTTTCTTCTGCCTTCTTGACACAGAAACCAGAGGTAGGCATGGCTAGCACCCACTGAAGTGCTCCTATTGCTGACAGCACCTGGGCTTCTACCACCCACACCTGCCTGTGGAATTATTTGTTGATCATCTGCTCTGGGCTGGCACTCAGCACTCTAGAGGGTGATAGCCTATTGCTGACCCAGCAACTCCAGACCACCTCTGGCCTGGCCATACCTATGTAATTCTCTATGATGTTGGGAGCTGAACTGCACTTTCTCTAAGTTTTCCCTTCCTTGGGTTTTTTCCCTGAATTCTAGGATAATATATAGCTACTCTTTTATCAGAGTTAATAATTCTTTATATTAAATTTTGTCTGCTTAATTTACTATGTGATATCTTTATCTGGATTGGATCCAGATTTCTATAGGACCATCCCATAGCTGCTAAGAGCATTGGCCACAAAACACATAGCTGTCCCCTTCCTTGGATAATTGCCCTTCATTAGTGGGAGCTGCCAAGCTCAGGAGGTTAGCCACCTTTTCCTCCTTCCCCACCTATGGGCCAGAGCCAATGACTAACCGTTAAAAGCCAGCTCCTTTGACTTAAGGCAAGGACAATTCTGTGGGTACACTTTGCCTCCCAGAGTTCCCTTGTGGATCAGGCCAGGGCTAAACGTTGCCAGAAACCATGTCTTTTCTCAGTTCTCGTTCCCCTTCTCAATCCTACTTCCCTTATTCTCTTACGTGTCTTTCCTGAGAGTATTCACTCAATAAACTGGGTATATCCTAGTCTTTGCCTCAGACTCTGCATCTGGGGAACCTGACCTTAGACATGTACCAAGAACACAATGCTAGAAGATAGTGAAGTTAGTAATTATACTAGATCCATCTAACTCCACCTCTTGTGCTCTCTAACCAGCATTGTCTCATAGTTAAGGTAATCTTGCACCTTCAACATGTTCTCCCTAATCCAGTATGTCTTCCATGCTGAGCCACCTTGGCCTGGAGAAAGTTCTGCCATTAGATCAGACTGAAATGTGTGATCATTGATGCAACAATATCTAAGGCCTGTGCCTACTGTTGCCGTAGGTCCGCATGCCCATTATCCATTTCGTGGAGGCTTACACATCCCCTGCTGTTACTGGATTGGGCCCATATCTCTTCCCTAGAATGTGGGCCAGCATTCTAATTGGAACTCTGCCTTCCCAGTTCCTTGAAGTGAGTCTACATGTCTAGCTAAATCACACTGCTGTTCTCCAGTCAGGTTTATTTGGAGTAGACTAGTTCTCCATTTCCTGGTAATTGTGCACTGGCATTTACTAAGGTACAGAAACTAAGATGATATCTTGACACTTGAATGCCTTTTAGGTAAATAATCTATGAGTGGGGGCCGTAACAGTGGGTTTATTTATGATTTCTGGCACCATACACTAGCACTTATCGGGGAACGGGGTGGAGGCAATTGAAGGATTGCTCAGGGACCTGGGAGAACCATGAGGACCTAGATTTATGAGAGATTGAAAGATAATTGGTCCAACACTATGTGAGAACAGCTTCTTTCAACCTATTCTATTTTCAGATGCTCTAAAATACAGTGAAAGATTCAGCAGACAAGTCAACAGGTCTTGGATCTAATTTTCTCTTTTCCATGATCCCAGCTTATATTTTGATTTTGTGGTTTGTTTTTGACTGTTGCATGCAAATTCCTTTGGGGATTTCTTAGCCTGGTCAATGCTGCCTACTAGAGTATGACTCCAAATTTCCCATATGACTCCAGTTACTTGACAGCTCACAACTTTTTTTCTCCCTTTCTCAAAAAACAAACAAACCAATAAATGAAAAGCTGGTATTCTTGCTAGTAAGCTCTCCTTTCTGCAGAGAGACAATTTACCCTTGTCATAAAGGTGATTACACTCTCTTCAGCATTGCCATGCTTTCTTTGTGGCTGGATGAAGTACATCTGTAGCTAATTCAGTCACATTTTTAGTGTCCCACACTTAGATGAAATTATTAGCCATTTCTACAGTGTCGGCAACTGCAAATAGAAACGTGCCTTTGAAGGCAACTAGATCCAACTGGGAACTGAAAAATTAATAGGAATTTAGAATAAATGGGCATGTTTGCAATGAACCATTTATAGATTCAAGAAACCTAGTTCCTCTGGTAATTTGAATAGGCAGTTTTGCTAACAAAGTTTTGCTAACAAAGTGAACCTGCTGGATGTACCTGTCATTCACAAACAACTCGAATTATCACTTTCCAATTAAATTTTACCCTTTCCCCTTAGCTTGCTAGTTTGTGAAGTTGATTCTCTCCATTCTAGGCAGGGAATGGAGAGAGAGAAAAAATAGAAACAACTTACAGTGCTAGCAGAGGCAGGCTGGCCTACATCTCCATCAGGGACGAAGAGTGTTTGTGTTACACACGTAAGTTTGGATGAAATTCATGTATATTGTGCAGGTAACTTTGGACAAAGTTCAGGTGGTGCCACATTTATTTGAAATGGCAGATATTCTCAATAGAAATTCTCAGTTACGATCAATATCTACTAGTAGTTCTTGATGCCTCTTCTTAATAGATCTCCTATCATGATCCCTACCCCTCTGAGCATAATGGATTTTAACTTCAGGAAAATAAGCAGGTGTCACCAGCAGCTTCAATATGTTTGTAATCATAATGATTCCTCATACTAGTAAAATGTGTTACAGTGTCCTTGCCACCTTTATTTATGTGATTTTAGTCCCTTCGGTGTAACTTCCTTTTCCCCAGTGGAAATGTGTGTCCCTCAAGGACTTTCAATGTGCTGCTCACTTATTGATACATCAGGAACCCCTTTTATGTTCTCTTCAGTTTTGTAGCAGTTAGACCACTGTTCTCAAGGAGACAGTTATCAACAGGATTGATTTTTCCATTTGACTCTGAGATTGCAGCAGTATGGCAACAGACCAGATCCAGGGTGCTGATGCTTGCCAGGAAGGGTGAGGAAGGAGCCAGGGATCTCAGAGATCAGGTTGAGCAATCTGAGAGCATGACTTTAGTGCAAATGAAGCAGCATACATTTTAGCTGGTGTGAAGGTAGAGAAGATATTTAACCTCTTTGAGATTGTTTTTTCATCTTTCTGTAGAGGATGATAACAAGATGCACCTCATGAGGTTATTGGAAGGATTAACGGAGGCATTCATGTGAAGTCTGAGCACAGTCCCTGTGCAAGACTAACATTTTTGGTTGCTTACACTGATCATCACTGCTAATTCAAGTTGAGGAGAAAGCCATCTGTTTTGCTTGGAAAGTGTTCTATTTCAGTTTATTTAGATACATGGCTTAAGAAATTTCACCTTACATTTCTACAGTTTATAAAAATCTATTGTGTCCAAACTTTCAAAGTAGGTGACCCATTGTGTGAGCAGGTGCACATACAGGCATAGTTATGAGTAGTTATGATTAGCATACATATTGTTTTCTGGAGGCAAACATTTTAAGAACCTGAAAAGTTTGTCTTTAATATATGAAGTTTCTTCCTTTTTAGCCATTTTTATATTTTTTATTTGTTCATCAATACCCTTTCCTAGGAAATATATAATTATGCATTTAACAAATACCTACATAATATTTACAGAGTGCCAAGCATTTCTTAGGCCTATTACAAATATTAATTAATGTAATCCTTATGAAGTTGTTTCTATTATTATTCCTGTGGTTACAGATATGTAAACTGAGGAACAAAGTAATTAAGTAAGTTGCTCAAGATCTCATAGATAGTAAACTGTCCAGCCAGGATTCTAATCCAGGCCGGCTGGCTTCAGAATCTGTACTTACAGGTATGAGGCTAGATCAATCTAGCCCATTTTTATGGTGGCAGCTTTTGAATAACTGGATTTGGGATTATTTAACTTGTTCTGTGTGTCAGTACGTCTAGGCTTTCTGAGTTAACTTAGAGTTACCTTATTTAGTTTGTTTGGGACTGTGGTACTAACTATAAATTTCCCTTTTGCGTAAGTCATACAGGTAAGGAGTTTAGGGATGCAGGGGGATGCCAGGGAGTGGTGTTAAGGACTTCCTCTAAAGGAACTATGTCACATAAACTAGGAGCCATGGATTTGACTGACTTAAACTCTTTTCTCAATCCAAACTAGATTCTGAGACCTCCATCATTTTAAATTATCTTAGGAATCCCTTCTTAGTAATTCAAAGTAGTTCTATTCAGCACAAATAGAAGACCTATGCACTGAGACCAGAATTTTTATTATTTTTTATTTTCTTGCTAATAAATTAACTCTTAATTTTAAGACATTTTAAAACTCCACTAACCATAATGAACGCTATGAATTTAAGAAATTTTTTAAATTTTTCAACTAGTTTGTGTTTGCTTTTGAAGAAGTTAGTGAACTTGTTTGATTTCCCTCTTAGTACTTGTCCCTGATCCACCAGCGGTGGTCTGCTTTTATAATACCAACTGACCATATTTTTAGTTTGAAAAACACCATGAGCGTTCTTTGCTGTACATGCTCCTGGTTTCCTGCCACATCACTGGTAGCTCCTTTGCCATGTCCACCTATGTTCTGTGACTTCATAAAGTCAAACTGCTCCAGAACTCAGACTTTAGTCAGATCATATCACTCCTTCACTCAAAATGCTGTAATGACTTCTTGTTTAAAGTCCCTGTAGTAAGACTCTTTATCATCTAGTCCTTCACTCTCTCTCTGGCCTGATTGCCTATTCATTACTTTGCTATCACGACTGGAACAATGTACCACAAACTTAAATGGTTTAAACAACAACAAATTGTCTCACGGTTCCAGAAGCTAAAGTCTGAGATCAAGGTGTCAGCAGGCCTTGCTCCCTCTGTCGGTGCTAGGGAAGGGCCGGTTCCTAGCTCCTCTCCTAGCTTCTGGCAGCTCCTTGACTGGCAGAACAACTTCAGTCTTCATATGGAATTCTCCTTGTGAGCATGTCTATCTCTGTGTCCAAATTTCCTCTTTTTATAAGGACACAGTCATATTGGATTAGGGGCCCACCTTATTCCAGTATAACCTCATTTTAACTAATGGCATCTTCAATTACTCTATTTCCAAATCAGGTCACATTCTGCAGTACTAGGGGTTGGGACTTCAACATATGAATTTGGGACGCAATTCAGTCTATAACACCTACTATGCTTCTTCCTGCTCACTGTGGAGTAGCCATACTACCTTCTTTGAGGTTTTTTGAGTACTTGAATGTGCTCCTGCCTTAAAGTCTTTGCCTTATCTGTTCCCTCTGCCTAGAACACTCCCAGCCTCACCACCACTGTCATCATGGATTACAAACTCCCTTCTTTAAGTATGTCTTCAAATATGCCCTCCTCAGTAATGCCTACCCAGGTCACCCTATTTACAATCTTACCCCAACTCCTCCTCATGTCCCTCAGACCCTCTTGTCTGTTCCTTTTCTTTTTTCCATAGTATTTATAACCTTATAACTAAAATGTTTTTTGTTTGTCTTCTGACCCTGATACTGGAGTGTAAGCCCACTGAGGGGCCTGTGTCTTTTTTTATTCGATGTAATCCAAGCACCTAGAACTGAAATTGTGTGTAGCACTCCCATTTTTCTTTGTTAGCTTAGTTTGAGAGATGAAACCCTTTAATATATTGGAGTAAGGCAGGTGGGAGAAAAGCAAAACATATCTGAAACAAGTTTCTTGCACATGGCTTTTCCATGCCATACATTCGAGGCTTTTAGCTAAATGCCATCTTCATGATGACTGCAAATCGTTGTGGGTGCTTGCCATGGCTCCCTTCTGAGAGCTCAAAGCATTCTCTTCCTACAGAGAGGAATCAAACTCTTCCAGAGATGGGAGAGGCCTCATTTGACTTGCTTTTGCCATCATTTAGCATGTGGAGAAGCAATCACTGAGGCTTCTAGAAGGGACGTATTGCTCAAGTCAGGAACTCAGGCATCATGACTTGCTGTCATTTTCCCACTAACATCAAAAGCAAAAAGCTCCTAAAGTAACCACAAAGTACTCTGAGAGACATTTCTCTTGCTTCACTGGAGTAGATAAGGTTTAAAGGGCCACAGATGTTACATCCACTTGCCTTAATAATCACATCAAGGTCTCTCATGGTTCTCTGGTAGCCAGTGTAAGGAGAGATTCCCAGCAGAACTGCTAAGCTAGCCAAGCCAACATTTTATGTTAAAATTGTCTATTTAGCCTCTACCTCACAGAATGTGGAATATAATGAGGGCAAGCATGTCTTGCCTATTGTTGATTTACATCCTGGCACCCAGCATAGATACTGTATATAGAAAATGCTTGGAAAACCCTTCTTAAACCCCAGCTGAAGTACAGTCTCAGAGCTCAGCCCACACAATCTCATGGAGGTTGCATCACCACCCGGCTACCTGGGTTAGGTATCACTGTGGCATGGTCCATGCCTTTGTTCTTTGGTTTAGTTTCTCGTTAAACTCATGAATAACTTGCAAAAATAAACTCTGAAACACTGCTTAAGGAGTTCTTCTTGCAGGGGTAAGATTGGTGACCTGTAGGAGAGCCTGAAAGGGTGTTTCTGAGGTCATGTGGCCCAGGTGGTGAAACCTGTCAACAGTGCATCTAAAGTGAATGAGTCTTCAAAGAGGAAGAACTGCCTATACAGATGTGGGAAACGTGACATTGATTTTTTTTTCAGCCATGCTCTTTCAGGGATGGCAACATTATCCATGACTAACCATAAAACAGGAGTGGTATCAAGAGTCATCATTGACCAAAGCAGCACATTTGATCCCTCAATCCACAGGTAATAAACCCATCTTATTCCTTATTTGGTCATACATCATATACTTCCTGAACAATGGCACCTTTTGTTTTTTTTTTCTCGTCCTATCAGTGCTATCTACATTAAATCCATTTAAAAGAAAAGGCTAGGCATGTTTTAGTGCAGAGGTAGTTCCTTTTGATGAGGATGGATTCTTTCTGCAGACAAATCTTTATCAAGAACCTAATGAAGCCTATGCTTTGGGGCCTTCTACTTCCCCTAGTGGGAGCCTTACCATGTGCCACAATCAGTTTTGTTTGTAAAATTTTCAAAAGGAATGTATTTTAAACACAATAGGTTTGTTGTACTTTCTCTCACCATTCTGATTTCCCTTCTGCCACACTTACCTTCATATGGCTGCAGGCAATTTTGAGGTTCAGCTAAAAGGGAATGTTGAATTGAGAATGCATTTATTTAGGTTAGATTGAGCAGAATACATTTACATAATTTGCACTAATTTCTTTTTTAAAATTTTTTATTATACTTTAAGTTCTAGGGTACATGTGCACAATGTGCAGGTTTGTTACATATGTATACATGTGCCATGTCGGTGTGCTGCACCCATTAACTCGTCATTTACATTAGGTATATCTCCTAATGCTCTCTCTCCCACCTCTCTCCACCCCATGACATGCCCCAGTGTGTGATGTTCCCCTTCCTGTGTCCAAGTGTCCTCGTTGTTCAATTCCCACCTATGAGTGAGAACATGTGGTGTTTGGTTTTCTGTTCTTGTGATAGTTTGCTGAGAATGATAGTTTCCAGCTGTATCCATGTCCCTACAAAGGACATGAACTCATCCTTTTCGATGGCTGCATAGTATTCCATGGTGTATATGTGCCACATTTTCTTAATCCAGTCTGTCATTGATGGACATTTGGGTGGGTTCCAAGTCTTTGCTATTATGAATAGTGCCGCAGTAAACATACGTGTGCGTGTGTCTTTATAGCAGCCTGACTTATAATCCTTTGGTTATATATAATGGGATGCCTGGGTCAAATGGTATTTCTAGTTCTAGATTCTTGAGGAATCACCACACTGTCTTCCACACTGGTTGAACTAGTTTATAGTCCCACCAACAGTGTAAAAGTGTTCCTATTTCTCCACATCCTCTCCAGCACCTGTTGTTTCCTGACATTTAATGATTGCCATTCTAACTGGTGTGAGATGGTATCTCATTGTGGTTTTGATTTGCATTTCTCTGATGACCAGTGATGATGAGCATTTTTTCATGTGTCTGCTGGCTGTATGAATATCTTCTTTTGAGAAGTGTCTGTTCATATCCTTTGCCCACTTTTTGATGGGGTTTTTTTGTTTTTTTCTTGTAAATTTGTTTGAGTTATTTGTAGGTTCTGGATATTAACCCTTTGTCAGATGAGTAGATTGCAAAAATTTTCTCCCATTCTGTAGGTTGCCTGTTCACTCTGACGATAGTTTCTTTTGCTGTGCAGAAGCTCTTTAGTTTAATTACATCCCATTTATCAATTTTGGCTTTTGTTGCCATTGCTTTTGGTGTTTTAGACATGAAGTCCTTGCCCATGCCTATGTCCTGAATGGTATTGCCTAGGTTTTCTTCTAGGGTTTTTATGGTTTTAGGTCTAACATTTAAGTCTCTCATCCATCTTGAATTAATTTTTGTATAAGGTGTAAGGAAGAGATCCAGTTTCAGCTTTCTACATATGGCTAGCCAGTTTTTCCAGCACAATTTATTACATAGGGAATCCTTCCCCCATTTCTTATTTTTGTCAGTTTTGTCAAAGATCAGATGGTTGTAGATGTGTGATAATATTTCTGGGGGCTCTGTTCTGTTCCATTGGTCTATATCTCTGTTTTGGTACCAGGACCATGCTGTTTTGGTTACTGTCACCTTGAAGTATAGTTTGAAGTCAGGTAGCGTGATGCCTCCAGCTTTGTTCTTCTGGCTTAGGATTGTCTTGGCAATAGGGCTCTTTTTTGGTTCCATATGAACTTTAAAGTAGTTTTTTTTTTTTCCAATTCTGTGAAGAAAGTCATTGGTAGCTTAATGAGGATGGCATTGAATCTGTAAATTACCTTGGGCAATGTGGTCATTTTCATGATATTGATTCTTCATATCCATGAGGATGGAATGTTCTTCCATTTGTTTGTGTCCTCTTTTAGTTCACTGAGCAGCGGTTTGTAGTTCTCCGTGAAGAGGTCCTTCACATCCCTTGTAAGTTGGATTCCTAGGTATTTTATTCTCTTTGAAGCAATTGTGAATGGGAGTTCACTCTTGATTGGGCTCTTTGTTTGTCTGTTATTGGTGTAGAAGAATACTTGTGATTTTTGCACATTGATTTTGTATCGGGAGACTTTGCTGAAGTTGCTTATCAGCTTAAAAAGATTTTTGGCTGAGATGATGGGGTTTTCTAAATATACAATCATGTCACCTGCAAACAGGGAAAGTTTGACTTCCTCTCTTCCTAATTGAATGCCCTTTATTTCTTTCTCCTGCCTGAATGCCCCGGCCAGAACTTCCAACACTATGTTGAATAGGAGTGGTGAGAGAGGACATCCGTGTCTTGTGCCAGTTTTCAAAGGGAATACTTCCAGTTTTTGCCCATTCAGTATGAGATTGGCTGTGGGTTTGTCATAAATAGCTCTTATTATTTTAAGATACAATCCGTCAATACCTAGTTTATTGAGAGTTTTTAGCATGAAGGGCTGTTGAATTTTGTCAAAGGCCTTTTCTGCATCTATTGAGATAATCATGTGGTTTTTGTCTTTGGTTCTGTTTATCTGCTGGATTACGTTTATTGATTTGCATATATTGAACCAGCCTTGCATCCTAAGCATGAAGCCAACTTGATCATGGTGGGTAAGCTTTTTGATGTGCTGTTGGATTCGGTTTGCCAGTATTTTATTGAGGATTTTTGCATTGATGTTCATCAGGGATATTGGTCTAAAATTCTCTTTTTTCTGTTGTGTCTCTGCCAGGCTTTGGTATCAGGATGATGTTGGCCTCATCAAATGAGTTAGGAATCTTTCTTTTTCTATTGATTGGAATAGTTTCAGAAGGAATGGTACCAGCTCCTCTTTGTACCTCTGGTAGAATTTGGCTATGAATTCGTCTGGTCCTGGACTTTTTTTGGTTGGTAGGCTATTAATTATTGCCTCAATTTCAGAGCCTGTTATTGGTCTATTCAGGGATTCAACTTCTTCCTGGTTTAGTCTTGGGTGAGTGTATGTGTCCAGGAATTTATCCATTTCTTCTAGGTTTTCTGGTTTATTTGTGTAGAGGTCTTTATAGTTTTCTCTGATGGTAGTTCGTATTTCTGTGGAGTTGGTGGTGATATCCCCTTTATCATTTTTTATTGCATCTATTTGATTCTTCTCTCATCTTTATTAGTCTTGCTAGTGGTCTATCAATTTTGTTGATCTTTTCAAAAAACCAGTTCCTGGATTCATTTATTTATTGAAGGGTTTTTTGTGTCTCTATCTCCTTCAGTTCTGTTCTGATCTTAGTTATATCTTGCCTTCTGCTAGCTTTTGAATGTGTTTGCTCTTGCTTCTCTAGTTCTTTTAATTGTGATGTTAGGGTGTCAATTCTTAGATCTTCCCTGCTTTCTCTTGTGGGCATTGAGTGCTATAAATTTCCCTCTACACACTGCTTTAAATGTGTCCCACAGATTCTGGTATGTTGTATCTTTGTTCTCATTGATTTCAAAGAACATCTTTATTTCTGCCTTCATTTCTTTATGTACCCAGTAGTCATTCAGGAGCAGGTTGTTCAGTTTCCATGTAGTTGAGTGGTTTTGAGTGAGTTTCTTAATCCTGAGTTCTAGTTTGATTGCACTGTAGTCTGAGAGATAGTTTGCTTTAATTTCTGTTCTTTTACATTTGCTGAGGAATGCTTTACTTCCAACTATGTGGTCAATTTTGGAGTAAATGTGATGTAGTGATGAGAAGAATGTATATTCTGTTGATTTGGGGTGGAGAGTTCTGTAGATATTTCTTAGGTCCGGTTGGTGCAGAGCTGAGTTCAATTCCTGGATATCCTTTTTAACTTTCTGTCTCATTGATGTAATTTTGACAGTGGGGTGTTAAAGTCTCCCATTATTATTGTGTTGGAGTCTGAATCTCTTTGTAAGTCTCTAATAACTTGCTTTATGAATCTGGGTGCTCCTTTATTGGGTGTATGTATATTTAGTATAGTTAGCTCTTATTGTTGAATTGAGTCCTTTATCATTATGTAATGGCCTTCTTTGTCTCTTTTGATCTCTGTTGCTTTAAAGTCTGTTTTATCAGAGACTAGGACTGCAACCCCTGCCTCTTTTTGTTTTCCATTTACTTGGTAGATCTTCCTCCATCCCTTTTTTTGAGCCTATGTGTGTCTCTGCGCATGAGATGGGTCTCCTGAATACAGCACACTGATGGGTCTTGACTCTTTATCCAATTTGCCAGTCTTTGTTTTTTAATTGGAGCATTTAGCCCATTTGCATTTAAGGTTAATATTGCTATGTGTGAATTTGATCCTGTCATTATGATGTTAGCTGGTTATTTTGCTCGTTAGTTGATCCAGTTTCTTCCTAGTATTGATGGTTTTTACATTTTGGCATGTGCTTGCAGTGGCTGGTACCGTTTGTTCCTTTCCATGTTTAGTGCTTCCTTTAGGATCTCTTGTAGGGCAGGCCTGGTGGTGACAAAATCTCTCAGCATTTGCTTGTCTGCAAAGGATTTTATTTCTCCTTCACTTATGAAGTTTAGTTTGGCTGGATATGAAATTCCAGGTTGAAAATTCTTTTCTTTAACAATGTTGAATATTGGCCCCCACTCTCTTCTGGCTTGTAGAGTTTCTGCCGAGAGATCCGCTCTTAGTCTGATGGCTTCCCTTTGTGGGTAACCCAACTTTTCTCTCTGGCTGTCCTTAACATTTTTTCCTTCATTTCAACTTTGGTGAAGCTGACAATTATGTGTCTTGGAGTTGCTCCACTCGAGGAGTATCTTTGTGGCATTCTCTGTATTTACTGAATTTGAATGTTGGCCTGCCTTGCTAGGTTGGGGAAGTTCTCCTAAAGAGTGTTTTCCAATTTGGTTCCATTCTCCCCGTCACTTTCAGGTACACCAGTCAGACATAGATTTGGTCTTTTCACATAGTCCCATATTTCTTAGAGGCTTTGTTCATTTCTTCTTACTCTTTTTTCTCTACACTACACTTCTCTTCTCGCTTCATTTCATTCATTTGATCTTCAGTCACTGATACCCTTTCTTCCAGTTGATCGAATCGGTTACTGAAGCTTGTGCATTTGTCACATAGTTATCGTGCCATGGTTTTCAGCTCTGTCAGGTCATTTAAGGACTTCTCTACATTGATTATTCTAATTAGCCATTCATCTAAGCTTTTTTCAAGGTTCTTAGTTTATTTGCGATGGGTTCGAACATCCTCCTTTAGCTCGGAGAAGTTTGATTGTCAAGCCTTCTCTCAACTCGTTGAAGTCACTCTCTGTTCAGCTTTGTTCCATTGCTGGAGAGGAGCTGCATTCCTTTGTTGGGGGAGAGGTGCTCTGATTTTTAGAATTTTCAGCTTTTCTGCTCTGTTTTTTCCCCATCTTTCTGGTTTTATCTATCTTTGGTCTTTGATGATGGTGACGTACAGATGGGGCTTTGGTGTGGATGTCCTGTCTGTTTGTTAGTTTTCCTTCTAACCGTCAGGACCCTCAGCTGCAAGTTTGTTGGAGTTTGCTTGAGGTTCACTCCAGACCCTGTTTGCCTGGGTATCAGCAGTGGAGGCTGCAGAAGAGTGAGTATTGCTGAACAGCAAATGTTGCTGCCTGATTGTTCCTCTGGAAGCTTTGTCTCATAGGGGTACCCGGCCATGTGAGGTGTCAGTCTGCTCTACTGGGGGGTGCCTCCCAGTTAGGCTACTAGGGGGTCAGGGACCCACCTGAGGAGGCAGTCTGTCCGTTCTCAGATCTCAAACTCCATGCTGGGAGAACCACTATTCTCTTCAAAACTGTCAGACAGGGACATTTAAATCTGCAGAGGTTTCTGCTGCCTTTGGTTTGGCTATGCCCTGTCCCCAGAAGTGGAGTCTACAGAGGAAAGCAGGCCTCCTTGAGTTGTGGTGAGCTCCACCCAGTTCAAGCTTCCGGGCTGCTTTGTTTACCTACTCAAGCCTCAGCAATGATGGGCTCTCCTCCCCCAGCCTCACTGCCACCTTGCAGTTAGATCTCAGACTGCTGTGCTAGCCATGAGGGAGGCCCTATGGGCGTGGGACCCTCCAAGCCAGGTGCAGGATATAATCTTCTGGTATGCCATTTGCTAAGACCCTTGGAAAAGCACAGTATTAGAGTGGGAGTGACCCGATTTTCCACGTGCTCTATCTCACAGTTTCCCTTGTCTAGGAAAAGGAATTTCTTACCCTTGTGCTTCCTGGGTGAGGCAATGCCTCGCCCTGTTTCAGCTCTCACTCAGTGGGCTGCACCCACTGTCCTGTACCCACTGTCCGACACGCCCCAGTGAGATGAACCCAGTACCTCAGTTGGAAATGCAGAAATCACCCATCTTCTGTGTCGCTCACGCTGAGAGCTGTAGCCTGGAGCTGTTCCTATTCGGCCATCTTGGAACTGCGGCACCAATTTCCAAGTATAGCTGTTGCTAGTCATCCTGGTATAGGAATACATGGGCTTGCAGGAATACTTGAGTTACCTGCTCCATGACTCACTGAGTGTTAGGACACTAAGGTGCAGGGCCTGAGATCTTGCCCCAGGATGGATAGCTCCTACAGTGCATTATACCAGAATTGTGCGAATGGGGAAGTTGAAAGAAGGCCTGAAATAGCCAAAAACAGATCTGTGGAAAAGTATTATAAGAGATACATTTGGCAGTCAGTGATTAATAAAGCCATCGTGTTATTTTTCTGGATTTCTTGTGTTTGTTGACTTTTTGTAATTTGTCAATTGGGTGATTTTTTTTCTCATCTTAAATGAATATTCATCTTCACTCCTAATTTGTTTGTAATTTTTTTCTTATAGAACTTTTCTTATTTTAAAAAGGCATTAAGACTTCCAAAACATGGATCGTCTCTTCTATGGCCTTATCAATTTTCTTTAATTTGTTAAATTTTGACAGGTTCTCTGGGTCCTAATGTATGAAAATGTCATATAAAGTTTAATGTCATTTGGTGGTTATTATTAGTAATTTGACTGCCCTCAACAACTTCTAAAAACATGCAGATATTAGATAACTAGTCCTTATCAAGTCTCTTAAGTGCAAGGAAAAAATAACACTAGCATCCTTTTTTTTTTTTTTCTTGAGGCAGAGTCTCATTCTGTTGACCAGGCTGGAGTGCAATGGCGTGATGTTGGCTCAATGCAAGCTCTGCCTTCCAGGTTCAAGTGATTCTCCTGCCTCAGCCTTCTGAGTAGCTGGGACTACAGGCACATGCCACCATGCCAGGCTAATTTTTAAAAATATTTTTAGTAGAGATGGAGTTTCACCATGTTAGCCAGGATAGTCTTGATCTCCTGACCTCGTGATCCTCCCACCTCGGCCTCCCAAAATGCTGGGATTACAGGTGTGAGCCACCGTGCCCAGCCTAGCATCCTATTTTTATAGAATAGTGGAGTTCTGCAATATGAGTAGATTTTCATAGCTAGAAACCTCTATGAATTACTCAGAGTTTTTGTCTTTTTGCCTTCTACATAAGGCTATGCCCTTCTAAATAAAACATGTTTTCTTTTTCCTAATTATTTGCAGATAGTATGAGAGAGTTCCTAAATGTTATTTTTGCTGAATGCTTTTATTCTACATATATAATATATACTTCAGTGAAAAACGAATGTTTTAGGTAGCCACAATGTTCTCGAATTTTGTGTGAGGAAAGATGGTAATGAAATGTTTAAGCATTTCTACTTGAACTATAGTTGACTAATTAGAACAGGTCAAAGCATGTGCATTTGTGTACAGAGGATAATTTTGTTTGGCATTTCCCGTCATCAATCTAACTGCAGTAATGGATTTAGAAGATATCAGTAAAGCTTTGAAACCTGTAGTGTGACAAATTATACAAGCTCACCCTTTAAATAAATTGTACCACCAAGAAATAGAGTGATAATCAGTTTTGATAAAAGTAATTCAAAACTTTCCAGATCGAGTATAAGCCAGTTGTAGAGCCTTTGAAATCTTCGGAATTTCTGTTTTGACCACAGATAAATCACTAATATCTGGTTCATTTCAGGATATTTTTTAGGATGAAGCCTATAGGAGAAGTGAAAGAAAGCCTCTACATCGTACTTTACTAGTGAAGAAGTATTTGCACTTCCTGTCCTTAGAGATGTACCAAGTACTCTAAGGTGCAGAACCCCATGCCAAGTGTAGACCTTGACTAAATCCTTTAAGTCCTTTAGAGCTCAGTTGCCTTATTTTATATATTTTGAGCTCTGGCAGAAATATTCTGTGGTATTTTGTCTTTATTCATATATTAAGTGGGTCAGATCTATAATATAGTAGAAGAGTAATTAGCACTCTAGGTATAACAGAGTACTATGGGAGTTGACGATATCACTGAAGCCTTTAGGATTCCACTGAGTTATTGTTTAATACTTGGGCAAGAGTTACTAGAGGGGATAATTCTGGTTTGAGGTCAGTAACTCCAAATTTGGGCATTCGAACAGAGTCATGCATTATTCAACAACTCTGTACTAAGGTCTCAACATAAAATTAAATTTGCATATGGTCAAAATTACCTACCACTCTCCTTTATGAAGTAAGTCTGTTGCAGACTGACATTTTTGTCTTTCGTTAATGCAGTCAGATTTTCCCTAGTATTGAATAGGTAACTAACTCTTGAATTCAGCCTCTAATAAAATAGTTGCCTTATGTTTTGGAGACATATTATATATTTTTAAAAATAAAGTTTATCTTTAAACCATTCCAACGATTTTCCTCTCTTTTTAAGTATTTGCTTATTTATTTACTTATCTATGTGTTCATGCTGAGCTTGTATATTAAGTTTGTGTAAGTTAAATGTGCTTATTTGGGCCTGGATTCCACTGTGCTTTCAGGGTTTACTGCTAATGATGAATATTTCTCTCAGACATTCATTACTAAATCACATTACTAGAGTGGACCATTTCTGTGACATCGTCTTTGTCTCCTCTTCTTATTTTACCATTTGAGACTGTAAAACCACTAACTTCTGGCCCAGTTCCTCAGTGCTTTATCATTGACTCCACTTGCCATTTTCTTCTATTTTGGGGGAAAAATTTAAAAAGTAATGGCTGCCTTTTTAAAGGTCATATAGATATTTTGCTTTCTAATTTTATCTTAAAGATTTTAATTTTTAATACGTTTTTCTGAGATAAAGATGTATTCAATGTCAGGGAGGGAAAGATGTAAAATAAGTTATTTGAAATCATATTTGGTATGTACAGAGGAATAAATACAGACAGATTAAGATCTATAGTGACACATCTTATATTGATTTGTGCTTCCCTATAAGAGAGTGAATGTGCATCTTAAAAGACAGAGCTAAGATTTCTGTTAAGATTAATTGGCATGGAGTGGTTTTTCTCTTAGTGATTTCAAAGTAAAGTTTTTTTTCCTATTTTTGGCGTATCAACTTTTCTTGAACATTAAGTAAAGACAAATTCTGACATTTTTAAATAATGAGTACATTGCATGTTCCAACTTAGAAAATATTTAACCTTATTTCAGTCATTAGGTTTTTTGGAGCACTTGAAAATGTAATGTATTAAAACTTGCCATGGAGCCTGTGAAAAATTAGTCTAATGATGGTTATTTTGTTTACCTAAACCATACTTGCTTTGAAAATTATGAAACCTAAATAGTCTATGTTTGAAGAGAAATAAACGATTTTTAATGATTTGAAGTGTCATTTATTTCTCCCTCCTTTCCAATAATGTATTCCTACAAGGTTGAGAGGAACTGACTTTTGTTAAGAAGGATGTACTTTGTTTTGAACTCTTTTTTTTTTGTTTTTTGAGATGGGCTGGAGTGCAGTGGCATGATTGTAGCTTACTGTAACCTCGAACTCCTGGGCTCAAACGATCTTCCCACTTTGATCTCCCAAAGCGCTGGAATTACAGGCATGAGCCACCTCACCCAGCCTGATTTGGTTTTTGACAAAATGTGTCATTGATTAAACTGGAATCAGGTCTTTTGCTGTTTTCTGTTACCAAGATTAGAATTACCAGTAATTCCCAAGGATATATTTTGGACCAGGTGTTAATGAGTGCTGTACAAACAGATGACACCTTGCATAAAGCCCAGCCTCTAATATGTAGGGGCTTGTAGTAACAACAGACATACAGAATTCTAACACAGAGATGACTTTGGCAATTGCTAGAATGAATAAAACACTTGAGTTGAAGAAGAGGAAAGAAAAACAAAGGCAACCATGATGAAGACCGACAAAGAAAAAGGACATGAATGGGGATGTTGATATGGTTTCAGGAATAGAATGAGTTTAAAAATAAGACAAAGGTTGTAGTCAAAACATGGGATACATTGAATACTAACCTGAGGGATTTAGACTTTGTTCTCAATACCTGAAATCTAAGCTAATATGAAGGAAGACTTGTAGAGACATAATAGAGTAACAATACTGTAATATGGATTGGGTTTTTATGGACCCACAAAAATCAGAACTCTACTATGGAAGGATCCATAGAAGTCCAATCCATTATTTTACACATAAGGAAACTGAGGCACAGAAGTGACCTTTTGGAAGTGAGTTACCAAAGGTTGCATACATTATTATATATTAGCTTAGTTGGACCAAAAACCCAAATCTGCTGACTTCCAGCCTAGAAATCTTTTGATCACATTAGGCTATACTGGGCTATTCAAGGTCAAAGTCCTCAGCAGTTATTACTTCTTAAATATGTAGAGATAGGCCTAGTTGTCATTGTTTTTTAATATCTGTTCTTCTCCTATCAGTTTCTAAGAATGAGAACTTTCTCCTGGACATATGAATGTGGTGTGTATGCTAATATATTTGCCCTTCATATAAAAATTCTTATAATTCTCCTTTTTAGAAAATTATTGACTCACTCCATGACTTGTGGAAGGTGGTGCATTTTGTTCATGTGAACTTGACAGTTTCTTGTAACATTTATTCTTTAGAAATTGGCTTTTTTATCTACTCTGGGAGTTATTTTATTTCTTGGTTTCTCTCATTCATAGATGGCTGATCTGGATAATGTTTTTGTCCACAATATGGGTCTAAAATTTGCAAAAATTAAGTGTATTCATTTAGAATATTAGTCAGTGATATTTTCCTCCATAAGCTATTATTTTGGCTGGTGTGCTAGGTCAGGTATACATACATGCCAGTGATTTCAGAAGTAAGTCTTATATTCTTAGGTGTTTATTATGAATGTAGTGTTTATGAAAAGTGACATCATTAGCAAAGCACATTGTTAGGAACTGAAAATATGTATTTTGAAGTAATTCTTTTGATACGAAGTTCTTCTTGACCGTATGGGCCTTACCCCAGTCTTAGGTGTATATTCCAATAGAATAAATATTGAATGCTTGTCTTGTAAGGCATAATTTGAAAAATGTTCAGGCCTTTATATTGAGAATACAAATTCTATTGAGCAGTGCTTCAGCTGCCAGCAGGGTTGGCAAAATAGCTTTGAGCAATAGCAGTGTCTACTATAGTTAGCTATTTTATATGATGTCCACACATATTTGATATAATTATATATGTTTGTATGTGTTTACATGTGGATAAAATTTTCCATTCTGAGCTCTACAAAAGGTAGTTTTGATCATTAGCAGTAGTAGTTAATAGAGACTCTCTTCCTTGAACCCTACAAGGGCACGCTTGGTATTTCCTGAATGATAAGCAAGGTCATTAGAAGAAAGTGTGGTTTCTATAATCCTTGTCTTGGTAAGGTCTTGACACTAAGAGACCGAGTTACGTTTTGCAGGCATCATACTTCTTTGGCATCAAAGTATTTGCTCTACCATCTCTCTCTCTCTCTTAGTCTTTCTCCTCTCTCTCTCTCTCTCTCTGTCTCTTTCACACACACACACACACACACACACACACACACGGGAAAATTCACTCTGCAGGAAAGGCAGCTGTTAACTTACTGATGTTTAGGCTATTCAGACTGTGCTCTGCAAAGCTCAGTTGGGTACCATTCACAAAAGACCCCCTAGGATATGGTGCCTATAGTTGGAATTGGTGCCTTCTGGGGCTCTGCAGTGCTCTTCAAGAGCAGGACTTGTCTTAAAATATTTCCAAAAGATTTTCAATAATAGGAAAAAACACCCATATACATTAGATGTATGGTTTGTGTACAATTCTGGAAATCCACAATTTCCCAGTCTCTTGTCTCTGACTTGTCCACTAGACCTCAAGACTTAGGGTCTATTTTTGAAGCTGTGTCCCAAGTCTTCACCTGGATTCTTCACTGGACTTCTTTTGCCTGGATAGGTCCAGTGACACTTTCATATCACTGCAATCACTGGAATTTGTTGTTTATATTCAGGCATAAGTATGGGAAATATCATTGTTACTCTCTAGAGCCAACATTACTCTTTGGGCACCTCAACCTGGTTTTCCTTTTAATCTTGAAAACCAGACAAGACATCTGCTTCCCTCTGTGCTTCCTTCTTTAGCAAGTCAGTTGTCCTTAATCCCTCCTTTCACTCATTTCTTTCCACCTTGGGCCAAGTTGCTATTTTCCATAGTGTTATTAATCTGTACATCAAATGAGCCAGTAGTTTATCCTATTTGGATATCTCAGAGAAGCGGGATGATGGGGAGTAAGATAGTAATACATGACACTTTTCTCTTATTGAGAACTTTTATTCCTCAAAGTGACCCATTGGCTAGATTGAAGATCAAAATATACAAGAGAACTCAAGAATTCCCAATATCACTATGGATTATATTTGAATATTGGTGCTTTATTTCTGTGAAAGCGTTCTTAGTCCAGAGCTCAGGAAGGAGTATACACACACAGAGGGACACATAGGTTATAAATGATACAAAGATATAAGACATATCAACTACCTATGCCCTATGAAGAATAAGAAAACGAGTTTAGTACAAAACAAAAATAACCAGAATTTTTGAACATCTTGTTTATGCTATAGATTCAGGGAAATACTCAGTATCTGTTATGAACCAGGCTGTCACAGCAATTGTGAAGTACAGATAATGTTGTAGGCCCAGTGAGTGGCAACAAGGCTCAAAGTTGGTGGTCATGATTTGGGTGCAAGTCTGTCTAACTTCAGGGATCTTGTGTTTCCACTACACATGATGCCTGTGAAAATAAAGATGTTTCCAGGGGAAAGGAACCACCCTTTTGGTGGTTATACATGTGTTCTTCATGTATAATGTTATTCACTTTCATATATTCCTCACTGAGACCACATAATAATCATGTAAGTGAGGTATAGGTTATCTTTCCTACTTAGATTCCAGAGCCGAGAGAGGAGGCAGGATCACATAACCACAAAGGCATAAACCAGAATTGGAATACAAACAGTACGACTCTAGGGCCATACCCTGTGCATACCCTGTGGGCCCTACCTGGCTCACCTCCTGTTTTTTTGAGCAGATGAGCTAAGAACAATAGTTATATTAATAAATGTTGAAAAGAATAATATTATTATTTAATGACAATAATTGTTTATATATTTTCTGTGGCTGCTTTCATACTATGAACATTGAGTATTTGTGACAGACAGTATTTGTGACAGGTACAGGCATTGGGTAAATACAGCCATTCCAAATGGGAGAAATTGACCAAAACAAAGGTATTACATGGCCCATGCAAGTCCAAAATCTGGTGGGGCAGTCAAATTCTAAAGTTCCAAAATGATCTCCATTGACTCCATGTCTTACATCCAGGTCAAGCTGATGCAAGAAGTGGGTTCCCATGGTCTTGGGCAGCCCTGCCCCTGTGGCTTTGCAGGGTACAGCCTCCCTCCAGCTGTTTTCATGGGCTGATGTTGAGTGTCTGCAGCTTTGCCAGGTGCACAGTGCAAGCTGTTCGTGGATCTGCCATTCTGGGGTCTGGAGGACAGTGACCCTCTTCTCACAGCTCTACTAGGTGGTGCCCCAGTAGGGACTCTGTTGGGGGGATCCAACACCGTATTTCCCTTCTGTGCCCTAGCAGAAGTTCTCCATGAGTGCCCTACCCCTGCAGTAAGCTTCTGTCTGGCCATCCAGGCATTTCCATATATCTTCTGAAACCTACGCAGAGGTTCCCAAACCTCAATTCTTGACTTCTGTGTACTTGCAAGCTCAGCATCACATGGAAGCTGCCAAGGCTAGGGGCTTGCACCCTCTGAAGCCAGAGATCGAGGTCTACATTGGCTCCTTTCAGCCACTGCTGGATCAGCTGGGACACAGGGCACCAAGTCCCTAGGCTGCACACAGCATGCAGACCCTGGGCCCAGCCCAAGAATCGTTTTCTCCTAGGCCTCTGGGCTGTGATGGGAGGGGCTATGACATGCCCTGGAGACATTTTCCCCGTTGTCTTAGGATTAACATTCAGCTCCTCATTACTTATGCAGATTTCTGCAGCAGACTTGAATTTCTACTCAAAAAAGGGATTTTTCTTTTCTATCGCATCGTCAGGCTGCAAATTTTTCAAATATTTATGCTGTTTCTTTTTTAAAACTGAATGCTTTTAACAGCACCCAAGTCACATCTTGAATGCTTAGAATTTTTTTCCGCCACTTTCCCTAAATCATCTTTCTCAAATTCAAAGTTCCACAAATCTCTAGGGCAGTGGCAAAATGCTGTCAGTCTCTTTGCTAAAACATGACAAGAGTCACATTTTCTCCAGTTCCTAACAAGTTCCTCATCTCCATCTGAGACCACCTCAGCCTGGATCTTATTTTTCATATCACTGTCAGCATTTTTGTCAAAGCAATACAAGTCTCTAGGAAGTTCCAAATTTTCCCACATTTTCCTGCCTTCTTCTGAGCCTTCCAAACTGTTCCAACCTCTGCCTGTTACCCAGTTCCAAAGTTGCCTCCACATTTTGGGGTATTTTTTCAGCAATGCCCCACTCTACTGGTACCAATTTACTGTATTAGCCAATTTTCATGCTGCTGATAAAGACATACCTGAGACTGGGAAGAAAAAGAGGTTTAATTGGACTTAACAGTTCCACATAGCTGGGGAGGCCTCAGAATCATGGCAGAAGGTGAAAGGCACTTCTTACATGGTGGCGGCAAGAGAAAATGAGGACGATGCAAAAACGGAAACCCCTGATAAGACCATCAGAGCCCATGAGACTTATTCACTACCACAATAAGAGTATGGGGAAAACTACCCCCATGATTCAGATTATCTCAGGGTAATTATGGGAGTGGTAATTGTAGGAGTACAACTCAAGATGAAATTTGGTTGGGGACACAAAGCCAAACCATATCAGATGTTAAGCAAAAGTAACTTGTTTTAATAATTCAAGGGTTTCAATAAATCTTATTCCAATTTTATATAAAAGTTGGAGAGATGACTTTCTTAATTTCCAACCACTCATTTTTTGGTGGTTATCTAGATTTTACAGTTGCGAACAGTAAACATAGAAGTTTAATAAAATCTAAATAAGCAGCAGACTCTTTTGTCTTGCTCAGAACCAGATAGCATAAATACCAGACTTGATAATAAGAGAAGATAAAGATCTGCTACTATGCTATCTTGAAAGATAGTTTTAGATATTTGTGATAAATGGTTATAGGGAAAGTGCATACTATGTCATTGGTTACATAATACCAAAGCTGTACCATAAAAAACTTTGAAATAGGTATTTTTTACATTAAGGCAAAATCAGTTATCATCTCTAACTCTTTATGTGCTGTAAACATTTATTCACTTGTTCTCAAGAAAACACAGATTGTTTGCACTTAGAAAACTTACAAACTGAAGAAAACAAGGACAGTGTGATTTATGAATGTGTACTTGTGTATCTTTCATAAGGTTCCATTCCTGGTGGGCATGTAATTTGGCACAATGCTTTTGTTCTTTGGAACGCAAATTTGCAATATGTGCCAAGAGTTTTGGAAATGTTCTTACCATTTGAATCAAAACTTTTAACTTCTAGGAATTTGCCTTAAGGAAGATGTAAAGTACATTCATCATCATGTTAGATATGAGTGAAAAATTTTAAATAATCTGAACAAATAAGTGTAAGAAAATGGCTAACATGCTATATCCAATTATGTTACTATAGTATAGTAATTATAGTATATCCAAGTTGTGGGCTATTTTGCAATCAGTAACATGATGTTAAAATGTATATCTGCTATCTTGGGGGAACATATTACATTAACTGAAAAAGAGGAACTATTTTCTTAAAAATTTGATTATATTAATATATAGCATATATACCTCTATACCTCTATGACAACACTGATTAAAATGTATTACATTCTCCTTTTTATTTATGCATATTCCCCACTACACCAAAGAAATCCAAGGGAAAGGATTGTGTCATTTACTGGTGTAATGTCCTTATTGTGCATAATGCTCAGTATGTTGTAGATAAACTGTAACTTCTTTCGAATAAATAAGAAAGGAGAGAAAATCTGGTGGTCTTTATATAATGGAATTATACTTTTTTTACTTTTTATATTTTATTTAGTACTTTCTTATTTATATAATCAGAACAGACAATTTAAAAAGTAATAGTAAATTTACATATTGAAAAAGAGAGATGGTATCTTTTCTCCAAAACTGCTGGCTTAGATATATAGTGTTGAAATGGTTCTTTCTAATTTGGCTCTAGTTTAAATAACCCTCTCTTAATGGGCCAACCTTCAAGATCATATCTGTTGCTTGGCTTCCTTTCTACCCTGTGGTATTCTTTTACAGAATGAAGTATCCAACAGTGCAATGCTTAATCATTATTAGCTCTAATTTGGGAAATTGAGCCTTGAAGTAATAAGTGTTTGGGGTCTGAATCTGTGAATGCTACTCACTCTCAGCTTTCCTTTCATCAAAGGAGTTTGTCTTCATTTGCAAACATTTCTTTTCTCTTCAAAACATCTTCCACAGTGCCTTTGCCAGGTAAATACATTCCTTCCTGAAATATTAAATCAATACATCAAATTAATTGCCACGAGTTTTGAGACCTGACACCAAAAGAGAATACACAGCCTCTAGCTCAATTCAGAGGTCACTATACTGAATTGCTTTTACAATCTTTGAATTATGCATTTGAAATGCTTGCTGCTGTATCTTGATTGGAATGTATTTTTTTAGTGTGAAAATAATTGACAGGAATTAGTGTTTTTTTTTCCTTTTCAAAGAAAAATCCAGGGTCAAATGGAAGCCTCTTGCACGATCAACAAACAAGACACACCTTTCAGATTTATTTACTTCGATCAATAGATTGCAAATGTCCTAATGTAACTTGAATACGTCATCTCTGTTTGGTTGCCAAGAAGATAATCTGACTCTTGGTTTTATTTCCTCAACCATATCCTTCACTGAGAATCTGGAGAAAATCCCTCAACATTTTCATCAAAGGGATGTTTGATGTAGAAAATCTGAGCAATGAGAAAACCCAGGATCCAAGACAACAAAGGAGAGTTTCTATTTGCACGTATTACGAAGGTTCAGCCCACCGTTTTCTTACCCAGCTAATCTTATACTTTAATTGTCCAAGGTTGTATAGAATTCAAAAAATGATCAGCAATTAGCCTATAGGATGCTTTTGTAAAAATTAGAAAAGGACACTCCTGGTGGACAGATCAGTTAGGAAAAAGAACCTCCTTGGATGAATCCTGGGGTGCAAGGTTAGTCACCGGCACCCTGTTTCCCATTTGGCTTAGATTCTTTGTGAAATACACAAATGCACAACCCAGGATAGCAGCCCTTGGGTAAAGGATGAGTGTATGAGAATTGTATGAAGCATCTGAGAGGTATGGTATGAAAGATGCCCTATAGCACCTGGGAACACATCCAAATCTCAGTTGGCATGGGTCACGTGTAGTGGTAGCTACAGGTCTCAGAAATAGTTCTTGGCCATTTCAGAGAATACCGTTCATGCTATTGCCAAATTCAAAGCATGAGGAACAGCTGATTTTTATATATTGCTGATGTTTGACACACAAAATGGCAATTTTCTATGATTCAACCTAAATAAGTCTCCTATTAGTAGTGCTTGGCCATTTTCCGATGTTTTGATTAAAATACTATTTGTCTCTTATTCTTACACCTCAATGTCTTTATATTCTTCCCCCTCCACCACTACATAAACTGAACTATTATCTTAAATGGGAGCCATCTCTGTATGGAGCTGTTAACTCTTGATAATGTTGAAAATAACTTTGATTTGATCTTATTGCTACTGTCAGCACACTGAGTGGGTGCCAGTTTCAGGACACAGTAGTAGGTTAGGGACTTTTTAATCAATGAAAAGTTTGTAGCAGAAGAATCACTAGTACTGCTTGTTAAATATACCTAGAAACATGAAACAATTGGAATTGTTTCTGGACAAATATTCTACAAAATGCATGTAGTGTTTTTGTAGGTTATAATGCTTACAGTGAGCTTCAAGAAACTCTAGAACTTATGCTTCTGTGTTTTGCTGCTTTGTTTATTATAGGGAAAGAAAAGAAAGGAAGGAAAGAAGTTGAATATTCTTTCATGAATGGATAAAATATGGTATATACCTACAGCTGAGTAGTTCAAATGGAGCAAATAGATGTACAGCATATCCTTGAATAATATTGTTTCATTCAAGTCATTTATTGTAATATTGATGAGAAAAAAACATCGGTTCCCAGCGTGGGCCACTGTCTGTGTGGAGTTGGCATGTTCCCCTGTGTGGATTTTCTCTGGATACCCTGGTTTCCTCTCACATGTCAAAGATGTACACACTAGGTGATTTGACCTGCATACATGGTCCCAGTCTGAGTGAATGTGGGTGTGTGTGAATGCACCCTGCAATAGAATGGTATCCTGTTCAATGCGGGTTTCTGCCTTGCACCCTAAACTTCTGGGATAGGTTCACTCTGGCCAGTCTATGACACTGAACTTAAGTAACTGGGTAAATAATTATCTTACTTGTTTTTATTAACCTTTCTTAAATGTATGTATAGTTTGCACTTATCTCAGTGTTTAATATTAGAAGTGTGTTGGATTTTATTTAGAAGTTTGGTGACATTAGGAGAAATATGCCATAGGAACTTAACTCTTATTTATATCAGTCTATGGTAAAATTGGTTTTATTATACCTTGCTTTGCTTAAAGTCACAGCTTCCAAGAACCTATCAATGACGTTAGGTGAGTCTTACTATATAGTTATCAATGTGATAGATTTCAAAAACAAAGTTCATTGGGAGGGGGTAACTTCAGAATAATCCATATAGAATGATACAATTTATGTAAATTTTACAAACACATAAAACATTTTAAAATGCTGTTTATATACACAAAAATATGATGAAAGTTTAAAACAAAGGTGAGTAGATTACATGTGCACTCCAGAATTATGTGTGCCTCTGGGGCATACATATGTGTCCTCTGGGGTAACATGAGAGGGACTAAAATTGAGGAAACAATGTTGGCTACATCTGGAATATTATCAAATTAGAAATAAATATGGAAATATGTTAATATTTGTTCATTCTGGACAATAGGCCATGAATGTTGGTCACATTACTTCCTTCAATTTTTATGTTTGAATACTTAAGAATAAAGATATAACAATGATCATCTGTGTAAGTCTGTTTTACGTGGAAAATTTAAATATTAACAAATTAGTGGATTTTTCTTTAAAAATGCAGATGCTGTTACCTTTTTAATGCCATCAGAGGGTATCAGGCACTTCAGATTCACAGAGTTACAGCGATCTAAGGTTCTGAGTGAAAGACATCCTCGTTGAAATGACTTGATTTTCTTAAACAATTATTTTAGAAAAATGGCCAAAATTGAAATCAGGAAAACTGACTTTCAGCATAGATTTGATTATCCTCACTTGGAAAACAGCCATTGCGCATTTGTTTGATAAAACAGATTTCAATGTAGGGCCTTGTAGTTAGATATAATTTTTACGTAATGTCATTGAATAAATGATAGTTTTACATAACTGTGTGTATATAGTTTTATGAAATTGGGGAAGGCAGGCAAAAGCTTGGTAGTATAGTCTCAGACCTTTAAATAGTATGTAAAAGGCTCCACAGATTCATCTCCATTGCTCCACAGTACCAATAACCAGTGCAGAATACCAGGGCTGAAAGAAACTTCATTGAAGTTGTTAGTCTCTTTGAATCCTAGAAGAAGTCTTCATTTGAGTCTTTGAAAAAGTCTTCATCTGAGTCTCCCTCTGTGTGGAGATGGTTACATGCAGCTTTTCGGTTAACAACAGAAACAACAAAAATGTGGACAGTCATTATCTAGATAAATTATATACTTTCTCTTCTCTTCTTACATCGTCGTGTACTGCCTCCCTTCTTCAACCTGTTCATATGCTTGAGATGAATGACTCCAGTGTCTTTCACGGAGAGGGAGGTAAGCAGGAAAACCCTGGTATGTACACTGCGTGGTGTACGTTTTTGAGAGTTGAAGGTGGAGTAAGAGGGCACTGGTTCAAATATTAAAATTTGTTATTCTTGTACTATTAGGTAGAACTGTGACACTCTAACCATTTTATATGCCTTTTCCTCAGAATCTGGCAAAGGAAGATGTGATATAAGTTTAAGATGAAACAAAGCATAAAATTATTCACTCAAGTTGCAGCCTTAGAATGGTATAGATTCCAATAATAGACATCCATGTAGGACATGTGTAAATGAAGATATCTAAGACAAGAAAAATAAAAGATGAAGGAGTAGATTTTAAACACAGAAATTATTAACACCTTTCTGTAATACTCTAGGTTTCAACATCCTATGTGCCATACATATATTATGCTAAAATATTTTAATGCCATTGTCAAAAACATTAGTTGGTTAAAAAACCCAGTTGAACTTGGCTTTATTATTCTGTTTTGACCTAATTCCTTTGGAAGTCACTTACTTTATTTATATGTTAATGTTTTTATCTGTAGTATAAAATGGTATGAGATTGTAGGAGGTAAATACAGTTCTCATGGGCAAATTAAATGGCAGTACATGTTAATGCAGCAACAAACAGCATAAACTTTTTTCTTTTTTCTTTTTGAACTTCGTATTTATAAATCCCTTAGGAAGAACCACTTGATAGGAGGTCACAGGTAGCATCTGTAGATGTTTTTAATTGGTGTTTTCGTTGTTGAGTAATGGAAGAGTCTTAAGATATTATTCAGTCAGTCTATTGTTCTCAGAGCTGCCCATGGTCTGTGTGGGAATTAGACAAAGGCATCTTTCCTCCAGTCGGCATGGCCCAGTGCTAGGGCTCATGGCTTGGTGAATGAGTGCAGGCTGGATTTCAGTCCTCATTCAGCCCTTTAGCTGGGCACTCTTGTTCAAAATATGACCTACTCAAATGTACGTGCCAGCCCTGGTGGTTGTTCTCCAAAATCCGTGATGGTTTATAAAACCCTCTTCTTCACATTAGTACAAGGAATACACACCTGAGCATTAAAGGGCAACTGCAGTGGGCACATGCATTGAGTATTAGTGTGTTCTTTGAGTTCAGTGATTTACAGTAATCTGTACAGAGGCAAACACAAATGAATAATTAGGGTCATGTAAATGTAGACAGTGAAGACCCCATGCTTTACAGACTGAACTTGGAGCAAGTGAAAATAGCAAGACTGAGAAATCTGTGCAATTGTATATCAGCTCTGATTCACTAAAGTACATGAACCACTGAGGGACCCAGAACAGAATCAAAGGATAATGTATATGCAGGACACACATGTGCACAAGCATGTGTATGTCTTTTGTTTCAAAGCAATTTTTATCCAAATTGCATATCCATTGCTTAAGAAAAAATGTGATTAAAAGGTTCATTTTGAAACTATTGGCTAAGGGATAAATATATTTATATACAATTTGTATATGTCCTATAAATTTTATGAAGAGATATTTAGCAGTTGGATTTGGAGTATATTTCAAAATAAAGATCTTCAGAATTCAGGGCTTGGTTTGGGGACACAATCCAAAAAGCATGGCAAGATTATTTCTTAGATTTTTCAAATGGCCTCAGAAGTCACGTAGGCTGTTTCTGCACCTCATGGTAGTCTGCTTTCAGTTGCATTTGTGCGAGTCATCCACGTTAGGATTAGTTCTTTTGGTAACAGGGAGATCACCATATTTAAGGTAGTTTGTGACCTTTTGGATAGCCTTAGTTACTAGACAGAGTTTATATGGTCATGCTGAGATCTTTTCCTTATAATGTCCATCCGTGGGCTCTACTTCTGTTTCTTGGACAAACCCAGAATAAGACTGCTCTCTCTTCTATGTGACAACGCTGCAGATATATGAAATGGTATAATTTCCCTGTCTCAAGACTGAGAAAATAGTAGACTAGACAATGGTAAAACAAACTGAAAAAGAAAAAAATATCCAGGAAGTGGAGAGATTATTCCAAGTCTTTGTTTTTGCAGACACTTGCACCCCTTTATGAGAATTTATTTGTATAGAATAATAACTCTCTTTTTGTGATTTAATAACCACATGCTGAGGAAATACATTTTGCTTTCCAAATTGTGGATGAATAACAATGCCAGAAGAGCTTTTATAAAGGCAAAAGAACCAATTACTTGTCCTCCTTGTTTCTAATATTGTAGTCTCATATAAAGTAGAGGGAAATAAATGAAGCTTACTATGATGTTACTTCTTAGCATATGTTAGCATACGTTTATATCATAAAGTACACATTTTGGGTTTTTTTCCTCGATGAGCTTTTGTTGAAAATTATAGAATTTGGTACAAGTCTTCAAGGTCATTTGGTACCAAGTGTCTAGCAGTGAGCAGGAGAAGCGTATCTTACAGTCTTTTTAATTCCAGAGGATGTTCCAGATACTAGCTTTAATTTTTACTCACACTAAAATTTTAAAGGAGCAAACCTAGAAAGTTCCCAGAAAACATATGTAATTATTAGAATACAGGACTAACTAGGTAATTTTTGATATATTGATTCTTACATCACCATTCAAATTGTAGTTATAAAGACAGGAATAAATAGGGAAATACTCATGATATTGTGTGTTTCAGTTAGGAACGCTTTCAGCTTAAAATACCAGAGAACCCAAATATCAGTGGTTTAAACAAATAGGACTTTTTTTTTTTCCACCTAATAAAACATCTGGCTATAGGCTTTTGCTGGCCTATTTTACTATTAAATGATATTATCAAAAATCCAGGATTTTTTCCATCCTTTGGTTATGCCATATCCAGGTGTGTCACCTCAAGGTCACAAGATAACTAATACAGGCCTGGACACCACAATCACATTACAAGGCAGGCATGAGGGGCAGGAAAGGTAGAAGAGCACAATGGCCTGGATGGTGAGAACATTTCTCTTCTCATAGCTCTCTTTTAATAGAAAAGAAAATATTTTAACCTAGATACTTTCAAACCTACTTACGCAAATATCTCACTGGACAGCACTTGTTAACTTGATCACATAATGGCAAGTGAAAATATCAGTTTCACAATTATGGCTATGCTATGATAATATGTATTTACAATATTAATGGGGAAAAATTTTAGAAACTAGTCTAAAATGATTACCAGTAGCTGAGAAAAATAGAATGATGGGATCTAACCATCTACCTACCTACCTACCTACCTAAGCTGTCTATCTTATCTAGTTTCCTAATGCTTTATAATGTGGCTACCTTAGGTAACTAAATCATGCATTTATAATAAAATTAAATGTATTTAACCTTAAAGATATTAGACTTCAACTTGACTGATTCATTGCTTTACCAAGTATCTCATTTGACATCACATCCACACATCTATACTTAACCAAAGCAGGGAAAGGAGCAGGGAAGCCATGCTGGTATCTTTTAGCTAGAGCACATTCAGTATCACAACCAATGCCTTCCCCAGTGTTTACAGACTCAAAACATGATTATATTGATTTCTTTAAAAATCTATACTGCGAATCATATTTAAACATAAAATATACTTAGTATTGGCATGGAAACATTGTGATTAGTTTCATCTAGTTTCATGAGCTCCCTCTTTACTCACTTTCTGCTTTCTTGGCTACTCTTTTCAGGCTCATTTGATGGTTTCTCCTGATTTTTTTCAACCTTTGACAGTTGAAGTTTTCTGGATTCAGTATTCAGACTTTATTTTTGCTCTGTTTTTACTTACTCTCTAAATTATCCAATTTCTCCTAACTCCAAATTTCTATCTAAGCATAGCTATCATCCTTAAACTTCAGACACTAGGCCAGGCGCAGTGGCTCATGCCTGTAATCCCATCACTTTGGGAGGCTGAGGTGGGCGGATCACCTGAGGTTGGGAGTTCAAGAGGAGCCTGACCAACATGGAGAAACCCCGTCTCTATTAAAAATACAAAATTAACCGGGCGTGGTGGCATGCGCCTGTAACCCCAGCTACTCGGGAGGCTGAGGCGGGAGAATTGCTTGAACCAAGGAGGTGGAGGTTGCAGTGGGCAGAGATCGCGACACTCTACTCCAGCCTGGGCAACAAGAGCGAAACTCTGTCTCAAAAAACAAACAAACAAAAAAACTTCAGACTCTATTCAACAGCATACTTTATATCTCCTCTTGGATGCTATATATAAACAGCATATAGAAGACCAAACTGTCAAAATTACCCAGACCTGCCAGGTTTTTGTTCCACCTCATAAAATACACCCTTTCTAGTTATTAAGGCAAAAGCATTGACATCATTCTTGAATTCCTTTTTTTTTTTTTTTTTTTTTTTTTAATCTCCAACTGCAGTGGAATCCATAGGCAAATTTTTCAACTCTTCTAAAAATGTCTCAGATATGACCACTTCTCACCACATTCATTGGTATCGCTCTGGTCCAAAATCACCTCATATTTTTTATGGACTGTCATGATAACCCTCTACTGGTCTTCCCAGTCTGGCCCTTGTTCTTCTATAGCCCATCCTATTTTGTTGAGTGGAAGAAATTTAGGGTTGACATATTTCATGCTAATTAAGATGCTTCTGCTGGATGTTAATATTCAAGCTGTTTTCCTTTTGTCTGTTTGTATTTGTCTTTTTTCTTTCCTTCCTCTCTCCCTCTCTTCTTTTCTTCCTTCCTTTTATTCTTAAGATTAAAGCTGTATGCAGTTTTTAACATTGTTCATTATAGTCATTAAGTTCTAGTCACTGTTCACACATAACCACTGTATCCATATGGGAAGTATCCATAATTCATTGACTCACCACCTGTTTGAGATAGAAAGGATCTTGGAGATCATATGATTCAACTACTTCACCTTACACATGAGACAGGTAAGATCCAGAGAGGGGAGGTGACTTTAGCATGATCATACAGTTTTTTATTGACTGAATTGAAACCCAATTCTAAGATATCTCATGTGTAGACTAGTGTTTTTCCAAAGTAGAAAATATCTACTAGATATAATATATCTAATATGTAAACCTCCTCATGACTTAGGTCTAAAAGGTGCTCACTCCACAATCTAATCAGCAACAGAATGAGTTTTCTCATGAAAACACAATTTTGTAAATTGCAGATTAGGTGGCTGCCATGGTGTCGTATCAGCATAACTCAGGTGCATTGACAGCATTGCCTTGGAAAAATGTGTGTGTGTATGTGTGTCTCAGGTAATATTCAGTTATAAAAATACACACACACACATGCATGCTTGATAGAAGGGAAACCATTCGTGATGGAGCAAGTATATAGTTGAGTGTGCCTTTATAATTTTGTGTATAAGGGACTCAGGTGTGTGTGGCTAACAAATCATAAATAACTTAACTACAATATTGAAAATTGTAATAGTCTTAATTAAAAAATAGGCCATGATGATAGAGAATAGCTGAGGGAGGGACCTACTTAGAGAAGATGATCAGGGAAGGACTCTGAGAAGTGTACATTTAATACACGACCTGAAGTGTGTAAAACAGGGAGAAGAAACCGCATGGGCAAAAGCCTTGAAAGTGGAAAGAGCTGGGAAGAACATTCTTGAGTGTAAGATATCAGGTGTGAGGACTGAGTGAAGTTTTAGGCAGGGTATTCCAGGCCATGAAAGAGGTAGTTTAGATCTCATTCCAAGTGCAGTGGAAAATCTTTAAAGAATATAAAACAGGAGGGTGATATGCATGATTTTTCTGCAAAGATTTCTAGGTAGTAAAACCAAAAGCAGGTGTTAAATCCACATGTCGGTTAGGTGAGCACCCTTCACAGTCATACCATAGACATCACTAATGAGAGAGTGAGAACCCCATCACTAGGGTACTGGTGCAGAGGAGGCTGGGCAACCACTTTATGGGGATATGATAGAGGGGGATTAAAGGATTATAGGTGCATGAAGTTATGTATTGACCTTTATGATCCTCTCCAAACTTTAAGCTTCTATAGTTCTATCAACTAAGCTAATTATTGAAAATTTCTTTTTAAGAATAAAAGAAAACCATAAGATCAAAGGGGTTATTCTTCAGAAGGGAATTCCCACCCTCCCCCCAAACCATAGAAATCAAGTTTATACTTATCTAGAAAGGTGGTATCCCCCTTCCTACATTGGAGCTGCGGAATATAATCTGAACTCCCTTCCATTAGAGCAGAAGGTCTTATTTTTTTGTGTGATATCTCTCACTGAGTAATCTTGTTTAAAATGAAAGTCACCAGGTCCTATACCTTGGAGATTCTGTTTCAGTAGACCTGAGGTAAGGTTTGTGAAACTGCAAATGTAATAAGCAAACCAGGAGATTCCAATAGATGAGGTGGATGAAGTGAACAAGGACTGTACTTTGAGAAACAGTGGGCTTTGTGACAACAAAAGAAAAAACAAAACAAAACCCATTTAGACCCTAGCTCTAGTTCACCTCTAGCCATCCTCCACTGAACTCAGGAGTATTACAGCTGTAAGGATAGTTTAACTTGCATTGTTAGGTTATGCAACCTTTCTGAGCCAAAGTTTCTTCATCTATAATGACACTTACCGTAATATGCTATTGTGAGGGCCACAGATTCAAAATACAGAATGCTGACCTGAGCATCTGGCACATCACAGCTGCTTAATAAACAAAAGCTCTTATCTGCTTTATTTCAGCCTGATTTATTTAGCTTCCTTCTTACTACTCATCTCTATTCTGTCATGCAGAGTCAGCATCCACCTGTGTTGGTTTGTTTCTCAACTATTGTCTTCTTCTTGCCTTGACCTCTCTTGCAGACTCCTAGAGACTTGCCTTAAGCAAGTATCACCTTAATTAAAGTTTTTTTTCCATCTCTGCATTATTATAATGACTCTAGAAGAAAACTCCGATGTTACAGCCATGGAATAGCTATGACCATCAAATTAGGTTAGTCTTGTGTTTCCTGTTACTTAACTTACAATTATCTCTTGTAAATCTACTCATCTTTCCTGTTTAATCTAACATGAGTACTGCAAAGCAGAAAAAAACTATGCAGGAGACAGATGAGATTCTGGAAAATGCTACCAAATTATGGAAAACATTTGAATACCATTATCTTTTGCAGAATATAAACAAAACTTAAATGGAGAAAGGTCGGTCCACTCTGATGGATTGGGCCTACTAATTTGCATATGTTGTCTTTAAAAATTCAAATTTAAAAGACCTATAAGGGTAAAAGTAATAAAACGACTAAAACATGGCTGAATTAACCATTTTTTTCCCTCAAAGCCTCATGTATGCTTGAAGTAAAGAGGCTGTTCCAGTCTATTTGAAATTAAAAAGAAATATTCTTTGAATTAAATATAATTGCAAGTAAAGTCTAGACTGTGTTTCGGGAGAATCAGGGGACAAGTTAAATTAAATGTTTTGGGAATGTTAGTATTCATAGAATATGGCTAGTTTCATTTGCTAGATTCCACTTAACTTGCCTTTCAGTAGGCCAAAAAAGATGTCAAGATAAATAACTATGTTTTTTCCAATAAAAATATTGTCTTGTGGTCTTATTTTGTTTTTAAATAAACTTCTAAAAGAAATTTATTAAAAGGTATAAAATTAAAGTCCTACTTAGCCACATAAACATATGTTTATTTAAAGAGAATAAAATTTCAGTAAATGAAAATTGTCCTAGAAAATCCAGGCCCTGTCATTTTCTCCTTAACTCTTCACCTTTCCTTTACCTCTGGGTTGGAAAGTTACAGTTTTTATCTACTATTCATTTGTGTATGTTGAAAGGGGGAAGCTATGGCGAAGAATAAGCTTTCTCCTTCTTGCTCTCTGCAAAGTCAGGGGAAAAGTTTGACCACATTTTCTTTACCCAATCTACCATAGATGGGCCCCTAGGTTGATTCCGTGTCTTTGCATAGCACTGTGATGAACATATGAGTGCATGGGTTTTTTTTTTTTGTTTTTTGTGTTTTTTTTTTGTTGTTGTTATAATGATCTATTTTCCAGTAATGGGATTGCTGGGTTGAATGGTAGTTCTGTTTTATATTCTTTGAGAAATCTCCAAAGTGCTTTCCACAGTGGCTGAGCTAATCTATATTCCAACCAACAATGTATAAGCATTCCCTTTTCTTCACAGCTTAACCAGCATCTGTTATTTGTCTTTTTAATAGTAGCCATTCTGACCAGTTTGAGATGGTATCTCATTGTGGGTTTTGATTTGCTTTTCTCTGATGATTAGTGATGATGAATATTTTTTCATATTTTTATTGGCCACTTGTATGTCTTCTTTTGAGAAGTGTCTGTTCATGTCCTTTGCCCATTTGTAATAGGGTTTTTTGTTTGTTTGTTTGTTTGTTGATTTGTTTAAGTTTCACATAGATTCTGGATATTAGATTTTGTCAGATGCATAGTTTGAAAATATCTTCTGTCATTCTGCAGGTTGTCTGTTTACTCTAGTTTATTTTGCTATGGAAAAACTTTTTAGTTCAATTACATCCCACTTGTTAATTTTTATTTTTGTTGTAATTCCTTTTGGGGACTTAGCCAGAAATTCTTTGCCAAGGCCAATGTTGAGAAGGCTATTCCCTAAGTTTTCTATAGTGTGAAGTCTTACATTTAAATCTTGAATCCATCTTGAGTTAACTTTTGTATATGATGACTGGTAGGGGTACAATTTCATTCTTCTGCATATGGCTAAACAGTTATCTTAGCACCATTTATTAAATAGGGGAGTCCCTTCCCCATTGCTTGTTTTTGTTGTTCTTGTCAAATATCATATGGTTGTAAGTGTGTGGCTTTATTTCAGAGTTTTCTATTCTGTTCCATTGGTCTATGTGTCTGTTTTTGTACCAGTACTGTGCTGTTTTGGTTACTGTAGGCTCATAGCATACTTTGAAGTTGGGTAGTGTGATACCCCTGGCTTTGTTCTTTACGCTTAAGATTGTTTTTGTTATTTGAGCTATATTTTGATTCCATATGAATTCTAGAATATTTTATTCTAATTCTGTGAAGGATGATGCTGGTATTTTCATCCAAATAGTGTTGAATCTGTAAATTCTTTTTGATAGTATGGAGAGATACTGATTTTTTCAATCCATAAGCATGGACTGTTTTTCCATTTATTTATATCATCTCTGATTTCTTTCAGCCATGTTTTATGGTAGAGTTTATTTTTTTAACTCTTTGGTTAGCTGTATTCATAGGTATTTTATTTTCTTTGTGGCTATTGTAAATGGGATTATGTTCTTGATTTGATGGTCAGCCTGGACATTGGTATATAGAAATGTTACTCATTTTTGTACATCTATTTTGTATCCTGAAACCATACTGAAAGTGTTTATCAGTTCTAGTAGCCTTTTGGCAGAGTCTTTAGGGTTTTCTAAGTATAGAGTAATATCATTAGCAAAGGAGATAGTTTGACTTCTTTTCCCATTTGAATAACTTTTTATGTTTCTCTTCCATTATTTTTCAATATGAAACTTATTTATTGAACTCTAAGAGATAATAAACCTGACAAAAATTAGTACAATTCAACACTAAAGCTCATACAGGTGGAAAAGTGAAATTTACAAAATTTATTGATGATTTTGCTAATTCTAAATTATGAAAGAGTGTATAAATTTGCTTCAAGTTTGTTTATCTTAATGAGCTTTCAACTTTGTTTAATGAAAGTTTTAAAATTTGTTAATATAGGGTTTTTTCCTCAATAAGATTGCTGTTTTTAAAATTATTTTTATTAAGCCATTCAAATGAATGATTACATAACTTTAAGAAGATTTTGTTTTGTTTTGTTTTTTTTTCCTTTAGATGGAGTCTCACTCTGTCGCCAGGCTGGAGTGCAGTGGTGCGATCTCAGCTCACTGCAACCTCTGCCTCCCAGGTTCAAGCGATTCTCCTGCCTCAGCCTCCTGAGTAGCTGGGACTACAGGCACCTGCCACCATGCCCAGCTAATTTTTGTATTTTTAATAGAGACAGAGTTTCACCATGTTGGCCAGGATGGTCTCGATCTCTTGATCTCATGATCTGCCTGACTCGGCCTCCCAAAGTGCTGGGATTACAGGCATGAGTCACTGTGCCTGGCCAAGAAGATATTTTTGAGTACGTATGACATGCATATGACAGAAAATTCAAAAGTTAAAGTGGGTATACAATGAAAATAAGTCTCTCTTTTTTTTATCTTTAGCTATATAGTTACTTCCCTTTAATCCTTTACTGTCACTAGGTTCTTGTAGATCTTTCCAGTGCTATTCTAAAGAATCATCTCAAACTTTAATGTGTACATGTATCTTGTTAAAATGTGATTTAAGATTTAGTGGGTCTGGAGTGAAGCTTAAGATTCTGAATTTCCGGTGAAACCCCGTCTCTACCAAAAAAATACAAAAATGTAGCTGGGCAAGGTGGTGGGCGCCTGTAGTCCCAGCTACTCCGGAGGCTGAGCCAGGAGAATGGCGGGAACCCGGGAGGGGAGCTTGCAGTGAGCTGAGATCCGGCCACCACACTCCAGCCCCGGCGATAGAGCGAGACTCCGTCTCAAAAAAAAAAAAAAAAAGATTCTGAATTTCCACCTCCTGAAGCTGATGTTGCTGGCCCAGGACTATGCACCCAATGGCAAGGTTGTGAAGGACATTTGTTTCTATTTGTCTCTCTGTTTGTTTGTTTATTGGACTGAAGGGAGCAAGATAGTCTCGTAAACAGATGCAGTTTTCTGCTTTCTACTACTACCTCAGCACTAGAGTTCCAGCTTTGAGCTTTACATTGTTACAAAGCTTTCTTCCAATCTTTGTCTTAAGTGATAATCTATACAGTATTTAAAAAATCAAAGCATAATTGAAGAATGAAACTTAGCGATATGAAGCCTGATACTGGATGATGTATAAATTACGAGGACTATGAGAAATCTTTTTTACAAATTTTTAGTCTGCTATTTAAACAAGGTTAGAAAAGTTACCAGATGAAGATAACCTCCTAAATTTTGGCAGAAGGCATGCTGTAAACTTTAGCTTGGAGCCTGTACTATTAATCTAATAAAGATGCTATCATACTTGGAAATGATGCAGTTAAGCTCCCTGAAATCAATATAAAGTACAAAGATCATTTAAATATTTTAAAGTCATAAACATTAATATTCTATCTTCCTATACAAGTAGTCTCCAGAAATGACTGTATTCAATATCACAAGGGATACAAACGTTGTCTTTGTTGAACCTGTATGTAAAGGTAATTCTGAAAGCATGGGGGGCAACTCCCAAAACAATATCAAAAGTTCCTGTTTGTTTCTTGCTCTGTGCAGGAAAGTGAAGAACGGAGGACTTACATTTGTCCACCTTCCTTGTCAACAGCGTATGTTACTATGAGTACTTGCTGACCCAATACAAGGTTTCTTTTTACAAACAGAACCAATATCAAAGATACTCTTCAGAAATAAAGATTTGAACTATAGATGTCTCAATTTCTGCATAATTGGCAGAAAGAGCCAGGAGAATACAGGTTTCTGTATGATGCCAAGTCAGTGTGTATCAATGACCCCATTGCTTTGAATGACTCCAGGGATCTGCCATATGGAGAGTTATTTCGCTCGGTGCTGAGATGGTTATTTTTAAATATTTGAGGCTACAAAGGGAGAATGGTTTGTATCTACTTAATCTTCTTGAGCACACACTATTCTACTTAGAGTTGTGATTCTCAAACCTAAATTATGTAGTAGTATACAAAATGATATGCACAAGTCATAGTAGAAACAGCACAACCTTTCAAAGTTTCAATTGAATTAAAAGTTTTACAGCCCCATATCAAAACAAAATAACACTACAACAAGCAATAATTTATGAAAGGGTATAATGAAAAATTCTGATGAATTTTTAAGTTAAACGTAAGATTTGAAAATAATATCAGGCTTAGGAGTATGCTTTTAGTCCCTGTGGAATACAGATTTATTGGCCAGTAGGAGGATATTTCAGTGGGAAACTTTTTGAAGTACTACGAAATACATTAAAAGCATGTGAGATTAGAGACCAGATTATTTGAGTAGAAATGACATTTCTGTGCCGCCTATGAGACTCCAGAGTGCCTGTATGCAAAACATTTTGAGACCACAGAAGTTACTATCCTATTTCTGAAATACTGATTTTCTGCATGAAATTAGGAAGTGACATAGAGTTTGCTAACACATCCAGACAGGCTTAGGAGATGTCATCAATGAATTTTTAACGTATAATCTGTATAGAGAAAAATCCGTGTCTTTGGGTTTTATGGAGACTAAAATAGGTAAAAACATTTTTCTACAAGTTGCCCATTTCTCCTGCTAGTAGGGAGCAAGCCACTTCTTTACAGAATGCATGGCATAGTAAAATAAGTCACACAGACTGAGTTTTAATCTTCAGCATTGGATCTTAGACAGGAAACTAAAGTTCTCTAGGTCTGTGTTCTCTGAAAAGTGGGACAAGTACAAAGATGAAAGAAGCTAATAGTGGATCAATGTTTATGTTCTTCTCTCTTTTTTATTTTCATCTTTTATACCTTCCCATTCCTACCCCCTTCTCTTTGGGCTTAAGAAGTTAACAATAAACAGTACATCTTCATTTGAAAGGGAAAGTGGTGCTCTATATTAGATCAGACTCAGTGACCTGGGTGTTTACCAATCATGAGATTCTCTCTGGAGATTCATGAAAGCTTTTTGCTAAGAAAGCATTTAGAGAAATAGTCAACTACCTAGTGTATAAGTACATTTATATCTTTCTGTTTACCGTCACTTTCAAACTGAATATATATACAAAAATGACCTAGAAACAAGCAGAGAAAAGCCGTGTGGCATTTAGATGCATATCGCATATGCATAATTGATTTCTTAAAAGGTTAAATACCCTTAGCATATGTGTGGATAGTGATATACCCATGATGAGCCCATAAGTATTATGGCAGTGGCTTTGTTTTACATAATTCTAAAGTAAATGTCATGTTTCTTCTTCAGGGATTCCAGGACTGGGATTCAGAAAAGCATATGTTTCCAAGTAGATAGCTGGGCAAGAGAGGCTACTTTCCCAAATATAAGGACCATTCATGTAGCTAGTACACTGAGCTTTATGAAGCTCAGGCTGCCACTAAATTCTCTTTAGAATTGAAATGCAATTACATATTGAGGACAAGTGCTAAATATAAACAGGAAAGACCAAATACATGCCTTTATTTTTTCCTTTGTTTTTGCAGTATATTTGCAGAAAGAATTAACCACCTCAAAGACACTATAATCCTTAATTGAAACACACAGATCAGTCAACTTGGTGAATCCTTCAGCATCTTTTGTCAAAAGTTTGTAGCAGCTCTGAAGGACTGGTCTTTTCTTATATTCATAAACAATTATAAAGATGCTAAGGAAATTAATAAATGAAGCAAGTAACTAAGAAGTATACCAAATGAAGTATCATTAAATATGTCCTGAATATTTAAAAATAGGCACTATGTTGCATGAGGATACATAAGTAAGGGGTGAAGACTACATAAAAGTGAGTGATTATTACAAAAATTCAAATTATGAGCTTCTTCTTTGGGGAAGGAAGGAAATACAATTTGTATGGTATACACAGGGGTTTTCACTGCATGCATGATCTACATGTATTTATTATTGTTTAATAATATTATACAATCTTTACAGGGTATCCCATATTTCCTAATTTTTTAAAGTGGCAAAGGCAAGCTGGGTATGGTGTCTCATGCCTGTAAACCAGCAAGGCCAAGGTGAGTGGATCACTTGAGCTCAGGATACAAGACCAGGCTGGGCAACATGACAAAACCCCATCTCTACAAAAATTAGCCAAGTGTGAATTTTTAATGTATAATCTGTATAGAGAAAAATCTGTGTGGTAGTGTGTGCCTTTAATCCGAGCTACTCTAGTGGTTGAGGTGGGAGGATCGATCAATCAATTGAGGCTGCAGCGAGCTGTGATTGTGTTACTGCACTCCAACCTTTCTTTCAAAAAAAGAAAAATAGAAAAGACAAAATGACAAAACATAGTGAAGAGAATGCAAAATTAAGTTGGTAAAAAATCCAATGTAATATAATTATAATAATAAAAGTAAATATATGAATCTTAGGTTGAAGAATGTATTTTTCTATTATACTTAAAAAAAATTGATATATGCCATGTGCAAGATACAACTAAAACATAAGTCCCTGAAAATAGGAATATAGGAAAAGATATGCTAGACAAATATTAACAAAGAAAACTATTGTATCTATATAAATAGTTTAAGAACTGGACTTTAGGATAAAATGCAATGTTTATTCTGCCTGCAATTCTTTTTTCCTTATTCATTCTCTGAGCCTACTTCATCCAAGCATCTGCTTCTAACATTCTGGGACTTATGATAGGCCATCTTAATGTATTTTTGTCTTATTCCAACCTAATCATTTCAAAGCCCAAGATGTTTGATCTCTCAACTCTAGTAGTACCTATTATTTGTGTACCACTGATTTGGTATTTATATGATGTGTTTTAGTGTTATTTATGTACATGCATTTCTTTAATTAAATTACAATATCTTAGAGCTAGAGATCATGCTTATTCTTCTTTAAACACCTCCTGTCACCTCACCCCAGGACTTGCCATCTGGTAAAATTGTGTTATCTGGTATTATCGTATAATAGAAAGTTAATAAACATGTCAGCAGTCAACTGAAAAATGGCTTCTGAAAGTGCATTAAAAGCTTTTTTTAGGATGTTTAGTACTTTGTCAATGCTATGTATTTACATTTTCTAAGTAATCTTCCAGCCAAAATTTCAAAATGGAGTTGAGGAGAGACACATACTATTGTTAAAGCGACCCAAAGCTGTGCCGAGTTGATGAGACTGAGACTATAACCCCCAGTAGGAGGGTACCCCCGTCTGGTGACTCCCACAAGTTTATGACTATGTGATTGTTAAGGACTGGGACCACATCTAATGAACTTTTTACATCCACATCTGAAACAAAGTCCAACATACAATGTATAGTCAATAAGTGATTCAGCAAGGTGTGAAAGAATTAATTATGAGTCTAGGGTAATGTAATTCACTCCTGTGGCTTCAAAACAATGTATAATGGGAGTTTCTCAGTGTGTGTCTCTAGCTCATGCTTTCAGAGGGAGAGAGTGGCTGGGAAGGCAGAAAAGCCAGCTGGGTGGAGGCGGGATGCTGATGCTTACACTATAGTTGGTACTCTGGGGTTAGGCGCTGATTGGAGCAAAGCTGAGTAGAGTGGATTTGGTTTTGGCAGCCGATGGTGGACCATGTTTGGAAACAAACAACAAAAGCTTAAAAGGAAATGGAGAAACAAATGGAAAGATTTTCAGTGCTTCTCCTGCTGGCCACCAAGAAGTAGCTGGAGTACCTTCTTTCACATGGCAGGAAAGATAGTCTGTCCACTGCAAACCTCGTTTAAACTTACTGTTTTGTGAATAGGCAATATATAAAGCGTGTGGGATGAAATTCAAAAGGTACAGTAGGGTGTATGGGAAAAGTAAGTGTTTTCCTACCTCTGCCTATAGTTGCTCTGTCTAGAGACAACACAATTACCAGATTCCATTTATTTTTAGGTATACAAAAACATTTCATGTTTGGTATGCATACACATGTGCATATATATATATATTTATTTCAGATAAATAGCTCATATAATAACATACTATACTGAATCTTGCTTTTTAACAAATTAACAGCTTATACTGTACTTTTTCCATTTTTATCTTTATCTTTAAAATCCCAGTCTCTAACACTGTTGGTATAGCAGTGTCCAACATTTGTTTCATGTATGAATGATTAATTTGATAATAGTATCTAATTCATTCATAGTGAACCTAAAAGTCACCCACCAACACATTTTATGAATGCCTTATCTTAAACTCCATCTCCAACATGCATCTTTTCTTTTCTCCCTGTTGACATTATATTCAAATTAAATCTCAAAAAATTTATCCCATGGAAACCTTCTCTGAATATTGACTGTCTCTCCCCCAGGAGTTATTTCTAAGCACTTAATAATAGTTTACTCTTACTGATTACTTAATAGTTTACTATTTTGATTGTCCTCTAAGTCTTTGGTGTTAATATTATAACCATAAATATGTGAATAGCATTCTTTTTTTTTTTTTTTCTTTTTGAGATGGAATTTCGCTCTTGTTGCCCAGGCTGGAGTGCAGTGGCACAATGTTGACTCACTGCAACCTTCGCCTTCCAGTTTCAGGCGATTCTCCTGTCTCAGCCTCCCGAGTATCTGGGATTACAGGGGCCCACGACCACGGTTGGCTGATTTTTGTATTTTTAGTAGAGATGGGGTTTCACCATGTTGGCCCGGCTGGTTTCAAACTTCTGATCTCATGATCCACCTACCTTGGCCTCCCAAAGTGCTGGAATTACAGGTGTGAGCCACCACGCCTAGCCTGAATAGCACTCTTAACAATAATTTTTTATTAAGTAGTTGTTTGTGCCAGACACTTCACTAAGCACATAATATGCATGATCTCATTAATTCCTACAACTCACCTATGAAGTAAATAACATTATTATTATTGTAGCATACCGGTCGTTGCCCTGCCAATGTCTCCTTGACTCACTTGGAGATCGTATCCAGACCATTTCCTTATATGCCACTGTTTTCTGGCATCTTTCTGCCAGAGTGATCTCTGGAGAGTGCACTTAGCTCAAGTGGGTGGGTCAGAAGTGCCAACATATTGACATCCCAGGAGTGAACTTTAACCAATTATGTGTGGACATTAGTGGGTAAATACTTCTGCTTTCTCTCCCCTTTGTGTGACAACCTTTAGTTGTACTCCTCACAATTATTTCAGGACCCATATATTTTGCCTACAGCAGTGAACCCTTTTTTAACTTACTCTTTATTTTCTTTCATCTCTTCCCTGTCTCGATTTACTACTTGCTTTCTTCCTGGAATCACCTCCCAAATAAACTAATTATGCTCAAATCTTAGTCTCAGGATTTGCTTTTGGGGAAAGCAGATCTAAGGAAATTGAGGTTTAGAGTTCTTGAGTAACTTTTTCAAGTTCACCTATACATTACATGGCAGATTCAGTATATGAAGCCAGAAGCCATGATCAAAAGCATCATCCCTTACTGCCAACTAGATGGTAGGTGCCACAAAGCAGACCAGTGAACACATATGTTTCTTCCACAGTGTGTTTCAAAATGCAAGCCTAAGTCAGAACTTAATGCATACTTCTGCTGGTCAAGTCCATTTTATGTTTTGGAGTGTCTCTTTTCCACTGCTGCACATCAGAACGTGCCTTTTGGCAGTTAGCTAAACACATATGCTGGTAATTTATACAGGAATTGTATATAAATTCTCATACTTATCTAGTTGCTGAGTATCTTCTCCTTGTTTTTCTATAGATAGCAACTTCATCCTCGCCAATGCCCAGGTGGCTAAGGGTTTCCCTATAGTCTACTGTTCTGATGGCTTCTGCGAGCTTGCTGGATTTGCCCGAACTGAAGTCATGCAGAAGAGTTGTAGCTGCAAGTTCTTATTTGGGGCTGAAACCAATGAGCAACTGATGCTTCAAATAGAAAAGTCACTGGAGGAGAAAACAGAATTCAAAGGAGAAATTATATTCTACAAGAAAAATGGTGAGTTGGCTTTCTTTGGTGCTCACTGGAGAGTAGTGAAAGGCTGTCTTCTTTCAACCTAGTAATTGCTCCACAACTCCATTAAGGCTTAATGGCATTTCATATACATGCAGCCTGTTACAGAAGTTTCACAAATGACTTGGATGATAGCCTTGTTTTTACCATTAGTAGCATAAACTGCCTAGAAATTTTGAATTAGAATTATAGCTATTCAATGTCAATGAATAGTTAACGTATATTAACTGAGTTAATATATGTTAAAATAAAGTATGTTACTATTATATTTTGGTAATTCTTAAAATATATGTTATGTATAATAGTTATTTGTATATTAACAACTTTTATCCAGAAGTTTTTCCCAAATTTTATGCCTTAAAGAGCTACATCTCAATTCCAGTCATTAAAGACAGAGATCCGCGTGTTCCCTGCAAAAAAGGACGTCAGTTAAAAAACAAAATCGGCATATGCATTTCCTTTTCCAGTTACCTAGCCACAGAGCCTTTTTCACTATTCTCTTAAATTCTAAACACAAAACAGGAGACACATAGCATCTCATGTTAGAGTAAATTTTCCTGGGCTCCAAACTGCCCCTGGGAAATACTAGGTATTTTCTTGTGGCTTTTAAATGAAAGAGGATCTAGGGGTGTGTAAGGTGTCTGCAGTCCTTGGGTTCTATGTAGGAATACATATCATTAGCAAATGGGCCCTGGTACTTCAGGTAAATTAAAGAGAGAGAAAGGGGAGAAATGCTAGATCAAAAATTAGAACAAACTAATATTTTATCAATATCCAAAATTCTCATTTTTTTCTTTAATAGCTTTCCTTTTCCCTTGTAGTAACATAATCCTCTGAGTTTTAGCTAGTGCATGGCTACCAAACTACAAAAAATATTTCCCAGTCTTATTTGTAATTGGGTTGCGCTTGTGGCTAAGTTTTAGGCCAAGATATATGAGAAGGAATATTTTGTGCAATCTCTGGGTAAAATACCTGAAAGGGAAATTGTTTGTTCTCTAATTTATCTCCTTTCCCTTTCCCATGGTGTGGACAGAACTATGCCCTAGAAAGTACATATATTGAAGTCATAACCCCCAAAATGATTGTATTTGGAGATAGGGCCTTTAAAAAGATAATTAGTGTTAAATGAGGCCGTAAAAGTGGGGACCTAATCCAATATGCCTAGAGTCCTCATAGGAAGCAGAAGAGGCACTGAGGGTGTGCACACACAAAAGAAAGACCACATGAAAATGCAGCAGGAAGGCAGCGATCTGCAAGCCAAGAAGAGAGGCCTCAGGAGAAACCAAACTGTCAGCCCTGTGATCTTGGACATCTAGCTTCCAGAGCTGTGATAAAATAAATTTCTATTGTTTAAGCTACCTAGTCCATGTTATTTTCTTATGGCAGCCCAAGCAAACTAATATGCATATGCTAAAAAGTTAAGACAGCTTAAGAAACTTTTGGGCTGAGACAATGGGGTTTTCTAGATATAGGATCATGTCACGTGCAAATACAGGCAGGTTGACGTCCTTTTTTCCTATTTGAATACCCTGTATTTCTTTCCCTTGCCTGATTGCCCTGGCCAGAACTTCCAATATTATGTTGAATAGGAGTGGTAAGAGAGGGCATCCTTGTCTTGTGCTGGTGTTCAAGAGGAATGCTTCACTGATAGGTGCAGCAAACCACCATGGCACACGTTTACCTATGTAACAAACCTGCACATCCTGCACATGTATCCTGGAACTTAAAACGAAATAAACTTAAATTAAAAGAAGAAAAGGAATTGCATATTTGAAATAGAAACAATAATGGCTAAGATGTTGCTAACGTTTATTTACTGGCTCTAAAAAAAAAGGTAGTCCCACCTTTTATTCATTATAACAATATTACAATAATGTTTACTCCTTCCCTTCAAAAGAAAAAGTTAAGACAAGGCTGGAAAGCCAGTTTCAACCATTTGACAAGGACAATAACATAATGAAATGCAGAGCAACAAGACAGAAGGAACCTGGGTATGTTTACAGATCCACTTTCCACTCCACACAACAAAATTTCTATCTTGTTTTGTTGTATTTCTATCTTGTTTGGGTCACTTATTTTGGGGTCTTTGTGTAACAGTATTTAAATTGTACTCTAACTCAGGGTTTCTCAGACTTGCCACTGTTGACATTTTGGGCCAGTAATTCTTGTGGTAGAAGGCTGTCCTGTGCAGTGTAGACGCTTAGCACCATCCCTGGCTTCTTATATCTTACTCTCATTACTTTGAGGTATTGAGATCAATGTCAAGAAGAGCCTGCATAATGAAATTTCATCCCCTTTTGTAAGTTATTTTTCCTTGGAGGATATTCCCTGATGATGTGAATTTTGGATATACAGTAGTTATGAAGTATTGGAGACTATCTCTTTGGGACAGGATACCTCAATTCTTTGGCACTGGTAACACAGTTCAGACCATTGTGTCCTTCCCAGTGTCAATACATAAGGCCTACATAGCAAATATGATAAAACAAAAGGATTCCAGCTCTATGTAATTATACCATAATCATTGAAAGGAGGCCTGAGATAAAAGAAAATGGAGGATGTTGCTGAGAATGCAGACTGGCAGGGAGTGATAAAACTGCCATCCGGTGGAACAAAGAGGAAAAGATTTCCTTTGTCTGAAATATCCGCTGACTGCAGACTTGTCCTTCTTAAGATAGGCGCCTTGTATAGGTCACTCCAAATCCATATGAGTATTTTCCTTTTTAAGCCTCTCCACAATATCCAAATCTAGGTGTCAGGACCAAACGATGGAGACTTATAGGCTAGACAGGTAGAAAGTATGGCGTACAGGGTGGGAGCAAGAATTTCTTGAGCCCAGTTTTTTAATAAGATGTCTCTGCAACCTTAGACACACTTGGGTAGAAATCATTAAAGGCACCAATTCCCTTTAAGCTAGTCACCATGGGGAATTGTCTGACATTCCAAGAAAACTAATTGATCCAGTTACTAGACTGAAAATTGCCATCTACCCTAGGCTAATCATACTGCATTATAACTATTTATATAAATTTCTGTCTGTAAATGCAGTTGTGAGCTTTTGAAGGCACACTTCTACATCCCCAGTTCCTGAAGCCTGGGGTTTCAGCATTCTTCAGATGGTAGTTTCTTAGCAAATACTTGCTGAAGGGAATTGAAATTGATTATTAGCCTATGGGTACTTTAAAATATGTCTGGATTTCTGGTTTTAAAAAATATGCTTATGACTTAAAGTGTCCTCCTTTGTTCAAGGATCATTTTCTTTTAATATGCTTTAGAAAGCAGATGCTTATCTTATCCTACCCAGATACATTTTGACATTCTGTGATTGTGCTGCTTTGCCTATTTGTTCCTTAAGGCTATGATTGCTCTCCTGACCTTACCGAAAAAGTGATAGGGAAAAGCTATCCAACACAATTTATCAGTGCTTCAGAGCTATAAAACCACATAGTGGGAGATCATCTCTGGTTTTCCCTGTTCTTTCTTGTTATCCTTCAAGCTGAGAATGGACATGCTGAGATGTCATGTCCTATTTGTTTTCTTCCTCACTCTAGCTTGTTGGCAGAACTTTAATATCAACGAGTTGTGTCTTCTCTAATAGCCTGAAAGACCGTCATGATTGGACCTACCAGCCTTAGCTTTTATATGTTTATCTTAACATATCTATCCTCTCTACAGAAAGCTTATTTTTTCCAACCTATTTGCATATTAGTAGGTCCAATATCATCAGTTTCCTGGAAAGAAAAACGTAGAGAACAAAGATTTAAGATTGTTCTTAGGATAATATTGCCAATTTTGCAAAAATATTATTGTGGTGTATTAGTTTGTTAGGATTACCATTATAAAGTACCACAAACTGAGTGACTTAAACAACAGAAATCTGTTATCTCATAGTTCTGGAAGCTAGTAGCCCATCTAGATGTTAGATGGGTTGGTTTCTTCTGAGGGATATGAGGAAGAATCTGTCCCATGCCTCTTACTTCGCTACTGGTGGTTTGCTGGAAACCTTTCGTGATCCTTGGCCTGTAGAGTGTCACCCAGATCTCTGCCTTCACCTTTACATACAGGTCTCCCTATGTGATGGTCTGTGTCTAAATTTTCTCTTTTAAATGAAGACATCAGTCACATTGGATTTGGTCCTACTCTAATGATCTCTTTTTAACTTACCTCTATAAAGACCCTATCATCAAAAAGGTCCCATTTTGAGGTACTGGGGATTAGACTGCAACATATCTTTTGGGGAAGACAAAATTCAACCTAAAACATCTAGTTATATTTATATTGAATAGATTAGGAATTAAATCATTTGCCCAAGATTACAAACTAGTAAATAAAAAAACCCAAATGCATAAACATTCTTGCTTGACTTCAAGGTCCTTGCTCTTAAGCCACTGATTCTCTGTGGAGGTGGAGATGCTGCCATCTCCCAGGGGAAGTTTGCAAATCTCTGGAGGTTTTTGACTCAATAATGAGGAGAATGCTTTTGTCATTTATTGGGCAAGATTGAGTTGCTAAATATACTGTAATGTGTGGAATGATCTTGCAATTGAAGAATTGTCCAGTTTCTTGCATAACTGTCTAATGCCTAGTCAGACTTTCCAGGAGGTGAAACACTGGTTTCTAATTATCTGAATCCTGAACTTAACATACAGAGTGCTTTTTGAAAGGATTTATTTCCCACTGAATTTTCAAGAATGAAACCGTAGTGTAAGTGAGTGAAGACTGAACTTTATCACGTTCAGAATTTCACCATGTAAGAAAATCTTATTAGTGGCTCACAACACTTGTTGGTCTGATGGAGCAGATATTCAGGTGTTCTGCACTCAGAGGCATAGCATTTGCAGTGATTCTACATACTGGTCCAATTATGCAACTGTTTTATTATATCTTCTGCTCTAGTTGGTCATACCTGAGCATTTCTTGTTGAGATATATATTATCAGAGTAAATAACTTCATTATTATTTTCTGTTTCTCTCTCTCTCTCTCTCTTTATGTGTGTGTGTGTGTGTGTGTGTGTGTATCTGAAAATAATGTGTGTAGGTAGGCAAGTTTTATTATGATGATTTTTATTTCTAGATAGTAAAAAGGGAAATACAGCTATTTAAAAGAGAATCTTGGGTTTTGATAAGGTTGTGGATAACTCTTTACTCACAAACGCTTTCATTCTCACGTCACAATCAAGGTTTGTCATTTCTGTGTGTATACCTCCTGAGCTATTGCTTATTTGATGTTTGTCTTTATTCTGATTCACTGTTTTATTTTACTTAAATAAATTGTAAGCAAAAGAAAACTAAGCCCCTACCCTGAATACAAAACCAGGATCACTAATTTCAAATAGAAGGCAAACACAAATCAATATTAAATGAAAACACTGGTTTTAAGCTTTTTAAAATCAGAAAAGTAAAAAGTATACTGGAAATCCAAGTAATAATAGACCTAATCAATTTTATTATGCCAACCAGCATGTATGTTATTTTATTTAATTTTCCCAGTAACCCTTCAAATAAATGTAGGTTATTTCCCATTTACAGATGAGGAAACTATGATGTAGAAAATGACTTAAACACAGGTCTAAATGTTATGTCATGAACAGGTCCCAATTTGTTGCCCCAGTCATTGTTCCTTATTTTATTTACAGATTGATTTATTTACAAATTGATGCACTTCAATTTATTTATTTTTACATCTTAAAATTTAATTATCTGAGGACATAGTAAAATGCCCCAAAAAGCCCATTCTTTTTAACATGTTAGGTTTTTAATTGTTTGCGATATATGTATACATATACATATACATATATATAGTACGTATATATACGCCTATATGTATGTGTGTTTACACATGCACACGTAAACACACACACACACTTGTTAAAACAAAAACAATTCTTTTATAATTAACTGCCTTTTTTTAAAGGGAGAATGTTTCCAAAGAGGGAACCTCTGTTTACAAGCAAATTTCAAGCTGAACTAAGCTGTTGAATAAACAAAAACTGGTATATGGAAATAGGGAGGGCTGAAGAGGCTTCTTTAGCTTTGGGATGGGTAGAGGAAAAGAAGGAGGAATCACGACAGATAGGAAGAAAAGAGGAGGAAAGGGGAGCAAGCAAGGAAAATAAATGGGGAAACATCTGGTGATCTGGTGGTATTTTATCCACCAACATGTCTAAAGGTAAGTTTTATATGCTAGCTGCATAGTTTAGCTTCAAATACACATTTTCACTAATACGTACATATTCAAATGTAAGATATTTATGTTTTCCACTTAAAACAATCTTGTGTACCATCAGAAGTATTCAGACTGCTCTTTGGGCAACATGCTGTGTTCACGCAAGCGTACACATAAGCTGTCTGAATCAGGTATATTCATAGTCTTACGATTTCAGATCGTCATAAAAGTGAAAAGGAAGCAATTTTCTTCATGACCTCCCTCTTTTACAATGAGCTATTCATGACAGACAATTACAGTAAGAAACATTACTTAAAAAATTATTGTGCATATTTAATATATATATGACACTATAGGATATGTATATATATAGTAAAATGGTTACTGGGTGGAACAGGTTAACATATCCATTATCTCACATAGTTATCCACTTCCACCCCTGTGGCAAGAGCAGCTATAATCTACTCATTTAGCAAAAATGCCAAGTACAACACACTATTATTAACTATAGTCTTCTTGTTGTACATTAGATCTTTCAACTTGTTCATGCTGCATATTTGCTGTTTTCTATCCTTTGAACTATATCTCCCCAAATTCTTCTCCCCACCCCAATGTTAACCACTGTTTTATTCTTTGTCTTTATGTGTTTGATCTGTTTTTCACCTTATGATTCCATATACAAGTGAGATAATGCAAGTTTTCTTTCTGTGTCTGACTTATTTCTCTTAGTATCATATTCTCCAAGTCACATCCGTGTTGTGACAAATGGCAGGATGTCCTCCTTTTTTAAGGCTGAATAATATTCATCTGTGTGTGTGTGTGTGTGTGTGTGTATTTCTGGGTCATATGGCAGTTCTATTTTTAATTTATTTAGGAACCCCCATACTGTTTTTCATAATGGCTTCACCAATCTACATTCCTACCAACAGTTTGCAAGGGTTCCCTTTTCTCTACACCCCTGCCAACACTTGTTATCTCCTGTCTTTTTGATAGTAACTGTCCTAATGGTGTGAGATGATATTCCATAGTGGTTTTAATTTGCATTTCCCTGATGATTAGTGATGTGGAACACCATTTTATATATCTATTGGTCATTTTTATGTCACCTTTGGAGAAGTATTTATTCAAGTCCTTTGCTTATTTTTTATTTGTGTTATATATTTTCTTGACATTGAGTTGTACATGTTCTTTATCAATCTTGGATATTGACCTCTTATCCAATGTATGGTTTGCAATTCTTTTTTTCTCAATTTGTAGGTTACCTTTTCATTTTGTTGACTGTTTCCCTTGCTATGCAGAAGGTTTTTAGTTTGATGTAGTCCTGTTGATTTAAGTTTTGCATTTGTAGACTGAACTTTTGGTGTGAGATTCAAGAAATCATTGCCAAGACCAATGTCTTGGAGAGGAGCTTTTCCTCCTCTATGTTTTCTTCTAAGTGTTTTATAGTTTCAGGTCTTATATTTAGTTTTTTTATTGATTTTGAGTTGAATTTTGTGTATGGTATATGATATGGATCCAATTTTATTCTTTGGAATGTGGAAGTCCAGTTTTTTTCCCAGTACCATTTATTGAAGAGATTTTCCTTATCCTGTTGTGTCTTTTTGACGTCCTTGTCAAATTTAGGTTCACTGTATATGTTTGGATTTATATCTGGACTTTCTATTCTATCTCCCTGTTCTTTGTCTGTTTTTAATGCCTACACTATTACTTTTTTATTACTATAGCTTTATAATATAATTTTAAATCAGGAAATCAGATGCTTGCAACCTTTTTTTTTCTTTAATCAGAATCATTTTGACTATTTTGGGTCTTTGGTGGTTCCATATGAATTTTAGGATTATTTTCTGTCTGTGAATTGTCATTGAGATTTTAATAGGAATTGCATTGAATCTATATATTGTGTTGGGTAGTGTGAACATTTTAACAATATTAATTCTTCCAATCCATGAGCATGGACTATCTTTCCATTATTTGTCTCCTCTTCAGTGTCTTTCATCAGTGTTGTATAGCTTTAAGTGTAGATATCTTTCTCATCCATTATTTTGCTTCTAACACTAAGAAGATATTCTTAATGAGTTCTTTTACACTTAGTTATTCAACATGACTCTGGAGGATTTTTAGAATATCTGATTATGTCATCTAGTTATTTCAGAATTGGAACTCAAAATAGGAAAAGAGACAATGATTTGGGCTGTAAAATTTCAGAGTATTACCATAATAACAATTTTAAATTTGAAGCACATATGACTTCCCCATTTGGCTGTTAAGTAGTGGGTTTGTAGCATAGAATATGGAATGTTTTCATGTAACATACAAATTTCAGAGCAAAAGATGTCATGCCCACCCATTTAATAAATGAACAACAGCCAGATTGTATTTTTAAATAGAATGTGTTGAATCCAAATGAATGTTTTTGTGAATACCAGAGTTCCCAGCATGGACAACACTTGTAGTTGCTTTAGAATTTCCCCATGTCTAAAGAACCAAGAATTATTTTATCAAGAGCTAGTGAAACCAGGCTTGAGATCACACAAAAATAAAAAGATAGTTTATTCTAAGATTGAGTGAGAACTGGGGAGAAAGGAAAGATCATTCTGAGCAAAACAAAATTATCTTCTCACCTAGCCCTCCCATTGATTCAAACCACAGTCCAAGACAAGGGAAAGGCAGTACAACAGCACAAGTGCAATATTTTTTTATAAAGTTCTCCTCAGGCTGTTGAGAATCTTAAAGTCATTAGCACCGTGGGCATTAGGCTTATATAAATGGTAGCCTTGGCAGCAACTGAAAGCATCCAAGTGAGCCTGGAGGACAGTATAAAACTTAGATTCTTACTTCTTTGGAAGCCAAGAGGACTGGATTATAAGGACATTTCCTCTGAGTGTTAGAAGTATTTGTGAAGAGCCCCAAGGAGACTTGGTTTCCTGAATGTGAGACCTTGTAATATTTTTCCTGTGTAATATATATGACCATATTTTTACTCACTGGGTTGTAGAGTCAAGGAAACTCAAAACAGTTTGTCTAGTGTTCCAGTTATGACAAACTACATTAGGACCTAGCAACTTAAAATAACAATAACTATATCCTACAATTTTGTGGGTCAGGAATTTAAGTTGGCCATGGGTGGCTAATTCTCCTTCCATGTGGAGTTAGCAGAGGTTGGAATTTGGTGGTGTTCAGTGGGGAAATGTACTTGTTTGGAAGGTATAAGATGGCTTCACTCATGTATGGCATCTTGAAAGGCTGAGACCAGTTGAGACCATGAACCAAAGTGCCTACCAATGTCCTCTTCAGCATAGTGGGTTTGGGTAGTCACTAGTCTGGTAGTCTAGTGTTTCATGAACCGGGCAGAAACTGCAAGAATTTTTGTGATCTCATCTAAGAAGTTACATAGCATAACTTCTGCCATACCATATTGAGTGGAGCAGCCACAAGTCCACTCAGATTCATGGAAAGGAGACCAAAATTCTACCTCTTGATAAGAAGAGTGTCAAAGAATGTGCAGTTGTGTTGTACAACTTCAATATCTAGTTTCATAGAAACACATTTGGGGATGAGTGTGTGTATAGCAACAGGCAAGAGAGCATTTGGTTCTGACGCTTGTAAAATTAGCAGTTTTCGTAAAGTCTATGGGGCCACCAAAGAGTTACCATGCTTCCTTCAACTAAGTGTATTTGAAAACATTGGGTCAGATTATTGTGACTATTCTCAGTTGCTTTCTCCAGCTTGATTCATCTGAAGCCTTACAGAGACTTTGCATGCCCTCAAATAAAAAGCATGCATTGTTCTTTATGTTTTGGCAAAAGATTTTATGAAGATTCTCCAATATGTCTTTTCAGTCTTGATAGGAGATTAATATTTTATATTTGCCTCTTAGGCCTTTTGCATTCAAGAGGTGAATCTCACAAATGCATTTATGGAAGACAACTTCAAAGTCATGGTAGAAGGAAGGCAAAGGGTTCAGAAAGTAGGTGCACTGAAGGTAGCACATGCAGCTTGTATGGAGAGTCTGCCTTGCAGTTTATCTTTCTGTTTGCACATCAGCTTTGTATTTGTAAATGTAGGCAGTCTTTCTTTTCTTCTTTTCATTTATCTGAACAAGCTACTCTGAGAGAGCTTGTTCTTTTTCTTTGGTCATGACTAAAGTTGCATTGTTTAATCAATGAGCAGGGGTTTTATGTAAGTCCAGTTTTTGAAATGTTCTTCACTGACCCACACTCTGCAGCCAGAATGATGACAAGAAAGTGAGACAAACGTAGAGATCAGGTTGCAGTGCATTCATCAGAAACTGCTTAGCTTAGCTTGTTCTGCTTAGATTTAGTGTTCAGCGATACTACCTAACTAGATTCCTCCATACTTTCACTTCTTCAGAATCAGCCTCAGCACCTTCCTGACTTAGCACAGACAACTTCATAAAATAGGAACAGCTGACATTTACTGAGCGTTCACTGTGGGCCAAGTTCTGTGCTCTGCTCTCTGCCTGTGTTGTTGCTTCAATTTAATCCTCTCCTCAACCCTTTGAGGTATATCCTATTACTATCGTATTTCACAGTTAAAGATACTGATTCACAGAGAAGTTAAGTGGGAGGGCTGGGATCCAAGTCCTGGCAATTCTGACTGCTGACCCCTTGTACTCTGAAATACTAAGTCATGCTCATGCACCTGGCAAACCTAAGCTTTCCACCTAGGAAGCCCTTAGTCTATGGCAGTGGATGGTAGGCATGCCAGGCACTATACATACCCCTTGGGGTGAGTGACTGACAAGCTATCAGGGAAGGACTAGCTCAATAATAGCTAGAATCAGAAAGTTTTGGAATAGAATCTCAGCCCTCTACCATTCAGTAAATATGTATTCTAGTTCAGTTACTTTGCTTGTTTGAGCCTCAGCTTGATCTTCTCTAAAATAGAGATCCAGTATCATCCTCATAGATGTCTTATGAATGGCCAAATGAGATAACCACTTTTCATTGCACATTATCAGGAACAGCCACATAATGTGCAGGGGCCATTGCAAAATGAAAGTGCAGATGCCTTTGTTAAAAATTTGCTAAAAATTTCAAGACAGCACCAGCAGAGCGTTAAATGAAAGCATGGGGCCCTTCTAAGCGTGGGGTCTATGTGACTGCACAGACCACATGCCCATGAGGGTGGCCTTGTACATCATAGCCATTTAATGAATATTCTTTCCACCCCTGACATTCTTCCCACCAGAAGAACCTGCCTACTCCCATTTCCCAGAGTGCTAGATCCTCAGAACCTCACATTAAGGAGCCTGGAATCTAATGCTTGGCCCTTGGCTAACTCTGAACCCTGGCCTGTGGGCTGGTTTCTAGTTTTCCCTTACCTTATCAGAAAGCCGTGAATATCTATCCATCTTCAACGAGATCCCACAAAATTTCTGTGAGGTCTTAGCCAAGAGGATCTATGTCTCTTGAGTTGAACAGGAATTATAAAATCAGCACAAAAAGTTACATCATTTACACATGCTTAAACTATGCTAGCAGCATGAATAATTATATAATATTGACTGGCTGCAATTATATTAAAATAGTGCTTTATTTTTCAGCGATGAGCCTTTACTCTACGTCATCCATCAAATTTACAATCACTGGCACCAGAAATTCATCCTTCCTGACACTGTCTTAGGTCACACCCTCACAATTTTGGTACAGAGCTATAATAACTCCTCTCAATCTGTAGACCAACTTCCAGTTCTGCACCCTCAAGTCTTTTCTCCTCACCGTCTCCAAAGTTGTCTTGCTAAAGTGTGTCCTGCAATCCCCAAGTGTGCCTCTCCACAAAACACATGCTACTGTCTTATGACAGAGCCTTCAGGGGTTCCTCATTGCCTTTCAGGATAAATAAAAACTCTTCACTCTGGCATGTAAAGCCACTCATGAACTAGTCCCAGCCTATTATATCTTTAAACTCATCCTTCCCTTTTTCTATCCTCCCTGTTCCCTTCATTTCTCATCATTCCCATGTCAGCATATCCCAGACTTCAGCCTAATTATTTTATAGTTTTGTTTTTTAAAAGATCTTCCATATCCTAACTTGCCTTGGGCCTTTGTACTCAGTGTTCCCCCTGCCAGGAATGCTACTCCCCACTCCCAAATTCCATCCTCATATTAAGCTAATAAAACTATGAGATTCAATTCAAGTCTGTTTCATCTGTGAGGCTTTCAACTATGACCTTCTGTTTCACACGATGTTTCCATGCATCACAGTAGGCACCACCTTGTGTTATAACTTTCTCTTTGTACATCTCTGTTTCATTATGCATGTTTGAGGGTGACATTGGTACCATATTAATCTTGTTATCTACAGTGCTTAGAATAGTTCCTGATATATAGTAAATGCTATTTGCTGAATGGGCAAATGAATAAATAGTTTTTCTTGCTGTTTCAATTGAAGCCCTATACTGCCTCCATGTTAGAATAGCCTTGAGATGTTGTGTACATCTCTCTGTATTCTCACATAAACTCATTTTGCTTTTCTGTTTCAACTTTACAGTTACCTTTCCTCCCAAGAAAGACTTCTGACCTCACCCTTCACTTTTCTTTCTGTTTCTAGACATTAATTCCTTTGCTGGAATATTTTCTTTTTCTCTCCTTAGAAAACATGTTTCAATTCTCTGTATTACACAGAGAGAGGGATTGGTGTTCTGGAGTTTTCTGCTGGGTTGATAAATTAACATCTGTTTGCATGGGAAGTGACCGGGTTGTTCTAAGGTATTTTAATTCTGGCATGAGGACGGCGGTCTGAAGGGTTACTCATTGACGTCTCTCTGCTCTGCCTCAGTCCTGGCTGTCACAGCTGCCTCTGGGAGGTTGGGCCAATAAAGTCAGAGAGGAGGTAAACAAAAAAGGCAGCTGAGAGAAGTGAGTGTGTCCCCTGAGCATGCTGGCAAGAAAAGGCCAGGGGAAAGCACCTGAGAAGACGGCCGCTAGAATGCAGCTGATGCCAGCAACTTGCACACAACTCAGAAATCCCCGTGCCTGATGACGGAGACAATGGGACCTCTCTGAATGTGAAAAGAATAAGTATTTTACTCTACCTAGAAACTTTGGCGTGTAAATATCTCTGAAGGCTGAAAGAGCTCTCTAAGAAGTAGTCCAATGTTGGCCTTCAGCAGCTTTGCAGGATGTTCGAAGGAATTCACATTTTCAGATGCATATTTGAGAATAAAAATATAGTAAAAATTATCATAGAAAGCATTTTTTACCATTTCTAGCAGGTTAGATTGGAAAAAAGTATGACATTTGTGTGCGAAGACTCGAGTTTGAGTCCTTGCACAGTCACCAAGGTGCTGTAGGTGATCTTAGCCAAGCTGTTTAACCCTACAATATCTAATCTTGCCTGTAAGAGGCAAGCAGAAATATTTAGCTCTTAAAAGCATTTAAGAGAATCAGATAAAGAAAGTAAACTATAGAAAATATGAAGAAACACATAAAAGCGTGTTGTATTGACTCTCAGAGTCTGCATTCATATCTACCAGACCAAAAGGCTTCTGTCCCTTATGAACTATGTAATGTTGAGCAATTAACTTCAACTTCCCGGGCCTCAGTTTTCTCTTCTGTAATATGGCAATAACAGTAATATCATCTATTTCATAGGCTTAAGTGAAGTGTAAAGTGCCTTGCACAGTGTCTAACACATAATATGTGCACAGTAAATTTTAAATGTCACTCTTGTAACCAATAGCATTACTGTTGCAAAGTTTGAATTCATCTTATAGTAATTTAGTTCAGTATCTGAACATAGAGTTTAGAGTACCTGTTATGTTTGGGTCAGGCCCTCTGTTTTGCACATAAGAGAGTACAAGAAAAGGGAAAATATGAACCTTGCTGTCCTGTACCTTATAGTCTATTAACAGAGAAGGGCTAATCAAATAATCACACAAACATATTCGGTGGTTTGAAGGCAAGTTGTAGGCTGCTATGGTAGACAATAGCAGGGGGATCTGACCAAATACGAAGTTCAAGGAAACCTTCAGCAAGGAAATGATATTTGAGTTGACTTTTGAAGGATGAGTAGAAATTGACTACATGGAGGAAAGAATGAAAGCATTCTAGTTAAAGAGAGCCATGTATGCAAAGTTCTTGGGAGAGAGAGACTGTCTTATTTGAGACGTGGAGAGAAGGCCAGTTTAGCTGGAGGGCAGATAGCTGTGTATCACGTAGGAGAAGGTAGGTAAACCAAGTTAGATCACTTGGGATTTTGTCGACTATGCTCAGGCTATTGAGAGTCAACTTAGTGCAAAGTGTTTTAAGCAGGAAAGTCACATGATGAAAATATCATTTAACAAAGAAAATGTTTGCTCCATATGAGTAATCCACATAAGAGATCATGGTCATTAAGGCAGTTCCTACTCAAAGTGTGATCTGAAGACCAGCAGCATCAGCATACCCTGGAATTTATTGAGTGCTACCCAGACCTACAAATCAAATCTGGGAATGGTGCCCAGCACTCAAGTGTTTTCACAAGCACTCCAGGTGATTCTGATGCTCACTAAAGGTTGAGAAGCTCTGGCTTGGTCTAGGATGTAGCCAGTGAAGACCAAAGAGTGAATGCATTTAAAACCAATTTTAGAGGTTTAGCTACTAGAATTGACAAGATTTGGCAACATCTTTACTTTGGGGAATGAGAAAGAAGGAAGCATGAAGAATGACTCTAAATTGTGCATCTAAAGAAACCATCTAATCTGACTTTTTATACTTTGTTGTGTGTGTAGCTATATCTGTTTTGAGATTAGAGAAGATAAAGGACTAGGGTGTGGATTTTGGTTTACATGTGTTTTTTCGTTTAAGCGTGTGCTAATCCACAGAGCACTGTTGATAAGATCTAAGAAGCATCATTATAAAAAATGACTTTATAATATTATCTTTTGAAACATCATGTTCCACTATTTAAAAAAAAATACCTTTTCAGAACTACACTAGGAGTGAAACAGTGGAAGAAATCTTGTTAAAAATGCTACTAAGATAATATACTATTAAAAGGAGAAACATTAAACTCAGAATGTGTTTTGAGGTTAAAAAAATCGCTGACCGCCTAAGATTGTTACACTCTGTATAACGTCTACAATGATTTTTTAAAAGTACCTATTCTTTTTCACGCATATAAGAGATAGCCAGAGTGAACATTTCTCACGTTTTTAACATTCTAGTTGCTTTGATCTGACTCTGTATAGACTCAGACCAATATCTCCATTTCACTTCTTTAGACTCCTGATTTACATATCTTTTGCTTTGTAATGCATCTCAGAAAGCCCCTACTCAGTGCCATAATTCCCAAAGCAGCGTCCACTCATGAATTTCGAAGTAAAAGCCTTATCAGAGATCCCTCTAGGCCATTGATGGCCAACGCTATTTTTCAAGTGAAGGATAGTTACTTATATGCTCAATATCAAATTGGAAAGCAAATGACTAGCCTTTATGTAGGAAAACAGTGTTGTCTGATTGGACGATCTTTTACAAGACACCACTATGACATAGTCTAGGCTCCTTCTCAAGAAAAACTGTCTATATGATTTTTACACTAACAAATAGTGCTTCTTTAATACTTTGGTGGTATACAGTCTTCTTAAATCTCTGAAGAATCAAGAATTAACTCCCAGCATACAGTAATCTTTAGGCTTCTACATTAAATATTGGCAAATTATGACCTGTATCTGGCAGGATGCCTGCTTTTCTAAATGAAGTTTTACTGGTAAACAGCCATGCTCATTGTTTAATGTATTGTCTGTTACTCCAAAAGCAAAGTTGAGTGGTTGAGATAGAGACCATATGCGCTGTGAAACCAAAAATATTTACTCTCTGGTCCTTTATAGAACAAGTTTGCTGACCTTTGAAGATGAATAACCAAATCTGTTAGGTTGCATACACAATTGGAACCCTCACAGTTTAGAAGGATTCTGAATTTTCATTTCTTAATGGCACATATGGTCTCAAAATGTATTTTTTTTTTCTGTTGTAGAAAAATGCCTATAATCATATGGGAAAATATTTTGCACAAATTTAGTTTTCACGAAACAATTTCTGTGTTCGAGCAGATGTCTGGTGAGTAATGCAAGGATAAGCTTATTGGTGCTGATACTTCACCTGAGTAGTCTGAGTGCAGTGACGCCTACCTGGGCACCGGGTTTTGGCCTCATGTTCTGGTGAGGTGTTCACTTTATTTTGGGAGAGAAGCAGTAAGTTGAGGAAGATGTCTGTTTTGCTTCACATGTCTGCCAAGTTGTGACTCAGGGCAATCTGGCACAGTGTTCACAAGTCTTCGTTAAGAGTTGAGTTTGCACAATGGAAGAAATGTTCAGTATGTTTGTTGTCTGCATATTCTTGGAAAGTGCTAAATTGCCACCTAAAACTGTAATCATATATTTATACACTGGAGAATTGTCATGAGATCCTTAACCGTTTCTTTTACTTCTTTTCCTATTTCCAAATTCTCATCTCAGTGTTTCTGGTTTCTTACATAGGATGTAGTTTTCATTCATTTCAGTGTATTTGTCTAACCTTTTAAACACAAATTCTAATTCTGAAACTAATTTCTTAAAAAGGACTTGATCAAAGTTGAATTTGTTACACGTCCTAGCTTATGCTATAAATAAAATAATAGCAATATCTAGAAGTATAATTTTTCCTTTTTAATATATCAAAAATACATAATTCACTCCTGTGATAATGATTCCTTTGGTAATTTAACATACGTTGAAATGCACTGTGTTTTCATAGGAAAGCTTGTGAAACTGAGAGTCATGATTTGAGGTCTAGTCCAACTCTTACAACAATTAACATCTTTGACTTCAGTTTACTGAGACACTCTGAACTCATGATTTTCATCTTTACGATAAACAGTTCCATCTCATCATCTTTAAGATCTTTTTTAACTCAAGCAATCTGAAATACCTTTGTATGTTTCAACTTAGTATTATATTAGATGTTCAAAGAAACACTGAATTCTCCATTTTTAAAGTGTATATATGATATGTGCTTCCTTCATTTAACAATGAAATGCTTCATACATACACAAAAGAGAAATTATTGCAACAAATATCCACTTTACACTGCCACCTAACTTTAAGATATATTAAAACTAAGCCATAATTGTCCATGATTGTTTTTATGGTTAAATAAATAAAGCATTACATATACAGGTAAAGCCCTTACTTTATATAACTATTTAAAATGCATATAATACTTCAAAGCTCTTAACCCCAACCTCCTCAGAGCTCTTAACCATGAGAGTTAGCCATATATCCAGTATGCAGATGTGGTATGAACAGGTGTAAAATTATACCTGAGAATATTCAGCAAGTAAATGGCAAAGTAACTGTTATTTCCAGTCTTAGAAGATGAATCCAGGGACTTGACCATGTGCAATGCCATCTAAATCCTGCATGTTCCTGTTACATCTTGACTCTTCTTTTCTAAAGATACAGTTTTGTATATAGTGTTCTTTGGAAGTAACACAAATTGGTTCTGATCATATTAAACAAAAATAATAATTTAATGAAAAATATATGCCATAATTTATCGAATCAAAGAAGTTAATGAGAATCTAAGCCTTGAAAAAGACAAAAAGCAGTAGTTCTGTAAGGTCTAGGTAGCAAAAATAATTGGAAAGCTTTTTCCAGGCTTCATTGAATGAATATAATTTCTTCATTTTTGATTTCGGATTCATGAAATCAAGATTAAAATTACCAGAAGAGAAAGACTGATTGCTTCATTTTGGATGATTTGCCCATTCCTCCAGTGAGGGTTTGCAGAGCACCAGATGGTTCTACCAAGGCTGCAAGCAGAAAGGAGGTTTGGCTCCCAGTAAAATTTTGAGGTGCAATGACAAGAGGAAGGGGGCACAGATGACATTCTGCCAAAAATATGAGAGGTAAACTATACTAATTGTGTCAACTCAGAATGTGCCTCAGGTGTCTCTGATTACAGGAGAGTAATTGGCTGATGGCCCCAGCTGCGGTGCTCTGAAACACATCACCTGATCAGCCGAAGTTTTCATGGACTGCTTCCAGCCAATGACTGAAAGAGGCAGGGTTGCTAAGACAGGTCTGTTCCTGGGAAATGAGGAACTGCTTAGAACTGTGCTGCAATCTAGACACTTCCTTTCATCCAGTTTTTCTTCCTTCTTCTCTCCTTCACTTGACATCAAAACAACACCATGGTCTTCTCATAGTTTGCTTCTAAGAAGACCTGGAATAACACACAAATAGTTCATTAATATTCAAAAGCAACATTAAGTAGCATTTTCATGAATAATTCTTTAAGAATGTCATGCTACAATCCTACAGCCTGATCTCCCACACTTTCCTACATTTCTCCTTTTACCCTGCTCTCCTTTTTCTTTTTTCCTATAGCATTTAAGACCTTCTAATAAACTATGCAATCTGCTTATATATTGCATTTATAATTTATTGTTTTTCACTCCAATTAGAATATCCGTTCTTTCAGGGATAAGACAGAGATCTATTCTGTTTTGTTCACTGATATATCCAAACAGTTAACAACAGTGCCTGCCATTGCAGGCGCTCAATAAATATCCACTGAATGAATGAATAACTTTATTTCCAATTGCTTGCAATGTAATTTCCAAATGTTTTCTTTTGGATCCTAAACTAGATAATCCCAGAGTCCCAGATCCTCATAATACTGCTGAGTTCATACAGACATTATGTTTATTGGCACCAACAATTATTCTCATTGCTCTGCAAAGGGCATAGATTTCTCTGACTAAAGCCTTGTGCAATTAGAGAGGGTTAACTTAATCCTCAAATTCTCATTTAAAGCAAGTTCTTTCTCACTGAACAATTGCAAATTTGAAGAAATCTTAAATTGCTTTTCTTAAAGAAAAGTATTGAGAGAGTGGGTTTGGGTTTCAGTGCCTTGTTCTCACAAAGAAGTGGCTTAGAAGTAGCAATCATGAAACCAAACCTGTCAGATGAGACATTTTTCTGCTCACTACCAATTGTCCATCACATGTGGCCTTCTTTTCTCCAAAGGATCATTGAAAAGATAGAGCCATGACTCAGATGTTAATTGGGGCTCAGTTCTCTTTACTATTTCCAGTCTTAGCAGATGAATCCAGGGGATGTTGTTCTGCATCCTACACAGAGGTGCCATGGTATACAGATCACCATTTCTGAAACTTCCCAAGAGAGCAAGAAGCCAAAACATACTGGAAGGCAGAAGCATGCAGAAGCTTTGTGAATGAGGTCAGAATATGGTGCCTTGTGTGTTAGCAACTTAGGTAACTACACTTAGATACTGTAATCACAAAGCTTTTTTCCACAAATTTTCTCTGTCTCAACCTGGGACTGGCAGCAGCACCAATGGTGTTTTTCTGATCCCAGTCTCATTGGATACTCAAGCAAATTTAAAAATTAACACCACATATACCTTAATGAAGGATATTTTTCAGTCTTGAACTAAAATAGCCGAATCTTGTTTTAAATAGTGGTTCTACTCTTATTCTTGGTTTGAGAGTGAAATTCTTTTTATTATAAAGAGACTTTACTGCACTTTTTTCACTTAAAATAGGATATATTTTAGAGCATATGTGTAATCATGTCCTATAGTATGTGTAGAACAGAGAATTAAATTGACTCCAAACTCAATGTTTAAAACATTGTCCATAGAAGAGGATCATCCCCAGAATATTACATTAATAGTAAGGCAAAATTAGAAAATCAAACTCAGACTTGTGTTTAAATTCCAGTTCTTCACAGGACTATTTTGTGACCTAAAGAAAATGCTACACATCTCAGTCTCCATAATTGTAAAATACAGCTCAGTGCAGTAAAATGTTGTTCAGGTTGATCAGTGGGAAATTTAGATATAATACATGCAAGACGTGTTGCACAATGTTAGCACATAATACACTCTTCACAGAATACAGCAACCACCAGGTCCTTGCTGTGTGTGTTGTTTTCAGGGCCTCTTTATCTCCATTTCTCATTGGACTGTACCCAGTTTTTCCATTTCCTACTATAAAACTATTGCTGCTGAATCTGTGTTTAACTGTACATGGAAACTCCTTTCAATTGTAGGTAAGAATTATCTGTGTTTACCATGGGAACAAATTTGGTTTTCTTAAAGCAAGTATTAGTTCTACTGGTCAATAACCCCAGTTAATTTGTTGAGCAAGGATGTTGGACATATTGACTAAATCATGTCTTGGGGATATTTTTGTACCTGGAGTTTCCAGGCTCCTCTTGCTCCTAATTATTAGAAATTTCTGAGCGGTGGCTATACATACACCTGGGAAATGAATAAAGTACTTTTATTTAAGGAGAAAGGTAACTTGGATCAAAATGAAAAGAGGATTAAAAACTTGGCACGTTTAACTCTGTTAGGCATAACTTGATTTCCCTTCCCTTCCCTTCCCTTCCCTTCCCTTCCCTTCCCTTCTCTCTCTGTCAGATATTCTGACTCAACATAGCACTCTTCTCAAAAGTTTGAAATGGAAGTATCCATTAAAACTTGTTTTTGAAATTATCAATATATAAAAAATTATTCCCCAGAAATATGACCTCATCATTCTTATCACTCCAGTCTTGAACTGTTTACATCTCTACCTCAAATCACTGGAGTTGACAGAATCCCACTATATATTTCTTCATGCTTATTCTAGAAAACCTGAAAATAAAGATGCTGAGAAGAAAAGGAAATTAAACCATAATTCACAATCCACCATTGTAGATTTTACGTGTATTCTGCCAGTCTTTTTTCAACTCACTATTGTATGTGCATTCTACCCATCTTTTCTTTAACACAAAAAGAAATTTAAAACCCATTGTGTTTTATTTTTCATTAAACATTGAAATGAAGGGTGTCCTTAGCCACCGTCCAGTTCAGGGAGCTCTCCAGCTGTCTCAGTTCATCTCCTGCCTACCCCCAAGCTGCCCTCCACTGTTACACAAGGGGTCAGGGCACCGGTGCCATTTACTTTGGCTCACTAGTATCCTAGGGCATTTGGAGGAGGGGTATTGACTCAACATAAATTCAGTGAGGACTGAGCAAAGACTTACAGCCTATGTGGGCTGCACTGTAAATAGATGGTCCCTGGAAGAAATATTCACTGCAGATAAGGTGAAGCTTTTACCTCATATTTTCTAAAGAACCATTACTTTCATCTCTTAATGTAGTACCAACATCAGGAAGAGCTGGTGAGGATGCTGTAGAGACTTATTTGCCAAGCAGCTTTGTGTATTCCAGGGAACATTCCCCTCCTTTTTAACATGACACCTTTTTTTAGTTTACCTCTTTGCACTGTCCATCACATTCCCGTATTTTCTATTCCCTTGAAATATACTTTCCATATTGATTAGAGTCTGGAATGTGTGCTGATTTGAGCATAGTGAAAAGCTGTCAGGTGTTTTTAATCAGGATCCTGTATTTTCAAAGGTTGCTGGCACTAGCATGGGAGGAAGACTAGAGGCAGAAAGAGTACTTTGGAAAAGTGGGCAGGAGATGACTAAAACCAGAACAAAACAGTAGCAAATATGATAAAGAGGAGGGGCAACTTGGAGCTTTCTGGTAGATTCAGTTAGGACTGAATTACTGCCCCACTCTTTCTGCTGAAGAAATGAGTGTCCCTTCACCCAGCCACAATTCATAGCAGCCTTGTTTACTCAACTGCAGCTGTTCCCCATTCCCACCCCAATATGTATATGTATGTGTGTGTGTGTATATATGTGTATATATGTATATATATGTGTGTATATATTTTATATATTTATGTGTGTGTGTATATATATAACACATATATATATGTATTTTCTCTGGACTAATTTCTAAAAACTGGCAAGCCTGTTATTTTATCATTAAGTAGCACTGAGACAATGGTTGTAGAGAATAAGATTCATCAGACTTTATGTGAACTAGGAGGAACGCCTGAAAATGTTTAGGTCACATAACGCTGATGCTCTTAACCCTTGGGATATTATATTGTTGCTATAATTTCAAAAAATAAAGATGTTATGTATTTATCATTAGAAATTTATTCAAAATCCTGTTTGATATTAGAAACAAGAGAACATCAAATGTGTCCATATCTCATTTTGACCTATTGTATTATATTGAGCAATGCAGTTATTTCCCATCATGACAGCGCAGTCACTAAAGAGAATGGGACCACTTGCAACTCAATTTTCCTTATACCTGCTTGTATTAAGTTACTAGGTTATTAAGTTACTAAACCATGAATCCATACTAGAAACATTATTTTTAGTTATATTATGAGTTTTTATCTATGGACAAGTATATTTTAGTGGCTTCTGGAAATCATATGAGTTCTCTAATACTTATAAATATTAGCAAAAATTAGTACAGCCACTATGAAGAAAAGTCCTCAAAAACCCACAGATAAAACTTCCATGTAATCCAGCAATTCCATTACCAGGTATATATCCAAAAGAAAGGAAATCAATATATGAAAGATATCTCCACTGTTGTATTTGTTGCAGCACTACTCACAATATCCAAGTTATGGAATCAACCCAAGTGCCCATCAAGGGATGGATAGATAAAGTGTGGTATATATACATGATGGAATATTATCTGGCCATAAAAAAGAATGAATTTCTGTCTTTTGCAGAAACATTGATGGAACTGGAGGCCCTTATGTTGAGTGACAGAAGCCAAGCACAGAAAGACAAATATTGCATGTTCTCATTCATATTTGAGAGCTAAAAAAGTGTATCTTAGGAAGACAGAGAGTAGATTGTTGGTTACCCTAGACTAGGAAGGGGAGGCAGGAGGGTGAAGGGAAAAATATCTATAAAGATATTTATTACCACTGAACTGTACATTTAAAAATGGTAAAGATGGGCTGCGCATGGTGGCTTATGCCTGTAATTCAAGCGCTTTGAGAGGCCAAGGTGGGAGGATCCCTTGAGGCCCGGAGTTTAAGACCAGCCTGGGAAACATAGTGAGACCCCCATCTCTACAAAAAAATTTAAAACTAGCTAGGCATGGTGGTTCACGTCTGTAGTGCTAGCTACATGGAAGGTGGCAGGATTGTTTGACTCTAAAGTAGGCTGTGATCATGCCACTGCACTCCTACCTGCGTGACAGAGTAAGACTTTCTCTTAAAAAACAAGAAGGCACAGGTGGTAAACTATATATGTATGTTTTACCTCAATAAAAAGAAGTAAACAACAAAAATATTAGCAAGTCAAGTTATCCTGCATCCTTGTTTCCCAATGAAGAAAAAGAAAGTACCAAAATGGAGACAGGGGACATTCCACCGGATTTGAGCTTTTGTGTAACTATTCAGTTCCAAAAGTAGATTTTCCCATATAAGGTAAAAACCTTGTTTTCTCTCCATGATTGTATTTATCCATAGAAATTAAAGGTGTCATTAACCTAAATCCTGTCAGAGTCTCATGTGTGTTGGCACTCTCCAACCCGCATGGTAATTACTGCTGCTATATAAAGAAGGAGTTGAAATTTTCATGAAATGTCTGCCCTCTAACTCTGCTCTTATAAATCGTTTACATCTCTGAATTTGAGGCTGAGGGACTTGCAGCCTCCCACCTTAACCCTAAGAGAGATTTGTTGCACTGGGCTTGAATTGCTCTTGACTGAGAGAGTTGATCATCATTGTGCCCACAGGTAAGAGAGGAAGAGCCAGATCCTGGAGAATAGCCTTGAATTATTGCATTCATAAGAGGTAGAAAGTGTCATTAGAAATCCAGGGTGGAGTACTTGCTTGAAAGATTTAGGAAAGCAGAGAAGCAGAGGATAAGAGAGCATGCTCAGTATAAAGGGTCTTGCATTGAACACGAGTGGGAGAAGGAAGGAAGGAAGGGAGGGAGGAGGAAGGAAGGAAGAAAGGAAGGGAGGGAGGGAGGGAGGGAGGGAGGAAGGAAACAGTTTTTATGCCCTTTACACTGTTTCCTTCATAAGCTTTTTTGTCATATAGGCACTGGGAAGGTAGACATCAGCCTAGTTCATGTAAAATCATTCCAAAGCTTGAATTTAGAAAGATCTGAATTAATGAAGTTTTCTTGAATTTATAAAATGTCAGTGATCACATCACTGTAAGTTAAAAAACAAATCTCAAAGTAAGCTTTCAGTTCTTCTAGAATATAATGTGAAATGATGGCTGTGCCTCAAAGGCCGATCAGTGAATATTGCTATATTAACAGCTATTTCCTTGGCTTTCACCTCATGCTGTGGTTTTGGCTCTCTCCAAAATACTTTGGTGCACCTATGCAAAGGCTCTTTGGAGACAGTAATGATACTTGTCTGAGTATACAGATAAAATATTCTCAGGAAAATTAATAGCCTTGGTTATGATTTGGTGATGTTCTTGCAAGAGAGAGGTGCTTTAGAATTTCAACCACAATGTCAGATTCATACCATTCTTTGTATTCCCACTATTACTTTCTCTAAGATCTGATTATTAGTTTAGCCCGATGGTCTTTTTGTTTCTATCATAGCTACAGCATTGAAAAAGGCTCCCAATCTGAAATGGTGACCACAGATAAAATTTCAATTAAGAACCATTCTGGGATGATGAGGGTAGCAGTGTTTGGCTATGGGTATGGCTTATTTTTTGAGGCTTCTCCATGAATCACGAACACTTGAGTTGATTTATTGTCTCAGCATTTTTGGGGTCACTGTATTCACTACTGGAGTGAAGGATGTGAGAATGTTACAATGAAGGGAACCCAGTTCCAGATGGGTTAATTGACTTCCCTATCATTTCATGGCTAGTGTTAGAACCATGGCTAGTGTTAGATCCCAGGTCTTCTAGAGCCTGGTGATGAGCTATTGAAATGAGATTGCCATGGCATAGAAACTGGGGCAGATGAATGAAATGGGATACCATAGGGAAAAAAAAAAAAAGAGGAAATCATGACTCTAAAACTATTGGGACAATACAGAAGAGCAAGCATATTTCATTATATTTCATGTGTAACTTATGAGAGCAGCACATCATACATAATCCAACCATTCTTTCAAACAAATACAGCAGCAGCTACAATAAAATAGACTTTTATATCACATGGCTCCTAAATATAAATTAATGGCTTCACCTGGTGTTTAACTGCAGAAAAGAATGATAGATCCCAAGGCTGGATGAATACATCAGCTGTGTTGGAAATTATGAGATCTAATACAGTGTATGCAAAACAACTCAAAATATCAAGGATATTTCTGACCCTCTTATATTTTTGTCTTGTACCCTGACTTTGAAATCAACACCCAAATAAGATGAAAATTCAGAGGATTGAAGTCTTTTTCCCCTCATGAAAAGATGATGAAGGAAAATTATTTATGAATAGATTAATAATTTAGTTTTTAAGCAACAACAACTTTATCATCATTTTCAAATATCCCTGTCCAAAATGCCTTTCAGTAGGAAACATAGTGCAAGATTTTTTACATATTTCTAAAATATATATTTTAAAATATATTTAAAACTTGAAAATATAAGCTTTAGGCAATACCATTTGGCTACTATATTTTGAACTTGAATTTTAATGATATTTCTCATGGTTTTTTGCTCAAAAATTGAATTGAATTTGATTATTTCTTCTTCAAATATTTTTTGAAATGTAGCATACTTACTGAAAAATACATATAAGCATTTAAGAACTGAACACTCCTATGTAAACAACATAAAGATCATGTAACAAAACTTGACCAGCATCCTACAACTCCCAGACCTGAATGCCTTTCTAATCACAATTTCCCTAACGTAACCATTAACCTGACGTTTAACATCATAAATTAGTTCTGCCTGTTTTTGTACTTAATGTAAACAAATTCTTACTGCATTCTACTCATTTGTGTTGAGGCATTTTACTCAACATTATATTAGTGATACTCATCCATTTGGTTTCAGATGATTGTAAGTCCTACTCATTCACGCTGATATATAATGTAGTATTGTGAGATTAAATTTTAATACTACCTGTGTTTAAAGTAGATGTATTAATTTGCAACCAGCCAGCAATGTATGAGAGTTTAAGTGGCTATGCATGCTCCCCCAAACTTGGTATTTTTCATTTTTTTTATTTTAGCATTCTGTTGTACAAGCTTTGATTTTTAAATTGACTATATAAACCTCTGGCAAACTCATACCAAACAAAAGTCTTTATTGATGAAAACTGTGTGCTGGGGGTGGAAAGGGGCAATCTCTCATAAAGTGGAATGCTTCAACATCAACAAGTCCAAAGAAGAAATGCAGTTTGAATAATGTAAGCAGAAATGTCTCAGCACAGACAAGAATTTTTGTTTAAAATACTTCTTTATTTTCAGAAAAAGCATTTCCTTTGGAATAAAGAGAGATGCATATAGGATAGAAATTTATGGAATCTGAAAACTGACATTTTTAAGATGGAGGGAGTTGTGGGATTGAAGAAAACACTAAGGGCTTTATTTTTATTAATGATTGAGATTTCCATAGAAATAACACAAGGCAATGGTTGATTTGTATTTTTTGTTTTTTTGTTTTCACTGTTGCAGGGTCTCCATTTTGGTGCCTACTGGATATTGTTCCCATAAAGAATGAAAAAGGAGATGTAGTACTTTTTCTGGCCTCATTCAAAGATATAACAGATACAAAAGTGAAGATTACTCCAGAAGATAAAAAAGAAGGTTTGTACCGTTTTCAGAAAACATTGACAGATGGAGTAACATTTTGAAATTGTTTACTTAAAAACTCTTGGAGAGAAAAATGCATTTTTAATAACAGCAACTGATAAATATTCATAACTGTTAGCAGTCAGTATTTGGTGCATATTCCAAAATCACAGAGACTCACATGCATTTACATTCTATCATCTTTATAATAAAGACTCACTTGACAGGAACTAAAAGTCCATATTCCTATGTTAATAGGATGAGGATGAGAAAACAGTTTATCACAATATAAGGATTAACACCACTTCATTGTATTAGTCAAAAATTAATGGATGGAATAAGTAACGTTAGGAGGTAGTGATTAAAAATACATCTCTCCATTTCCTCTAGATTGCTGCAGCTCAAACTTAGATGTGCAAAGTGTAGTTATGTACAAAGGTAAGAAGTCTAGCTTAGTGGTTGTTAGAATAGAAAGTTGCAAACAAATGTGAATCCTGTACCTTATCGTATATAAAAATATAATACTTTGTTTTAAGACATAAACAAGCTTTTCAGTTATCTTTAAAGGAGTCTAAGAATTTGTGTTGTTTACCTTGTATCTTCTGATTATAAGTTATTTAGAAATTCTTTGCATTTTATGTAAGCTGACATAAGTTAACACTGAAACCTGCTGATACTATTTGTTTTAAACAGCAGTAGGATTCTAGTCACCAAAGAAAAAGCAATTATCCTTTGTGGATTTCCTATGTAGTAAGTTCTTTTTTAGAATCAGCTACTTGACATTTCAACAGCTATGTCTTTTTAAGAATGGACTCTTTTATTCCAGTTCTTTTTAAAAATGTGTGTGATTGTTTTCAATACATTATGTCTCTTGAAATGACAACCCAAATGAACAGACATCATAGTTTGGTGCTCTCACTTCTAGCATTTGAAAGCCTTGCAAATGCATGTCTGTTTTGTTGTATATTGGCATGACTAAATTCTGTGGTTTATTTTACATATGCAAGGGAAGAGACATCTTAAAATTAAAGTTACTTGAATTTTAGAGCAAGTGTAGTACCTGTCCAATGTAAGTTCCACAAAGTATGGAAATTGGTGTGTACAGTTTTTGCTTTTAATATTTTCTTTGTAAGATAGAAACACAAAGGGTAAGGATCCTTTGAATAAAATTATTCAAACATATAAATATATATTGATATTATGTACATTCACAAATATGTGTGGATATATAGAAATATAACACAATCCTTAGAAAGAAATACATGACTTTTTTTTTGCTTGAAAGAAGGTAGTTTTATTAACCTTTAACTGACTTGTTTTGAATATGAGGACCATGCCTAATGGTATTATACAAATTCCTTAATTATCTTTGTCTTATGTTCCTTATGTCTCTTGATAGGGGAGAAATCCCCATCTTGGTGGACTGCAATGAATAAAAGCGGTGAAGTATACTTTTTTATTTGGAGTTTGAGAAAGCTCAATAAAAATACTCACTTTTGCCATCCACGTTCTGAATCAGCTGAAAAAGAAAAATGAGAAATGAGTAGATTGGAAACCAAATGTCACCTTTATTTCTGATGACACTAATAAAGGAAAACATGAAATATCTCTACCTCCAAGTGGGCTTCCTTCTAGTGAGCTCTAGTTTTAGGCAAAGTTGCCCCTCAGTCACAAAGCTGGACTGAGGCCAAAGCAGAGCCTCTCACTATGTAACTTAATGTCTGGAGAACCAGAGCAGAATAGTTGCTCCCTAAAGAGAGGGAAGACAAAGGGGCTATCCTATACACGTCCATATCACCTTCCCAACTTAATCGAATTGTATTCTTCTTCTTTCCCTTGAAATAGCTAAGTTAAGGAGCAGAGAGAGACTAACGTGTCACACTAGTAGAGCTGCTTGCACTTGAAAGATTACATCTGTGGTTTGGAAGTGAAGGACATCCATTTGAACACTGTCAACCAGTAACAAACTTATCCAAAATTCTATCTTAAAAATGAGTTTTACATTTGTACTTAAATACATATATTAAATTGTGCTCAATAATATTCTCATTTTGTTTAGGGAACATGTGCAATGTAAAGACTATCTCTTGCAAGATTTAAATAAAAAATAGCAAAACACTTTTAACATTAATTATATTATGCAAAATATGATTTAATTTTTTGAAATATTTGTTAGTAAGTCCCTAGGTGTTTTTATCTCAACATTATTTCATATGAAAATATTACTTCTAATATATGCTGAACATTCAAGAACAGTTTTTTCTATTGCTACCTTATTATAAATGTCCCATAAAAGTATGTAGTATTTTTAGAAAGACAGAGTAACTATTATAAGTAACCACGGTTATAAAATGATAATTTAAAAATAACCAACAATCTGGGAGGCCAAGGCAAGAGGACTGCTTGAGACCAGAAGTTTGATAGCAGCTTGGGCAACATAGGAAGACTCAGTCTTTACCAAAAATAAAAAATAATAAAGAATAAATTAAAAATCACCCGGGTCATGGTGGTGCACACTTGTAGTCCCAGCTATTTGGGAGGTTGAGGTGGGAGGATTGCTTGAGCCCAGGAGGTGAATGCTGCAGTGACTGGTGATCACACTCCTGCACTGTAGCCTGGGTGACAGAGTGAGATCCTGTCTCAAAAAAAAAAAAAAAAAAGAAAAAGAAAAAGAAAAAGAAAATATTTTTATCTGCACTTAATGGAGTAAAACACATTGAAATTCAACAATTGATGGCATGTCTTACAGGAAAGGCACACCTTAACATATGATATTTTTAAAACTTCCAAATAAGTGTTTGATTATTAAAATGTCACCATGTAACTGTAGCAGTATTGTGTCATAACATTAAAAAAACTAAATGAGTGCATGACATGACCCAGTGTTGCATCTTCTGCAAATGCATCACTGAAGTTCATCTAAGTTGTAGAAATAAGGTTCATGTTAATTAAATTAATTAATACTGAGGTTCATATGATGGGTTTCATTTAAGAGATATAAATGGCATGGACTTCTATTAAAAATACTTTAATTATTTATCTATGTTTTGAGGGAGTTTATTTAAATGAGGAACCTATTTTATAGAAGAGGCTAACAAGGTGTGGAATATAATGTAGGCCTTTTGTCAGTGAACAGCATTAGTAGAAGATGAGCACAAAATTCAAACTACTATTTGTATGTACAGTAGCTTTCAGCTGGTGCATCTGCTGGTGTGTGTGTGTATGTGTGTGTGTGTGTGTGTGTGTGTGTGAGAGAGAGAGAGAGAGAGAGAGGGAGAGAGAGAGCGCACGAGCCTTCAACAGAAATCTGATGGTTTTTGTCACCTTTAAAACTACCTTCCTTTTTGGCACATATTTTACTTTCATTCCAAAAATAATGTGTACACCACTTACTTCTATGTTCATGTCAAGCGTTACTTATGGAGTGAATTTAATACGAGGCCCTGTTTATGTCTTTCTGTATCAGTTAAGAAATACTTTGATAAAAAATTTGGATTTATATGTCAATCAGCTTGGCAATTGAGGTTCTTTTGTTGCTGATCAAAAATCTTGGCTGGCAGTTAAATATGTCCTTTTTATTAAAAGAAAGGAAAGGAAAGGAAAGGAAGAAAGAAAGAAAGAAAGAAGGAAGGAAAGAAAGAAAGAAAGAAAGAAAGAAAGAAAGAAAGAAAGAAAGAAAGAGAAAGAAAGAAAAGAAAAGAAAGAAGAAAAGAAAGAAAGAGAGAGAGAGGGAGGGAAGGAGGGAAGGAGGGAGGAAGGAAGGAAGGAAGGAAGGAAGGAAGGAAGGAAGGAAGGAAGGAAGGAAGGAAGGAAGGAGAGGGAAGGGGAGAAAGGGGAGGGAAGGGGAGGGAAGGGGAGGAGAGGAGAGGGAATGTCTGCTTAGTACAATAAGCCAGGGTAGGCAAAGTCTTTTTGGACACCGGGTCCTCAATGGTGGGAAAGGATTAGGAAAAACATTCACAAGACTGAGAACAGAGGGCCTTTGGATGGAGTGGTTCAGAGGGAATTGTTTCCTTTGAGTGAAGGAAAATAGCCTCAGCAGGAGGCTTTAATTTTTTTAGTTAATTAAAATCAAATTAATTTAATTAAATTAGTTTTTAAAATTATATTTAAAATTTAATGTAAATTTAAAAGTGGATTAATAATGTATAAGTCGTTCAAAAAATATTCATTGAGCACCCACTCTGACCCCGGCATTGCATTAGCATTTGGAGATGTCAAAATGGAGACAATATGCTTGGAAACATCTTAAGCCTCAGCTTAAATCCTTTCCACTAAATTTTAGCTATTAGTCCTTCCAGAAGCTGCTTACTGTCTCAGGAACTGAGTTTCTCCATCTATAAAATGAGGTACTTATACGTTATCTCCTACATTTGTTATAAGTTTATAATAGGAAATATATGCAATTCGCATAGCACAGGGTATATAGAATATGCTCAATAAAAGATGTGGTCATGGTTGTTATATTCTATAGGTTTTATAAAAATAGCTAGCTCTCATTGAGTCTCTGCTTCATACTAAGTGCTTCACATAGGTGACTTCATTTACTTCTCATAACTCTGTGAAATAAGTATTATTCCTATTCCCATTTATTGATGAATTTAAGTGACTTGACAAAATTGACATAGTTTAAAAAAAAAAAAAAGGTAACCTAGAATTTACACTCATGCAGCCAAACCTCAGAGCCTACGTTATGTTTTTTCTCCCTCACTTGCCCTCTGCAAAGTGCTTATAATCTTCTGGTGGACAGAGATCCAATTTTGCAATATAGTATGTTCAGTGATAGTAGAATGACAGAAATAATAAATTCTTCTCAGACAAGGAGAAGGTCAGCAAGAGGTAGAGCAGAGTCAAGAAGAACTTCACAGGAGAAACAATATTGAAGCAAATCTTGAAAGATGATTTGTGTGTAGAGTAAGACTGAAAGGAAAGAATGTTAATTTTAGGTGATGAAACAGCAAGTAGTTGACCTTTTTTCATAAGAAAAGTCATGGAGTTGAAGTTCAACCCTAAGGAGTTTAGGTGGTATGCAGATATATTTCAGAGTTAGAACAGGTTGGCCTTGACATAAGAGATGAAGGAAAAGGAGATCTTTTGGAATCCTCTTTCTGGTTTAAGGGCTGTTATGAACTGATTCATGTCACTCACAAATTTATATGTTGAAGCCTTAACTGTATTTGGAGATGAGGCTTTTGAATAATTAAGTTAAAATGAAGTTGTTAGGGTTGCCCCTAATCCAGTCTGACTCTTACAAGAAGAGATTAGAACAAACATACACCAGGGGTGTGAATGCACAGAGGGACTGCTGACCATGGAAACAGAGCAGCCATATGCAAACCAAGGAGAGTCCTCAGGAAACCAACTTGCCAAACCAACCTTAATCTTGCATCTCTAGCCTCCAGAACTGTAAGAAAATACATTTCTGTTGTTTAAGCCACTCAGTCTGAGGCACAGTCCCCCTTGGTGTCATTGGATTGGTTCCACTACATCCTGAGGATATCATAATCCACTGATGCTTAAGTTCCTCATATAAAATGATATAATATTCTGTACATCCTCCCATATGCTTTAAAAAAATCTCTAGATTACTTATGATGCCCAATGCAATATTAATGCTATGAAAATGGTTTTTATGTTGTATTGTTTAGGGAATAATGACAAGAAAAAAGCCTATACATGTTTAGTGCAAATGAACCCATCCATTATTTTTCTGAATATTTTTGATCCACACGTGGTTGAATCCGTGGATGTGGAACCCGCAGATACAGAGGGCTGACTGCAGTTTGTTGTAGTAGCCCTAGCAAATATGATTAATGACTTTAATCCAGATGGTAAATGCAGAAGAGAAATAAGTGTCTGAGGAGCATTAATGAACTCAGTATTGGGTCTACTGTTTGAGGTTTCTATGCATGTCTTGTAGGCACATAGACATGAGGGTCAGGTGATCAAGACAGCGTTATGGACTGAAGGCATAGATTTGACAGCCATCAATATATTGATGCTAATGTAAAAAAAAAAAAGATCATATGTGAGATTCTTCAGGAATACTAAAGAGAGCTTCAATAGGAGGGAGGAAAGAAGTAGGTCAAGGGTAGGACCCTGGATCATACTAACATTTGAGGAACCAGGAGGAGAGTATCAGTAAAGGAGATAGATTAATAATGGTGAGACATTAGAGAAAAACGGAGCCAGACGTCATAGAGAAATTAAGTCGGATGAGGACAGAGATGTGCCCATTGGGTTTTTTAATTGAAAGATTACAGGATTGCTGCTAAAAGCAGTTTCAATTGAGAGCTGGCAGAGAAAGCCAATAATGAGAACCTTACTAACTTACCAACACTTTGGGCCATCACATTATTAAAATTAAGGAGACACAATTGTAGCACTTTCTTATATGCTCTTAGCTCATGTAAGTAGATTTCAGTTCAAATTACTTAAGAATCAGCTTATTAAGCTCCCCACAGTCCACTTTATTTATTTATTTTTTTGAAACGCAGTCTCGCTGTATTGCCAGGCTGGAGTGCAGTGGCACAATCTCAGCTCACTGCAACCTCCACCTCCCGGGTTCAAGTGATTCTCCTGCCTCAGCCTCCTGAGTAACTGGGACTACAGGGATGTGTCACCACGCCTGGCTAATTTTTGTACTTTTAGTAGAGACGGGGTTTCACCATGTTGGCCAGGATGGTCTCGATCTTGTGACCTCGTGATCCACCTGCCTCGGCCTCCCGAAGTGTTGGAATTACAGGCATGAGCCACCGCACCCGGCCCCACACTCCACTCACTAACTACCATTTCATCTTCTAACTTTTTTGAAACTTGGGGACAAGTCAAGCTGGCCTGTTCATTTTCAGCTCACACTCTTATTTCTCCTTACCCAGGAGAATTTTCCCTCACTTGGAATGTATCTTTGTCACCTTATTCATCATGAAAATCCCACTTGTTTTCTGTATAGTCAGATTTTCCCTATCTACTTTAGCTCATAGTAAGTGTCCTTCCCTTAAAATACTCTCTTCCTTGCTGCTGGAGTCATCTTTCTAAACCTTCTGGCACCAGTGTATCAGACTTCTGTTATCTTGTCATTCCCAAATCATTATGGGCCTTGAAATTGGCCTACAGCTTCATTCTTTGCATTTCCTACATTGCCTTAAACATAATAGAAACTGAGTAAATACTTGCTTATTAATTTATTGTATTCAATGGCCCTCACCTGTGTGACAGTGGTAAATGTCTTTTAAAAGTGCCTTTCCTCTACACTGAGTTGCATTTGTGTCAGTTTTCCAAACATTTTTCACAGCATTTCATTCATTATGTTAATTTGGTTTTCCATTCAAACCAGTTGAGTATAATACTACATGCCTTGTTTTTCCAGGCACAGAGCCCAGTGAAATTATTTTTGTTTATTTCTTGTTCAGTGTCCCAGATTTGCTTTGGAATGTTGGTTGATGCTGGCTTATTCATTATGTGGTAACAACATCAGTTATCATAGAATGAGGGGATTTCAATTATAATTTCTAAAAAATGAGCACTTCAAATTTGTTTTGAGACTTTAGGGGTTGATGTGTGAAGCCTTTCACATTATCTTTAGTGGTAATACAAATCAAGATTCCAATGCAGTGGCATTTCTTGGTAGTCTAAGTGGCAAGCTGCAGCAGGTTGGCATTGTTAATTACACTGACAAAAGTTTTGTGTTGCACATACCATTGCCTATTACTAAGTGACTTCAGAAGAAATAAAATAATAAACAGCTATTCTAAACAATTAGATAGGCATTGCCTTTAGCTACAAGAATGTGCAAACCTAACTAACACAAGATTAAACAGCAAAGGCTTATTTTCCTCATATTTCAAAGAGCATGGGACTGAGCAGCCCTGTCTCATATTTCAGAGAGACACTATAATACTGGTGGGCTCTCAGGCTCTTTTGGCCTTTCTGTTCTGCTGTCCTTTATGTGCTGTTTTTCTTCATCTTGCTTATCACCTGATGGTTGCAAGATGCATGCTGCACCTTTAGAACTCATTTTTTGTGGTGCAGACAATAAGAAGAGTGATGGACAAAAGGCAAGTGCCTCTTTCTATGAGGATTCTCCTTTGTTTGTAGGAAGGAATGTCTTTTCCCTTGCCTCTCCTGCCAGGGATTTCTGTCAACACATCATTTACCGTAACTTTGTCACATGGCCATGGCCCATTTCTAGCTCCAAGGAATGCCAATAAATCAAGGTTTGGGTTTTTTTTTTTCTAAGCTTTTATATCTCAAAAATAGAAATAGTCAAAAGAGAAAGAGTCTTGGAATGAGACTGGGTCAGGCATCCTAGAGTGTCTATCAAGGTATCATTTACTGATTATTTTCTATATGCCAGACATATTATCCCAGGATCCTACAATGTAGAAGAATGAGACTTAGAGTGAAAAGTGAACTGCCCAAGGCCTCAGTGCTGTGAAGAGGTGGAGACAGGGTAAAGCCCAGGACCATCTGGTCTCAGAGCTTATATATTTCCACTGTACCACAAGGGGACCTCCAATGAAACAAGTGAGAGGAAACTGGAAATGAGGTGGAAAGAAAGCTGGACTTATCTCAGTTTCTTCCCCAAACCCCTACAAGTAATTATTATTGAAACGGAGCTCCTGTCTCAATTATTTTTACCATTCTCATTTCTTATTTAAAATCCTTAGTATTCAAAGTGTGGTCTGAGGGACTGACACATCAGCATCACCTGGGAGCTTGTTGGAAATGCAGAATATCTGGTCCTAGGTTAGACCTTTTGATCAGAATCTGCATTTCAGTGAGCTCAGGTGACTCACATGCCTATCCAAGTTTGAGAAGCCCTGTGACGTACACATTTCTTAGAAGGCTTCCCCGACCTTCCATATTAAACTAATCCATCTTTAGCCATTCCATTACATTGTTTTATAGCAACATTGTTTTATAGCATGTATGCCTATCTGACACAATATTACTCAAAAGTTGATTTTAATTGTAAGTGTTTTCTCTTCTACTAAAATTTAGGTTTCGTCAGGGAATAGATTTTGCTTTTGTTGAGGATCTGCTCTCTAACACTTACAGATAGAGTGTCTGACACATAGTAAGCGCTCAATAGATATTTGATAGATGGATGATAAGTATATGAATGCATAAATGATGTTTAATTTAGGATACTTGGCTCTTCAGAGATAGATAACAACATAGCATTCTCGCTGTTTCAAAATAAACAGATCATAATTACCAAAGCTGCATGTCTCAGGTGCACATTCTGATCACTGTATTGTTTGGCTTTGTTCTGCTTGATTTAATTCAAAGACGATTTTTCATGTATTTACCTTAGTCTTAACTTCTCTAAATGTGTTCTTACTGCTGATATTGAATAGCCCTTTGGCTTTGAATAGAATCTCTGTTGTTGGTTGATTTTTTGTCCTTGTTAACTCTTCTGTTGTTAAGTTTCCAAGAATCTCAATTTGGTCAAAATTTTGAAGATAATTGAAGTTATTTGTTATAAAAAATAAAAAGTTACCAAAAGGAAAGACATTAAGCGACTGATCAGATGTTAATTAAATCTAAGATGGTTGTTATGTACCTCGAATATTTTAATTTTCAATGTGGAACATTGCAATAATGTTCCTTCCACTTGCTGAAGTATTCTGCCTGATTTTCTTTTGTTTGCATAATGGAGAAAACACACGCGAAATTTCTAATAAAGAGAAGTTGCCTGATGAGAGAATTATTATAAAAATTGATACTTTATCCCAGGAAATAGATTTCTGCCTCAGGGACATCTATACCAACTCTTCATCAGATATGTGATGACATTGGAACTGAAGAGCTCATATAGATGCTTGAAGTGATTTAAAAATTTTAAGCACATCTGTATTTTATTTTATTACCTGTGTTTAAAAAATGATCTTTGGAGTTTCTACACATATTCGCTAATGTCTTTTTCTCCCAAAACCTTTTAAAGACAAATAATGCAAACTAGGGTTCATAAATTAGGTTGCCTTTAGAGACCACGGTATGATGTAATGAGAAAGATATTGCCACAGTCTGTGGTAAGGACTAGGCGTAATAGTCATGGCATGCTTCACCAAGTCATTCCATTTGAAAGAAAAATTTAAAATATCTGCAGCCACCAAAATACTCTCATGGATTGCATTTGTTCTGATGGTGAGTAGTTTGTGATCCTTGGACAAAACTTTCTGAAGCTATTATCTCATTAACTTTATTTTTTATACAGTATATTTCTAGTTTTATTACTTTAAGATTAAAACATGGTTTTTGCCCCTTTTTGGAATTTAATATTAAAAAACTTTTTGCAATGAAATGATCAATTCATTGAAACATGAGGCAAATATGGTATTAAGAAGATTAAGGCAGTGACTTACACCTGTAATCCCAATTTGGGTGGCTGAGGCAGGAGGATTGCTTGAGCCTAGGATTAGCCTGGGGAAGACAGGGAGACACTATCTCTACAAAAACATGGAAAAAAAAATTTAACCTGGTGTGGTGGTGCATACCTGTGGTCCCAGTTACTCAGGGAGCTGAGGTGGGATAATTGCTTGAGTTCAGGAGGTAGAGGCTGCAGTGAGCTGTGAGCAAGCCACTGTGCTCCAACCTGGGTGACATAGAGAGACCCTGTCTCAAATAAATAAATAAATACATAAATAAATAAGTTCAGGCTGAGAGCTACAATAGTCAGAGCCATATAACTTGACCCCCTGTATGGGTATACATTCTTGACGATGTTCACTACATCCAGCAATATTTACCTAGACATTGTTATTAAGGAATATTCCCAGTTTGAGGATTACAGTTGTCATGATACCATCATGGATGATAACAGTGTCACTGAGGACAGGCTGGAGACCTACAGAAAGGTCTATAGGTAACGTTTCTTTGGCCTCCTGGCATTTTCTTTTTTTTTTTTTTTTCTTTTTTTTTTCCAGAAAGTTTTTTGATTTATTCAGATTTTCTACATATACAATCATGTTATCTGCAAATAAAGACAGTTTTATTACTTTCTTCCCAATATGTATACCTTTTATTTTTTTCTTATTGCATTAGCTAGGACATTCAATATGATGTTGAAAAGGAGTGGTGTGAGGGGAACATTCTTTTTTTATTATTATCATTATTATTATTATTGTTATTATTATTATACTTTAAGTTCTAGGGTACATGTGCATAACCTGCAAGTTTGTTACATATGTATACTTGTGCCATGTTGGTGTGCTGCACCCATCAACTCATCAGCACCCATCCACTCGTCATTTACATCAGGTATAACTCTCAATTCAATCTCTACCCCCTACCCCCTCCCTATGATAGGCCCCGGTGTGTGATGTTCACCCTTCCCGAGTCCAAGTGTTCTCATTGTTCAGTTCCCACCTATGAGTGAGAACATGCAGTGGTTGGTTTTCTGTTCTTGCAATAGTTTGCTGAGAATGATGGTTTCCAGCTGCATCCATGTCCCTACAAAGGACACAAACTCATCCTTTTTTATGGCTGCATAGTATTCCATGATGCATAAGTGCCACATTTTCTTAATCCAGTCTGTCACTGATGGACATTTGGGTTGATTCCAAGTCTTTGCTATTGTGAATAGTGCCACAATGAACATACGTGTGCATGTGTCTTTATAGCAGCATGATTTATAATCCTTTGGGTATATACCCAATAATGGGATGGCTGGGTCGTATGGTACTTCTAGTTCTAGATCTTTGAGGAATTGCCATACTGTTTTCCATAATGGTTGAACTAGTTTACAATTCCACTAACAGTGTAAAAGTGTCCCTATTTCTCCACATCCTCTCCAACACCTGTTGTTTCCTGACTTTTTAATGATTGCAATTCTGACTGGTGTGAGATGGTATCTTATTGTGGTTTTGATTTGCATTTCTCTGATGGCCAGTGATGATGAGCATTTTTTCATGTGTCTGTTGGCTGTATGAATGTCTTCTTTTGAGAAATGTCTGTTCATATACTTTGCCCACTTTTTGATGGGGTTGTTTTTTTCTCGTAAATTTGTTTGACTTCTTTGTAGGTTCTGGATATTAGCCTTTTGTCAGATGAGTAGATTGCAAAAAATTTCTCCCATTCTGTAGGTTGCCTGTTCACTCTGACGGTAGTTTCTTTTGCTGTGCAGAAGCTCTTTAGTTTAATGAGATCCCATTTGTCAATTTTGGCTTTTGTTGCCATTGCTTTTGGTGTTTTACACATGAAGTCCTTGCCCATGCCTATGTCCTGAATGGTATTACCTAGGTTTTCTTCTAGAGTTTTTATGGTAATAGGTCTAACATTTAAGTCTCTAATCCATCTTGAATTAATCTTCGTATAAGGAGTAAGGAAAGGATCCAGTTTCAGCTTTCTACTTATGGCTAGCCAATTTTCCCAGCACCATTTATTAAATAGGGAATCCTTTCCCCATTTCTTGTTTCTCTCAGGTTTGTCAAAGATCAGATGGCTGTAGATGTGTGGCATTATTTCTGAGGACTCTGTTCTGTTCCATTGGTCTATATCTCTGTTTTGGTACCGGTACCATGCTGTTTTGGTTACTGTAGCCTTGTAGTATAGTTTGAAGTCAGGTAGCGTGATGCCTCCATCTTTGTTCTTTTGACTTAGGATTGTCTTGGCAATGTGGGGTCTTTTTTGGTTCCATATGAACTTTAAAGCAGTTTTTTCCAATTCGGTGAAGAAACTCATTGGTAGCTTGATGGGGATGGCATTGAATCTATAAATTACCTTGGACAGTATGGCCATTTTCACAATATTGATTCTTCCTGTCCATGAGCATGGTATGTTCTTCCATTTGTTTGTGTCCTCTTTTATTTCGCTGAGCAGTGGTTTGTAGTTCTGCTTGAAGAGGTCCTTTACATCCCTTGCAAGTTGGATTCCTAGGTATTTTATTCTCTTTGAAGCTGTTGTGAATGGGAGTTCGTTCATAATTTGGCTCTCGGTTTGTTTGTTACAGGTGTATAAGAATGCTTGTGATTTTTGCACATTAATTTTGTATCCTGAGACTTTGCTGAAATTGCTTATCAGCTTAAGGAGATTTTGGGCTGAGACAATGGGGTTTTCTAAATATACAATCATGTCATCTGCAAACAGGCACAATTTGACTTCTTCTTTTCCTAACTGAATACCCTTTATTTTGGCCTCTTACCTGATTGCCCTAGCCAGAACTTCCAACACTATATTGAATAGGAGTGGTGAGAGAGGGCATCCCTGTCTTGTGCCAGTTTTCAAAGGGAATTTTTCCAGTTTTTGCCCATTCAGTTTGATATTGGCTGTGGGTTTGTCATAAATAGCTCTTATTATTTTGAGATTTGTTCCATCAATACTGAATTTCTTGAGCGTTTTTAGCATGAAGGGCTGTTGAATTTTGTCAAAAGCCTTTTCTGCATCTATTGAGATAATCATGTGGGTTTTGTCTTTTGTTCTGTTTATGTGATGGATTATGTTTATTGATTTGCATATGTTGAACCAGCCTTGCATCCCAGGGATGAAGCCCACTTGATCATGGTGGATAAGCTTTTTGATGTGCTGTGCTGCTGGATCTGGTTTGCCAGTATTTTATTGAGGATTTTTGCATCGATGTTCGTCAGGGATATTGGTCTAAAATTCTCTTTTTCTGTTGTGTCTGTGCCAGGCTTTGGTATCAGGATGATGTTGGCCTCATAAAATGAGTTAGGGAGGATTCCCTCTTTTTCTATTGATTGGAATAGTTTCAGAAGGAATGGTACCAGCTCCTCCTTCTACCTCTGTTACAATTCAGCTGTGAATCCATCTGGTCCTGGACTTTTCTTGGTGGGTAGGCTATTAATTGTTGCCTCAATTTCAGAGGCTGCTATTGGTCTATTCAGGGATTCAGCTTCTTCCTGGTTTAGTCTTGGGAGAGTATAAGTGTCCAGGAAATTTTCCATTCCTTCTATATTTTCTAATTTATTTGCATAGAGATGTTTATAGTATTCTCTGATGGTAGTTTGTATTTCTGTGGGGTCGGTGGTGATATCCCCTTTATCATTTTTTATTGCATCTATTTGATTCTTCTCTCTTTTCTTTATTAGTCTTGCTAGCGGTCTATCAATTTTGTTGATCTTTTCAAAAAACCAACTCCTGGATTCATTGATCTTTTGGAGGATTTTTTGTGTCTCTATCTCCTTCAGTTCTGCTCTGATCTTAGTTATTTCTTGCCTTCTGCTAGCTTTTGAATGTGTTTGCTCTTGCTTCTCCAGTTCTTTTAATTGTGATGTTAGAGTGTCAATTTTAGATCTTTCCAGCTTTCTCTTGTGGGCATTTAGTGCTATAAATTTCCCTCTACACACTGCTTTAAATGTTTCCCAGAGATTCTGGTATATTGTATCTTTGTTCTCATTGGTTTCAAAGAACATCTTTATTTCTGCCTTCATTTCGTTATGTACCGAGTAGTCATTCAGGAGCAGGTTACTCAGTTTCCATGTAGTTGAGCGGTTTTGATTGAGTTTCTTAGTCCTGAGTTCTAGTTTGATTGCACTGTGGGCTGAGAGACAGTTTGTTATAATTTCTGTTCTTTGACATTTGCTGAGGAGTGCTTTACTTCCAATTATGTGGTCAATTTTGGAATAAGTGTGATGCAGTGCTGAGAAGAATGTATATTCTGTTGATTTGGGGTGGCGAGTTCTGTAGATGTCTATTAGGTATGCTTGCTCCAGAGATGAGTTCAATTCCTGGATATCCTTGTTAACTTTCTGTCTCGTTGATCTGTCTAATGTTGACAGTGGAGTGTTGAAGTCTCCCATTATTATTGTATGGGAGTCTAAGTCTCTTTGTAAGTCTCTAAGGACTTGCTTTATGAATCTGGGTGCTCCTGTATTGGGTGCATATATATGTAGGATAGTTAGCTCTTCCTGTTGAATTGATCCCTTTACCATTATGTAATGGCCTTCTTTGTCTCTTTTGATCTTTGATGGTTTAAAGTCTGTTTTATCAGAGACGAGGATTGCAACCCCTGCTTTTTTTTGTTCTCCATTTGCTTGGTAGATCTTCCTCCATCCCTTTATTTTGAGCCTATGCATGTCTCTGCATGTGAGATGGGTCTCCTGAAGACAGCAGACTGATGGGTCTTGACTCTTTATCCAGTTTGCCAGTCTGTGTCTTTTAATTGGAGCATTTAGTCCATTTACATTTAAGGTTAATATTGTTATGTGTGATCTTGATCCTGCCATTATGATATTAACTGGTTGTTTTGCTCATTAGTTGATGCAGTTTCTTCCTAGGCTCGATGGTCTTTACATTTTGGCATGTTTTTGCAGTGGCTGGTACCGGTTGTTCCTTTCCATGTTTAGGGCTTCCTTCAGGGTCTCTTGTAAGGCAGGCCTGGTGGTGACAAAATCTCTAAGCATTTGCTTATCTGTAAAGAATTTTATTTCTCCTTCACTTATGAAACTTAGTTTGGCTGTATATGAAATTCTGGGTTTAAAATTCTTTTCTTTAAGAACGTTGAATATTGGCCCCCACTCTCTTCTGGCTTGTAGAGTTTCTGCCGAGAGATCTGCTGTCAGTCTGATGGGCTTCCCTTTGTGGGTAACCCGACCTTTCTCTCTGGCTGCCCTTAAGATTTATTCCTTCATTTCAACTTTGGTGAATCTGGCAATTATGTGTCTTGGAGTTGCTCTTCTGGAGGAGTATCTTTGTGGCGTTCTCTGTATTTCCTGAATTTGAATGTTTGGCCTGCCCTGCTAGGTTGGGGAAATTCTCCTGGATGATATCCTGTAGAGTGTTTTCCAATTTGGTTCCATTTTCCCCCTCACTTTCAGGCACCCCAATCAGACGTAGATTTGGCCTTTTTACATAATCCCATACTTCTTGCAGGGTTTGTTCATTTCTTTTTCTTCTTTTTTTCTTTTAGTTTCTCTTCTCGCTTCATTTCATTCATTTGATCCTCCATCGCTGATACTCTTTCTTCCAGTTGATCGAGTCGGTTACTGAAGCTTGTGTATTTGTCACGTATTTCTCGTGTCATGGTTTTCATCTCTGTCATTTCGTTTATGACCTTCTCTGCATTATTTAGTCTAGCTGTCAATTCTTCCACTCTTTTTTCAAGATTTTTAGTTTCTTTGCGCTGGGTACGTAATTCCTCCTTTAGCTCTGAGAGGTTTGATGGACTGAAGCCTTCTTCTCTCATCTCATCAAAATCATTCTCTGACCAGCTTTGATCCATTGCTGGCGATGGGCTGTGCTCCTTTGCAGGAGGAGATGCGCTCTTATTCTTTGAATTTCCAGCTTTTCTGCCCTGCTTTTTCCCCATCTTTGTGGTTTTATCTGTCTCTGGTCTTTGATGATGGTGACGTACTGATGGGGTTTTGATATAGGTGTCCTTCCTGTTTGATAGTTTTCCTTCTGACAGTCAGGACCCTCAGCTATAGGTCTGTTGGAGATTGCTTGAGGTTCACTCCAGAGCCTGTTTGCCTGGGTATCAGCAGCAGAGGTTGCAGAAGATAGAATATTGCTGAACAGCGAGTGCGCCTGTCTGATTCTTGCTTTGGAAGCTTCCTCTCAGGGGTGTACTCCACCCTGTGAGGTGTGGGGTGTCAGACTGCCCCTAGTGGGGGATGTCTCCCAGTTAGGCTACTCAGGGGTCAGTGACCCACTTGAGCAGGCAGACTGCCCCTTCTCAGATCTCACCCTCCGTGTTGGGAGATCCACTGCTCTCTTCAAAGCTGTCAGACAGAGTCGTTCGCGTCTGGACAGGCCTCTGCTGGTTTAGCTGAGCCCTGTCCCCAGAGGCGGAGTCTACAGAGACAGGCAGGTTTCCTTGAGCTGCTGTGAGCTCCACCCAGGTCGAGCTTCCCAGCAGCTTTATTTACCTACTTAAGCCTCAGTGATGGCGGGCGCCCCTCCCCCAGCCTTGCTGCTGCCTTGTGGTTAGATCGCGGCTGATCGCCGCAGACTGCTGTGTTAGCAAGGAGGGAGGCTCCGTGGACGTGGGACCCTCCCGGCCAGGTGTGGGATATAATCTCCGTGTGCCCGTGTTACAGCGCAGTATTGGGGTGGGAGTTACCGGACTTTCCAGGTGTTGTGTGTCCAGTTCCCCTGGCTAGGAAAAGGGACTCCCTTCCCCCTCGCGCTTCCCAGGTGAGGCGATGCCTCACCCTGCTTCAGCTCTCGCTGGTCGGGCTGCAGCAGCTGACCAGCACCGATTGTCCGGCGCTCTCGAGTGAGATGACCCCAGTACCTCAGTTGAAAATGCAGAAATCACCGGTCTTCTGTGTCGCTGGCGCTGGGAGATGGAGACTGAAGCTGTTCCTATTCGGCCATCTTGCTCCGCCCCCTCCCATTGAAAACCTTTCTAAGGTAACATCTTATCTCATAGGAGAAAGGTGTTATGATCAGTTATTGAAGTCTGCCAAGTCACAGTGATGGAAGAATAGAAGGTAATAGTCACAAGAAAAGCAGATATTTGCCATACCTGCAGTTAAGGAAAGCAGTGTCATTCTTATAACAAGTAGAATGTTGGGGACTTCAAACCTTCTCTTGTGGGGTTAACTCATAAATACCAAATAGTATATCTTTCATATAGTTTTGAAATGAAAATAATCCATCCACTGTGGGTTACAGTTGAGTTATCAAAACTCTGTAACTACAAAGAAATCAATTGTGAAAGTAAAAATCATGTGATGAGCTGGGGATGCAGAAAAGACATACTGATACAGAATTCTTAAAGTTGCTACATAAAATAAAAATTTTACAGTGTGGCTGTGCTCATGGTAAAGTAAGAAAAACAATTAGATTTGAGGGTGAAAAAGTTTTAAATAAGAGGGGTGCTTTGGAGTTGGTGAAGAAGAGACAAAGCCTATTTTTTGAGCAGAGTGGGAGATCAAATGGAAGACACCAGCTTAAATCTAGGACAACTGAAAGGTGACACTGACAGTGTCACTTGGCGTAGGGATGTAGGGATGTCCCAAAAGAGACTTGCTTATTTAAACTCTGGTTCTGGGTAGTGCATGAGAAAATAAAAAGAAAAATTTCCTTAAGAATTTCTAATTGCAATCTTACAGCTGTTTAAGTTTGGGACCTGAATTCATAATACATGTGGAATATGGAGTAACCCTAGCTGAAAATTTTATTTAAAGTGGTTCTGACCAGACACAGTGGCTGATGTGCTCCTCAAAATTTCCATTCTAAATCAGGAAGAGTGGCTCCTGCCTGTAATCCCAGCCACCCAGGAGGGGGAGGTGGGAGGATTGCTTGAGTCCTGAAGTTCGAGTACAGATTGGGAAACATAGTGAGACCTCCATCTCCCAAAAAAAGAAAACAACAGCAACAAAAAATGTCTCTTCTTTTTCATTTAACAAGGAAATATAATTTTCATTTCCAAATTAGAGATGATTGTTTACATTTTTAAATGTTTACAACAAACCCCCATGACACAGTTTACCTATGTAACATACCTGCACTTGTATCTCTGAACTTAAAAAAAATTAAAACAAACAAAAATAAAAATAAAAAATAAAAAAGTTTTAATGTGACTATGTATGTCAAAGTATAATTTTCTATTCCAATATTTTCCAAAGAGTAGGTAGAAGTCATGAATATTGCTGGTGGTATACCAGTAGTGATTTTGGATGACACATCAATAACTTTATAAAGATAAAAACCTATTTTAATATGCATTAGAAAGCATCATCAGTGCATGAATATTAGTAAAATGATCTAAATAAAATAAAGAAGTGATTTGGAAGTACATATAAAAGAAAATATGGGTCAGGCATAGTAGTTTATGCCTGTAATCCCAGCCCTTTGGGTGGCTGAGGCAGGTGGATCACCTGAGGTCAGGAGATCGAGACCAGCCTGGCCAACATGGCAAAACTCCATCTCTACTGAAAATACAAAAATTAGTCGGGCATGGTAGCATGCACCTGTAGTCCCAGCTCCTCGGGAGGCTGAGGCAGGAGAATCACTTGAACCTGGGAGGCAGAGGTTGCAGTGAGCCAAGATTGCACCACTGCATTCCAGCCTGGGTGACAGAGCAAGACTCTGTCTCAAAAAACAAAAAAGGAAAAAAAAAAAAAAAAAAAGAAAATATGAATAGGTGTTATATAAGTATGGCAAAATAAGGAAGCTAGTATTTGAATGACTAATTTGGGACGCATTTGTCAATTATAGGAAGACTCACCATGGGGCAAGTTGATGAATACCGAAAGAAGACAGAGAAACATAGTTAACTTCAAAAGCATTAGAGCTCTGTCTAGCTGTTGATCTGTTTACCTAGAACTCAGTGGGGCATGTATAAGCTCCTGCTTTGGAGTATTTTTATCATATAGCTGTGCTTGATCTCTGTAGTTTAGAAAACAAAAAATAAGCTTAAGGAAACCTAGACCCCTAGGTGCTCAATATTTAGAAATTTAATTTTCAAGGTACTTAAGAGTGGAGATTACATAACATTTTACACTTTCTAATAAATAAGTTATATATCCCAATGATTCCTTTGTGAGAGCCCGAGGGAAACATTTAGGTCAGGATATGACTTTTGGTTGATGGTTTTAAAATTTATAGGCATTTAGGTGTTATATCCAACCATGTTTTCTTCTTTTCAATTGAGAGCTAGAAATTTTATATTTATTAAGTAATATTAATTTTTAAAATATTAAAATTTTAACTCCTTTTAGCTTTATTTCATTATTTTCTACCTTTTGCCTAAATCCTTTTTCTTATTTTTTAAAGCCTTTATTATATATTTTTTAAGCTACCTGAAATGCTTTAGGGATAACAAATAATATCTAACATGTATTGAGTGCTTATAAGATATTCTTCTAAATGCTTTTTATGTATTTATTAATACAGTCCTCTCAATAACCCTGTGATATGAGCAATATTATTATCAGTGTTTCCCAAGGTTAAGTAACATTCCCAAGGTCACAAAGCTGAAAAGTGGCAAAGCTAGGACTTGAACCCAAGCCCTATTAAGCTTGAGTCTCATCTCCTACAATCTTTACCCTATAAGGTCTCTATATCACAGTGTAAAATAATATATATGTAATATCAAGTTGCAATTAAAAATAAAAATAGTGACAATTTGTATCCATGTTTAAAATGTTACATGGTCATTTATGTAAAATTAGGGAAATATAAAGAAAATACAAATATATATTTTATATTTATAAAATAAATATATAATATTTATTTACATGAATATAAATATATATAATTTTGTATTGACATAAATTTAAAATTAGAAATATGAAGAAAAATTGAAGAACTAAGGAAATCCATCATTAATAGGCTTATTAAAGGAAAACCATCTTTCACATAATTTTTTCTTTCCAAAAAAGAAAATATTGTGTCTCTACTCATAGAACACTTCTAACATCAAATGTGTGTTTTTTTCCATGTCAAGCAATTCTCCAATTCTCTGTGGACACCAAGTGGGTATCCTATAATTTAATTCAATTCTGACACTAATTACCTGAAGTTAGTGATTGAGGGCTTAGTCCCATAAAACTGTGCCTACCTCAGATGCCACCCAGGAGTAGCAAGTCTCAGGTTACACATCCTTCTGTTGAGCTTGGCTACAAATGGGGTTACTACAACTACTCCAACCCCCTCTGCAGGTTTGATAATTTGATAGCTACTCGGAGAACTCAGGGGCACACTTTATTTACATTTACTAGTTTATTATAAAAGATACTGTAAAGGATGCAAATGAACAGACAAATTAAAATGTCCAGAAGGGTCCTGAGCACAGGAGCTTCTGTCACTGTGAACAAGGTGCACTAGACTTGTAGCACATGGATATGTTCAGCAACCCAGAAGGTCTCCAAACCCTCGCATTTATGGTTTTGATAGAGGTTCCGTTATGTAACTATGATTGATTGAAACATCAGCCATTGAGGATTAACTCAGTCTCCAATCCCTCTTCTTTTGGGGGTGTGGGACTGAAGGTTCCAACCGTCCAATCAGGTAGTGGTTCCTCTGGAAGCCAGCTTCCGTTTTTCAGGAGTCACCTCATTAGCATAAATATAAATATGGTTGAAAGAGGCTTATTATGAATAACAAAAGATACTCCTCTCACTCCATCCCTTTGGAAATTGCAGAAATACTAGGAACCTTTATGCCAGGAACCAGAGAAGAAGACCAAATATGTATTTCTTATTAAAATATCACACATCCATTATTTTTTCTTTGTAAATTTTAGTAAATTTTAAGGCAATAAACCAATTCTGCAATAATCTTAGCTTCTAGGAAATTCTTATTTAAAGCTTTATTTCTTCATGTTGAAATTAAAGACCATTTCATCATGCTTGAATTCTTTGTGAAGAAAACATTAAACGTCCTACTATCAATAAGGTACTTTCCCTCACCAATCGTCCCATTAGATTTTCTCAGAAAAAGCACTTATGAAGGTGTAAAAGAGTGAATATTTCTTCACATCCTTTAGAGCCATTCTTCTCTTCTGAATAAACTACAGGCTTTTCTGCTTCCTATATAGACTCTCTTCATCCCCAACCTTTAACATATTTGTTATTTTCCTTTTAGCCCTCTTGAAGTTCATTCTATTTCTCTTGAGTCTAGAACAGTACATGCTAATGCATATTATGTCTCGTCACTACTGAGTTTAATCAAAGAATAGCTTTTAAGTGTCTATTTTATGTATTCTACCCCATCAGAATGACTCTTAAAAATAATTATGACTGTCATTCAAGTCACAAGCCACTATAATCCTTGGAATACTGTCCACTTTATGGTTTATAGTCGGTCTTTTATATCATCTTATGATTGCAAAACCTGTAATAACTCCATCCATACCGAACCTCAGTCTGATAGCTTCTGACCACTTACTTCCTCATGGATATATCAAATTTCAAGATGTACAACCCCCCTTCTACTCACTTTTCTTTCTTGGATTAGTGCAATCAGAAAGCTTTAATGATGAATATTTCTATTTACTATACAATATGGCCTGCAAATAAAAATGTCAGTTTTAAATGCAGAGTGAAGTTTGTATGTGGAAACTGGCAGATTAAATGCATGGATTTCCAAAACATCACTAAAATAACAATGATGACATTTTTAAAAAGACATAAACCCACAGGTTAAAAGTAATAGAAAAGAGAGAACAAAATTTTAGAAGCTGAAAAGCAAACAGATGAGTGTGAATTGACTTAATAGATCTGAGAAACCTAAATTCTAACCAGCAGTGGAAAGAGCTAACAAGCAAAGCGATTTTCACTGTAGGTCCCTCCAAAAGTTCACAAATTGGTACCTTTGGAAGTGGTTATGACAGTAAGACTAAAACCAGAAAGATAAATTGAAAGTATGTTTAAGGAGTGTCTATATTTATAGATTTAACCCCCTGATATGTGATTGAGACTATCCTTCCAAAGCTGTCACGTTCCCTGGAAAGCAAAATTAGTGGGATCAGCATCGTGTGGTAAAGGAGGAAAGCGGTGCTAAGCAGAAGTCATTGGGTTCTCATATAGTCACAAAAAAAGCCTCCCTGCCAGGATGGCCTTTCAGAAAACTTGAGATGAGCGAAGGACCTGGAAATTTGTAAACAGTCACACTGAACAATCATTGTAGGCAAGCTGACCTTACAAATGGTACATGATCATGGGCAAGGTGATCCTCTTCAACCAAGGGCACTCCCAAGAGCTGGGGAAATAGACCCTTGATTTTGAGGGTGGATACAGGGGAACTGCAAACTATCCAATACATCCTCATTTTTTTGCAGAAAAGTTGAGGCCTATTCTTTTGTGAAGGTAAAATAGAAAGTCTCTGGACTGAAGAAAATCAGACAGTACTAAAAAAGGAGAAAATAAGCAAAAGTTTATATCCCAAATGTTAAGACCCCCAGTCCTGTTCCTCAACTTGGCTCCTATAATTCTAGCAGCGAAGAAGCCTATGCCCTCTCAATAAGACTTTGGAAGAAGATTTTCAAAATAACCTGGACAGCCCATAAGGAAAATTTTCAATATACTGACATCAAACCTTGTCCATCCATATCATCTTTGCTATGTTCATCCATAGCAAAGAACAAATTCGACACATTCCACACATGCGCTCAGACTTTCTATTCAGATTTATCTTGCTTCAGTCTTAAATATGAGCAGATGCAAAAAACTGCCACGACTTCTACAGGGAACTTCTTATGGAAAAGGTATAAAATCAAAATAAAAAAGAGAAAAAAATTCCATTAAATAAAAAGAAACTAACAAAAAATAACAAAGCTAAATATTTAATATCTCTAAATAGATAAGAATAAATATTATATTATGAAATAAATATAGGATATAATGAAGTAAAGAAGCATACAAACTATAAAATGTAAAGAAAAACTTGTGAAGGTTAAAAGATAATGACGGAATTTTTTAGCAGTTGAGAGATTAGAAAATTAAGTTGAGGAATCTTTCAGAAATTAGAGCAAAGTCACAAATATGTGAAAAATAAAAAGAAATAATTAGAAATTTAGAGGACTATCAAGGACTATACCGCCCTAGAATTTTCAGTGACGACAGAGATGTTCTGTGTTTGTGCTGTCCAATACAGTAACCGCTAGCTACATGTGGCTATTGAGCACTTGAAATGTGGCTAGGGTTACTAAGACAGTTAGTTTTAAACATTTATTTTATATCTATCAATTTAAAAGCAAATGTGAAAAGCCCCATGTTGCTAGCTGCTACTGTATTGGAAAGCATAGATCTAGGAGGCTAAGGAACTAAATTAAAAAGAGTACCAAAAATAAAGAAAAATAGAGAGAATGAAACTGGTTGGAAAGGAGGAGTCCATTATGCCAGCTAAGTTCCCAGATCTAAAAAACATGAGTTTCCAGACTTAAGCTTCATGACACTGTTAACTGAAATCAAAAAGACAATTATTTTGACTTCCAGAAAAAAGGAAGAAAAAAAAAAGTATTATACAAAGGATCAAGAACCAGAATGACTTTGGACTTCTCAAGAGGAATACTGGGAGCTAGAAGACAGTAGAGCAATGTCTTAAAAGTTCTAACTGAGTATGATTTCCAATCCAGAATCTATATCCAGCATAATTGGCAATAAAGTCAAAGGCAGAAAAAATACATTTTCGGACATGAAATGTCTCTAAAATGTATCTCCCTTTCATGTACCTTGTCTTAGCTATCTACTAGAAGATGTGGTGCATCAAAAGAAGGCAATAAGCTGAGAAAATGTAAACATGAGATTAGGAAATGAAGACAGAATTCAAGACAGTACTATATGGTGCTGCTGGAATGATGACCAAGGGTCAGCTGAGGGTGAGAGCTATGAACTAGATTCATCAGCCATCCTGCCCAGAGCAGGCAGAGGCTCTGGGAGTTTTCAAGATTAGTTAATATTCCACTTGATGTATCAAAACCTATTGAGAGAACATTCACACACAATTGGGGAAGACTTTGGATTTTTATTAGTAATAATAAAAAACATATTAGAGTAGTATTAGTAGCAATAAGCATATAGAAAACAAAGCAAACCAAAAAAAAAAAAAAATTCCAGATAATTATTAACTCCAAAGAAAACAAAAGCTTGTGTAGAAAATAAATATTTATCAGACACCAATGGCTCAGTTGTCACCATATGGTAAACACTGAATATTGATTTAAGCAAAGTAACAATCTTACCTTGCTGCAAAATGAAGCGATGGAAAGAGGGTATGTGTGGTTAGGGGATGGGATATAAGTGAGCCAAAGTCTCATCTGTTATATGGGAAACTAATTGGTAATGCCTTGAAAACCAAAAAATAAAAAATAAAAAATGGCAACATAGGTATGTTAGTTGTAAGAAAGTGATTACTAAAAATAAATGGACAAAACACTTGAAAAGTTTTGTTTCTGGTGTGAAAGAAATGGGAGGAGAGGATCTGGGAACTTCTGGTTTTCCATGAACGATTGGACAAGTTATGCCACATGTATGTATAACTTTTATTTATCAAAGAAAAATGTTCAGGTCAAATGAATAGCACCAGTTGCATTCAGAATTCACCACAGTTAGGATGGCTATTATCAAACTTGTCCTAATGTATTAGTGAGTGATAATTCATTCCCTAAAATCTTATAAAAACATAAACTAAACTAAATACAAATAATACGTCTCCTTTGTATCAGGTACTTAAATTGATGAGGTAGCCCTTCATCATATTAGGAAAAAACAACCTATTACTCAAAAGGGAAAATAACATTTAAAGTAGACTTCATATAAGGAAAACAAATGAGTGAAGAGGGTCAATGGTCTTAGTAGGACCAGGAGTTCTCTGCAGAGAAAGAGTCGATGTTCAATTCTTACTGTATGCCAGGCAATATGCTGGTTCATCTCATCAGTTATCTCACACTAAAGCCTGACCTAAGGTCCTACAGCTAGGGAGTACCTAAGTTTCCATCTGAAGCTGACTCAAAAGACGAAGGAAATAATTCTTTCTAAAGAATGAGCAAAACCAAGGCTGGCACAGAGGCAAATTGTTGGAGAGAACACAGGAGCAGGAGCCCCAGAGCCAGAATTATTGTTCCATTTCCCTTGCCAATAAAATGAAGCAATAAGCAAAATGTGAATATGTGGCTCATTTGATTCCTTTCACCTATCAGGAAATGTGATATCATATCAAGGATTAAATAGTATAGATTTATATCATTTAATTATCAGTAAAAGATCCATTTTCTAACTCTTTTCTGGATACACACAGACACATAAACCCCAAATAGCCAAATCAACCCTGAGCAAAAAGAAGAAAGCTGGCAGTATTACACTAGCAGACCTCAAAGTATACTACAAAGCTGTAGTAACCACAACAGCATGGTACTGGCATAAAAAGAGACACGCAGACCAATACAACAGAATAGAGAATCCAGAAACGAATCCACCTATCCACAGCCAATAGATTTTTGACAAAAGTGCCAAGAATACTCACTGAGGACTTCCTTCAATAAAGGATGCTACTCATGTAATGGGGGATTAATATATAGAATATGCAAGAAACTCAAACATCTCAACAGCAAAACAAAAGAAAACCAAAGCAATCTAATTTATAAATGGGCAAATGATTTCAACAGACATTTTTCAAAAGAAAACAAACCAATGGACAAAAAAAATTTATATATGAAAAATGTTCAGCATCACTAATCATCAGGGAAATGCAAATCAAAACCACAATGAGAAATCATTTCACTCCAGTTAGGATGGCTATTAACAAAAACACAAAAATACTATAACAAATGCTGGCAAAGCTGTGGAGAAAGGGGAACTCTTATACACTGTTGAGGGGAATGTAAACTAGTACAACCACTATGAAGGACAGTATGGAAATTCTTCAAAAATCTGCAAAGAGAACTACCTTATAATCCAGCAATCCCACCACTGGGAATTTATCCAAAGGTAAGGAAATCATTATATCAAGGAGACATCTGCACCCCCATGTTTATTGCCATAGTATTCACAGTAGGCAACATATGGAATCAACTTAGGTGTCTAAAAACAGATGCATGAATAAAGAAAATATGGTACATATACATAATGAAGTACTATTCAGCCATGAAAAAGAAAGAAATCCTGTCATTCATACCAATATGGTTGGAACCGAAGGACATTATGTTAAGTGAAATAAGACAGGAATATAAAATTAAACACTGTGTTCTCACTCATCTGTGGAAGCTAAAAAAAGTTGATCTGACAAAAGTAAAAAGAAGAACAGAATATACTAGATGTTGGTAAGGGTAGGTGAAAGGGAGGAAAAGGAAGAGATTTGCCAAAGAATACAAAATTTTAACTGGATAAGAGGTATAAGTTCTAGTGTTCTGTACCACTGTAGGGTGACTATAGTTAACAATAACATATTTTGTGATTTTAAATAGCTAGAAAGATGACATGGAATGTTCCAAACACAGAAAAATGATAAATGTGTAAGATGATGAATATGCTACTCTGATCTGATTGCTATATGTTATATGTATTGAAACAGCACTGTGTACTCTATGAATATGTACAATTATTGTCAATTTAAATAAATTAAATTTTAAAGAATTGCTACTTATTAAAGGTCTAGACTCTAAAGTTTATAAATTTTCTAAGACACAAAACAGGGAATTTTTCCCTCACTAAAAAAAAAAAAAAAAAAAAAAAAAGGTGATATTAGAATTCATATGGCCTACTGTCAGTAGACCTCAAACTAATCGGTGCATAGTACCTTTCAATTGACAGCTTCTACCTAACCTAAGCCCTGAATAGTTATATTTCCTGACTGAAGCCTAATCAGTTACCTTGGGAAGAAGGATATTTCAAGGTTTGTCAATTCGAAAAAATAAAACTTTTGATGATTCCCCACAATCTTCCACATAATAATTTGGTGAAATCCAGAATGTCACATTAAATTCAATTCCACCACAGCAGAAGTGTTCAAATACTAAAAGTTTCCAAATATTTTTTTTAATTCCAACGAGCGCACACATGAAAAGACCCTGTGAATGTTGCGGTTTTGTCTATAAGAAGGTCAAGATATCAGTGAGTTGGTTTTTCAGTCTTACTTTCCAGTACAATTTTTCTGCATGAATATGACTCATGTAGACATGACATGAAGTTTCTGCATTGCATGAAGTTTTTATTTACATTTCAATAGGGAGTTGTGGCCCTACATTGGCCTTTGGGTGATCAGATAGATTGTACCTTAAGGGAATCTTTTCAAGACAAGAATTGTCAAACATCAAAGCCCTGTGCTAACTGCTGATAAAATGCATCCTCCTTCCTTTTCAAATATCTTCCAATTTTGAGTAGAAATTAGTCACTCTACAAAGAAGGTGATTTTGCTTCTAAGTTTATTGCGAAAAGCAGAAATGATTACTTTCAGTTTTAAATCTGTAATAATTGACACACAGAAGTAATTTCAGAAGAAATGACATTAGGCGACAAATTTGCACCACCTTTTCATATGAAAAATATGAATATCTGCAATTTAATAAATGAGCATTGAAACATCTTTTTCTTCTAAAGACTAGTTATAGTTCATAAAAATAAAACCAAATCAAACAATAAAATAAGAAACAAAATCACTTCAAATATCTCTAGATAGAATAACTTTGGTGTGTGTGTGTGAATCAGGGTTTTGCTGTGTCTTCTATGCTGGAGTGCAGCAGCACAATTACAGCTCACTGTAACCTCGACTTCTCAGGCTCAATCCATCCTCCCACCTCAGCCTTCCAAGTAGCTGGGACTACAGGCACAAGCCACCATGTTCAGCTAATTTTTTGTTGTTGTTGTTTTGGTAGAGGTAGGGTTTTCCCATGTTGCTCTGGCTTAGAATAACTGTTTTCAAGGAATTTTTTAGATAAGAAAGGATGGAGCTGGGCATGATGGCTTGTGCCTGTAGTCCCAACTACTGAGGATGAGACAGGAGGATTCCTTTAGCCAAGGTCAACCTGGGCAAGATAGCAAGACTCTAGCTTTTACTTAAAGAAAAAAAAAAAAAAAAAAAAAAAAAAGACCAGCCTGGACAACATAGAGACATCTTTTCTATACAAAACATCTTTTCTCTACAAAACATTATAAAATATTAGCCACACATGGTGACACAAACCTGTAATCCCAGCTACTTGAGAGACTGAGGCAGGAATCACATGAACTCAGGGGGTAGAAGCTGTAGTGAACCATGATCATGCCACTTCACTCCAGTCTGGGTGACAGAGTGAGACTCTGTCTCATAAAAAAAAAAAAAAAAAAAAAAAGAGGAAAAGAAAAGAAGGAAGGAAGGAAAAAATGGAATATTCAAATTACTAATTTGTTGATCCTCAGTGATCTTTACAACTGCCATCTCTTGAACACAAGATTTTGACAGAAAACAATTATTTAAAATGATACAGTTTTTTAATGCTGTTCAGTTACCTAGGTCACTCTGTTATGCTACCAGTCTTCTTCAGGACAGAACTTACTCCCCAGCTTCTGCAAGAGTTGCTGGCTGACAACTATGAGCTATTAGTCCTCTACAGGAAATACCTGGGCTGAAAAGAGGAGCTCTCCATGGTCACACTGCTTTCCTAGCAACTTTCATGCAGTGGCTAGTCAATATTAGGCGTGGGAGTTGCAGGTGGGAAAGCTGAGGAGTCTACAAGTATAAAGGCACAATACTCTTCTTCAACTTGAGCATTTCTGAAGGAGCCTCCTAACTCCAGAACGCCCCAAGGAACTGGGAGGGGTTTTTGTTAAGATGGCACAGCTCTATTTTTCCCTTTACCCAATCCTGCTTTGTTCTTTTCCCTAAAAGATTTTGACCCTGAGGGCACTCTCTAAACTCTGCCTGCAAGTGCCTCTTTTCTTTAGTTGGCTTTCTGGGGAGCTCAACCTATACCAGCAATTTCTCTCTCTCTCTCTCTCTCTCTCTGTTTCCCTCTTTCTCAGAGCAAATTTTATTTTCATTACCATGAAAACCGAGGATTAAATTTAATCTCTTTGTAAGGGAGCAGGCTACACTGTCTTAATGTAAATTCCAGTGATGCTAACACACACCAATTATTAAGGAGAAGAACAGCTTCAGTCCTGGAAATAACACCAAATCACAACTCTGTAGTGTTCAAGTGGAATCAGAGTGTGACAATAAGATTAAAACTTTATACCAGCCAAATGCTTATTTTCTAGTATTTTTCTTTTTGTAGATTTAGCGTGCTTGGTGGACTTTTGATTACTATTAACTTGAGTTCCGTGGTTTCCCGTTTCCATCCACTGGTGTCCTGTTTTCTTTCCCAGAGGCCCCAACAGCAAGTGCTGCCATTGTCTAAGAGAGACTGGGGTTTCCCTGTAGCTAAAAGGAGAGGGATGTTCCCTCAAAATGCTAGTTAATTTCCATTTATGTAAATTACCGAGGGATGGAGAAGAACTGCCTGAATATCAAACTTGACTCAGTGGAAAATTAATGTGGAGGTTTTATGGTGTTTCATAAAGTCTGAGAGCACATCTTCATAGACATACTATTTAAAAGGTTAAAATTTAGCTGAAGTAGTATGCATAGATTCATTGTTGCACTCATTCATTCAGCAGAGCCACCAAACATCTAGACACAGAAAGGCGAAAAAGGAAAATTGTTACCTTTACATAATACCACTGTCAATTGGAGAGTGATAGTGTCTAATAACTAACATATATTATTCTATATAGTAAGGTAGAGCTGTGGAAAAAGTGTTTTAAGAAAGTGATGATTATTTCTGAGTAGTAATGGAGGAGAATGAGGGAAATGAAGGAAAGAATTTTCAAAGGAATTGATAGTTTCAGAAGGAAAATATTTGGATAGATACAGCTGTGGCAAAACATGAACCCAAAATCCCATTCTTGCAACCATCAGTCATGTCCTTTTTGAAACCACTTAATGTAATAGTTGAATCAGAAACTATGTGAAAATCTGTCATCCAAATAGAGATGCAACAGGACAATTTGCTTTGGCACAAGGCTCAATTCATTGGTGGGTCAAGAGTCTCCCCTCTCCCATTATCTCTGTGTTTCTTGGACCTTGCTTGTTGCTAGATAACTAGATTTTTGGATCTTCTACATGCAGGAAGCTCCTGGGAGGAAAAGAAATAGGAACTCTGCATCCCAAAAATATTGAAATATTTATGAGGCAGATCTATGCCTTTGCATTCTTGCTCCTAGCATTGTACCTGAATATAGTAGTTATGTCTATTTAAAAGGGGAGAAGAAAACAAAACATGTTTTGAATGCATGAATATATGAACAATCAGCATACTGATTACCATGGTATTTGAGATGGAAGAATTTTCCTTTTATTTATTTTTTATCCAAGTAAAATTCCAGTGTTGCCTTACATAAGTGACTAATATAAAAGTTTTTCCTTGTATTCATTAGATATGTTCAAAGTTTTTTTACTACTTGTTAAAGAATAATGCCTTATTTAATATAAAGCAACTTACAAAAATAATTACCCAATGTGGTGCAGAATTCTTACCCTTTAGCAAATATTGCTGAATCCTATCCAGGGACAGATATAACATATCAGGAAATGTCAATATATAGGATGTGATTTTCTTTTTGTGTTATTTATGGATTTTCATAACTTGAGAATCACAACAACATTGTTTTTATGAAGTCTCTGAGGAAAGACTGTGAGAAAGAAGTTAGCAGATCTGGAGGAGGTGAGAGCTATCAGTAAGTTATGAGGCTTTTAAAATGAGAATAATAATCCTTAGATTAACATTCTTGTTGGCAAGATAGCTATTTTTGGGTTCAAAGGGGTGAGTTGCTACAATCTGCTTCTTAACAGAGTAATTTTATGAATATGTCATAAAAATAATATAATGGTGCCTGCAAAGCTATTTTTAGTGAATGAATTAAATAAAACAGAAGATTATAACTATTCATAATAAAAGATGATAAACCTAAGGTGAAAAAATACAATTTCTAATAATACTTCAGGATCACAACCTGGGAGAATTATCCATGCACAGTATTTTTGAAAAAAGGATAGCACTTACAACCCTGTTACAATTTTCCTCTTTACTCTATGAAATTGATTGCTCTACTGTGACTTTTGCTCTTTATACTGCTACACTTTGGCATAGAGTGTTCCTAGCAACCAGAAGGTCACCTCCTTTCCCGTCTGCTTATCACAGTTACCCATTCTTCACCATTGAATGCAGGTCCACAGATCAACCTACTTGAACTCCCTTTATAAGTGCCCTTTCCCTGATTTTTTACAGTCCTTATATTTGCCTCTCATGTCTAATAATGATAACTATGACAACTAACATTGATTGAGTGGTTACCATGGGTCAGGCACTATTCTAAGCACTTTATGTTTTTTTTTTTTTTTTTACCACATTTAATTATAAAAAAATACCTCTAAATAGGTATTCTTATTAACACCATTTTTAGAGATGAATAAACTGAAGCCAAAAGAGGTTAAGTAATTTGCCCTAGTGGCCAGCAAGTGGTGGAGTGACGACTTGAACCTCTACAGTCCGGTTGCAGAGCTATTAACTACTATAGCTATTTACTCTGCAGCTTTGCCTTTTAGTTGACTTTTATGCAATATATAAAATTTAATTATTTTTACTGTGTGTATGTCATAGACATTTTGTGCCTCTTGGCCATCTTGTTAATTTGTCCTACACCCAGAAACATATTTGAGAGGGAAGGATCCACTATTTCCTCACTCTCAGATGTAGTTTTGGTGGTGTGCCATTTATCCCTCACAGACTCCAGGAGTGTTATCTGATACAGACCAGGCCAAACAGAGCTGTACACTCCTCTGACATAGAAACTGGTTCAAGGTTAGACACACACCCCACTAGAGCCAAAGAGACATTATGAGATGCAGACATACATACTTTTGACTACATTTGAAACTGAGATGATGCACATCCTTGGAGTTCTCTTTCTGAGAACTGAGTTAACACAGAGTCATGACCAAAATTCCTGTTTTCTCTTTTTTAAACAGTGTGAAATTTTCAAGATTTTTCTGTTCATTGCTGTATAAAGTATCCTAATTGATATAAGGCTGACAGATTCTCCCATATTAAATGGTAAAATTTTAGACATACGGATTGCCTTTCTCAAACTCTTTCTTCTGCAGTGTTTTGCACTTATATATTATGTAATATTGATTGAATCCATTTTGAAGATCCATTGAATTAATATATTAACCCAAAATTCATGCCAAGTATACTGCATCTTACATACAGACTTTAACTTTGTTGTGAATTTGATTTAAACTTCATTCAAAATTATAATTCTAAAAATGCAAATGTGTATGGGCCAATCAATGACATGAAAAGGAACTAAATTACTTTTATCTTTATCCCTTCTATTTTTCCTTATTATTTCTTTCTTCATTTCGGAACATGAGGAAAACAGGGTTATGCGATCTGTTTGCTATAAAACTTTCCATGCTGTGAAATAGTATACTATAGTCAAAAGGACGCCAACTTAGAAATGGGAAACTTGGCAAGCCGTATAAGCTTAATACTCTCTCAGTCTTGGGCTTGAGCTTCCTCATACATACTTGGAATATATTGGATTATATGACTTCTTGGCATTTAAAAGAATGGTAACTCTGACCATCTGAATGCTTCTGAACCATCAGTCACTTCTCAGAAGTTCTTCTGAGCTCCTCAGTGGCCAATCACAGCTTCTGGTCATGTGATATTAGTACATAGTATTCTAAATAAAATCTAGATTAAGAGTGTATGATCTTGATCTATATGGCTCTTATTAGTATTATGATGAATAAAATATTTTTCCTAGGTCCTATACAAAATTTAAATTTGCTCAAAGAGCTTGCTCCTTCACTGCTTTTATGGATCATAACTTTGAAACTGTGGAAATCACTGGGTTAGATGTTCCACAAGATTTCTTTCAATACCACCTTCCTGTGAAAAGACACAGGACATTTCCTGGAATAAATCTGAGAGTACCTTGTGTAGTCAAGATGGGTCCATTTAAAAGGATGACTCCCTCTTGTTCTAGATACCTATTATTTCAGAATTGGGTAAGTTCTAGTGTCCAGGATTTTCTGAAGATAATAGTTTTCTCCATAACTGCTACTGGCCGCTTTGACTTTCATGGAGATGTCCTGGCCTGTGAGTTGCTCTAGAATTCCAAAAATATGAGTGGTTGCATTGAATGGGGAACACGTAGGTAATTCAGGTTTCCAACTGTGGGTTGTGCTAAGCAGTTTAGTCTTTATTCTTTATTAAGTGGTGTGTGAGTCCTGCCAAGTCAGGCACTCAAAAGAGGATTTAGGATTATTTATGGTTGTCTGAGGACAGCATTTCTCTATTTCATCACTTTATTTGGGACAAATCTACTTGCTAGCTCTGTAGTATAGGAAACAAATCCCAGGACTTACAAGTTCAAGTCCTGTCTCTGCCACTAGTTAGTACTGGGATCTTAGGCCAGGCATTTTTGCCTCCCTAACTGCAGTTTCTCCAGCTACAACATAAAATAATTGGAATATAACATTTCTAAGACTTATTTTATTGTAAGAATCTAAAATTGTATAATCACACTACATGACACAAAAGCATGACCACATAGAACCATACTTACAGATCATGAACTAATGACTCTGTTTTCCAAATCTCCCATCTCAACTCACCAGAGCCAGTGAACATTCAGTGTGTTCGTCACATGCAGTATTACCAACCAGAAAACACTCTTGTTCTAGCCTACATTCTTGAAATTGAAGTATACATTCTTTTCCTGATGCTCCCTCAGATTCAATTGGAAAAAAAAAAAAAAAAAAAACTTCATAACTGTAAATGAAGAAACACTCTCTAAGAAGTGTCATGCATAAGATTATAGATGGTCATACAAAGCTTCCATGGGTCCCTGGTTACCTTAAGGTCCTATTCAGGAGAAAGATAAAAGTAGATGTTAGTATTCTCGGTGAATTAAGTGGGAATTTGCATTTCAATGCCAGTCCTTAAATGATTTGATTTTCATAAACCCTATATATTATAGAGTGTTTGATGTTACATAATGGTGAAATGAATAGAAATGAGAAATATTTGAACTTCAAATGTACTTGCAAATGTTCTCCCCCTACCCCTTTAAACCACCTACATATAAAAACCTAGAATCAATTACATGAAGTTTAATTTCTGAAAGTTTTGATAAAGCTGGGTCATCATACTTTCTCCTCCAAAAATTTGATTCTCAAATAGGAATATGTTTAGAAAAATTGTTTGTTTGGATTTTCTTTTTTGTTTGCTCCATAATCTAAGTTTAGAAGATGGCAAACTTTTTATGTAAAAGATATGATAGTAAATATTTTGGGCTTTGTGAACCGTATAATGTCTATTGATACTACAGTACTTGGCCAGGCACAAAGGAGTCCAGCACTGTAATCCCAGCACTTTTGGAGGCCAAGTAGGGATGATAGCTTGGGGCCAGGAGATTGAGAGCATGGACAACATAGGGAGACACTGATTCTACAAAAAATTTAACAATTAGACTGACATGGTGGTGAGCACCTATAGTCTTAGCTCCTCAGGAGGCTAAGGCAGTAGGATTGCTTGAGTCCAGAACGTCGATGCTACAGTGAGCCATGGTCATGACATAGCAGTCTGGCCTGTGCTACAGAACAAGACCCTGTGTCTAAACAAACAAACAGACAAACAACAACAACAACAACAAAAACCCCACAGTACTTAACTCACCGGCTGTAGCAGGAAAGCTGCCATAGACAATCTATAAACAAATGCATGTGGCTATGTTCCATACAACTTTATTTACTGAAACAGGTGATCCATTAGTGAGCAAAACCTGGCAGATACTTGATCTAGGTAATTAACAAGTGATTTCTCCTTCAATCCTCTCCCAATCCCAGATCATTCCATATTGAAAATAGCATTGGACTGAATAGCTGGCTCCCAATTATAGCTTTTCTAATTACTGGACATTGACTATACATAATCCCATTGAAATTCTCATTGATATGGAGCTTATTTCAGTCTTCATATCCAGTTCTTAAATTGTATTAGCTAAGAGTTAATAAGACTGTTGTTGTGGTATTGCTTTATATCTGGTGTAATACTTTAATATCAGGTCTCAGGAACTTCTGTACCATTAAATGAAGATCAGGTTAGGATTCTGATAAATTGGGCCATATTTCTGATCTGGAGGGGAAAGAGGTAAGAAAAGAGTTCCTCCATTCTCATCAAAAATGATCATGTTCCAGAATCATAAAAAACATGACCCAGGATTGTGCAGACTTGAAACTGGAGAATGAAGTGTCAGAACCAGAACTGGTAAAGAAAATGAAAGTTTTATTTCTCATCCAAGAGGTAGGATCACAGAGCATCCAAGTCTATGCAGGTGGTCCAAGGATACCCTACAGTCAAAAAGGCAAAGTATTAGGAGCCCAAGAAACTGGGGAACACAACTAAGGTAATGAGAAAGGAAAGCTTGCCTGCACTCTCTGTGATAGCTCTACAAATCCTGATCAGCTTGTGCCTTATCCAAGAGTTTATTTTAATGAACTGAGGGTCTTTTTTTGCTGGCTGTTGTTTCATAAAACGTAAAGGCACCAAGGTACTTCCTGCTACCCAACACATAGTAGATAGAGGTAGAACCGTAAATACTGACTTTCAGACATCATTTGTAGATCAGACATCCTTCGTAGATCTATTTAGATGACTTTAAAAATGTGCTAATAGTCTATTAGTAGTTGGCTACTATGTTGGCCCAATCTGGAATACTTAAGTATTCCCCAAAATAGTTCTTTTGTGCACTTAAAATACATCCCCTGACCTATATGAACTATCAAAGTTAGTTCAGCCAGGACACTTTATCTTAGATATTACTGAGATTATTATAGATTCATAATTTGGATGCAAGTGGTTGAGGCACTATAATTTTTCTTTTAAGGAAAAAATCAGGAGAATATTTTATAGTTGGCCACTCGTATATAAGAATTATTTCAAAAAATTCTCTAAAGATGTTAGAAATTTAGATAATTATTTGGTGACTTGACAAACATGACTAGAGAAAGATGAATCAATTGAAAGTCAACTGTCCTTAAATTGAATTATGTCCGATTATTACTCCATTTATTGTGTGTGACTTAAGGATTTAAAAGAAATTAAGTCATGTATTAATTTCCCTGTTTGCAGATGACATGATTGTGTATTTAGAAAACCCCATTGTCTCAGCCCAAGATCTCCTTAAGCTGATAAGCAACTTCAGCAAAGTCTCAGGATACAAAATTAATGTGCAAAAATCACAAGCATTCTTATACACCAGTAACAGACAAGCAGAGAGCCAAATCAGGAATGAACTTCCATTCACAATTGCTTCAAAGAGAATAAAATACCTAGGAATCCAACTTACAAGGGATGTAAAGGACCTCTTCAAGGAGAACTACAAACCACTGCTCAGTGAAATAAAAGAGGACACAAACAAATGGAAAAACATACCATGCTCATGGACAGGAAGAATCAATATCATGAAAATGGCCATACTGCCCAAGGTTATTTATAGATTCAATGCCATCCCCATCAAGCTACCAATGAGTTTCTTCACCGAATTGGAAAAAACTGCTTTAAAGTTCATATGGAACCAAAAAAGAGCCCGCATTGCCAAGACAATCCTAAGTCAAAAGCACAAAGCTGGAGGCATCACGCTATCTGACTTCAAACTATACTACAAGGCTACAGTAACCAAAACAGCATGGTACTGGTACCAAAACAGAGATATAGACCAATGGAACAGAACAGAGTCCTCAGAAATAATACCACACATCTGCAGCCATCTGATCTTTGACAAACCTGAGGGAAACAAGAAATGACGAAAGGATTCCCTATTTAATAAATGGTGCTGGGAAAATTGGCTAGCCATAAGTAGAAAGCTGAAACTGGATCCTTTCCTTACTCCTTATATGAAGATTAATTCAAGATGGATTAGAGACTTAAATATTAGACCTAATACCATAAAAACCCTAGAAGAAAACCTAGGTAGTACTATTCAGGACATAGGCATGGGCAAGGACTTCATGTCCAAAACACCAAAAGCAACGGCAGCAAAAGCCAAAATTGACAAATGGGATCTAATTAAACTAAAGAGCTTCTGCACAGCAAAAGAAACTACCATCAGAGTGAACAGGCAACCTACAGAATGGGAGAAAATTTTTGCAATCTAGTCATCTGACAAAGGGCTAATATCCAGAATCTACAAAGAACTCAAACAAATTTACAAGAAAAAAACAAACAACCCCATCAAAAAGTGGGCAAAGGATATGAACAGACATTTTTCAAAAGAAGGCATTCATACAGCCAACAGACATATGAAAAAATGCTCATCATCACTGGCCATCAGAGAAATGCAAATCAAAACCACAATAAGATACCATCTCACACCAGTTAGAATGGCAATCATTAAAAAGTCAGGAAACAACAGGTGCTGGAGAGGATGTGGAGAAATAGGGACACTTTTACACTGTTAGTGGGATTGTAAACTAGTTCAACCATTATGGAAAACAGTATGGCGATTCCTCAAGGATCTAGAACTAGAAGTACCATATGACCCAGCCATCCCATTACTGGGTATATACCCAAAGGATTATAAATCATGCTGCTATAAAGACACATGCACACGTATGTTTATTGCAGCACTATTCACAATAGCAAAGACTTGGAATCAACCCAAATGCCCATAAGTGACAGACTGGATTAAGAAAATGTGGCACATATACACGACGGAATACTATGCAGCCATAAAAAAGGATGCGTTTGCATCTTTTGTAGGGACATGGATGCAGCTGGAAACCATCATTCTTAGCAAACTATCACAAGAACAGAAAACCAAACACCACATGTTCTCACTCATAGATGGGAACTGAACAATGAGATCACTTGAACTCTGGAAGGGGAACATCACATACCGGGGCCTATCATGGGGAGGGAGGAGGGGGAAGGGATTGCATTGGGAGTTATACCTCATATGAATGATGAATTGATGGGTGCTGACGAGTTGATGGGTGCAGCACACCAACATGGCACAAGTATACATATGTAACAAATCTGCACATTATGCGCATGTACCCTAGAACTTAAAGTATAAAAAAAAAAAAAAAAGCATTGCTGTGACCCCCCCTGACCTTGGACCTCTTCTCTTTTCTATTTCACCTAGCTTTGTGGGTGTAAATACCTTCAATAAGCTAATGACTCACAAATGTATATGTATCTTCTTCTCTGAGCTGAAGAATTACATTCCAATAGCCTACTCAACATCTCCAGTTGGCTTTCTAATAGATAACTTGAACTTAACATGTCCAAAACTGAACTGACCTTCCTCCCCATAGTCTTCCCTCATCTCAGTTAGGGGCAATCTCATCATTACCTTGGCTTAGGCCAAAAACATAACTCCCCTCTTTCTCACACATCACAGTTGAGAATCCTGTTATCTCTACTGTCATAATATGTACAGAATATAAACTCTTATCATATCTTCATTGCTCCCACTCTAGCCTAAGCCATCATGCTCTCTTGCCCACATTATTACCAAAGCCTCCTAAATATTCTTTGCTTCCTTTCTTGCCCAGGTAGAATCTATTCTCAATAGAGCAAAGCAACCCTCTTAAAGCTTAAGTCACATAATGTCACTTCTTTGTTCAACACTCTCCAGTGACTTCTCATCTCAACCTGAGTAAAAGCCTAAGGTTTTAACAATGGCCTACAAGGCCCTCTCCACTCCCCTCCAGCTAACTTGGTTTATTTACTATTCCTTGAACAGGCCAGGAAAGTTCAATAAAGATTCATTCCCCTGCATCTTCCTTTTTCTTAATAAATTAAAAAGGAAATAGCAGCACAACACTATTATCTAGTGTGATGTTCTAAAGTTGTACTGATAAATTTTTTAAAGCAGCAATTGAAATATGTATTAAGGAAAAAAAAATTTCAAGTCATTTCATTATTTTGGAAAAAAATAAACAAACCTGAAAATATTTTTAGGAGTAGTTCATCTTTTGTGTGTGTATGATTTATTGCGTAATTTTTGGTTGAATTTTATGGAAAGGTTTTTAAGTTCATGTAAAATTGGTATTCAGTAGGTTTTCTTAACCTTGGCACTACTGACATTTTGAGTTGGATAATTATTTGTTGTGGGGGACTGTCTTGTGCATTGCAAGATTTTTAGCAGCATCCCTGTTCTCCACCCGCTAAATGCCAGTAGTACCCATACACAAGTTTAAACAACCAAAACTGTATCCAGACATTGTCAGAAATCTCCTTAGGGGTAAAATCTCGCCTGGTTGAGATGCACTGGTATACAGCAACCAGGCCATAACTCTATAACATATAGGGTTAAGGAATAGAAGCAGTATCTTCTTAGTAATACAAGTCTTTAAGAATTGAATTTTGGTATTGAAATGAATTTATTTATGTTATTTTGTATTTTTGAGTGAGGCATTATTATGTAAGACTTTCTAAGGAAACTTAATATTTGGAAATAAAGCAATCCTCCATAAAGGGCTATCTCTGTGCTCCTCTAGCTCTTACATATCATGTTGTCAATATCATGCTAAGGTTGTAATAAGAAGATTGTATTATTGATCCTGCTTTTCAACCAGAGATTGCATGCAGAGCAGCAATGGTGGAGTTACGTCTCAGAATAGAAAATGAATTGGACCTTATCTTGGAAACTCTATGAATTAGCTGAGTTACCTCCAAGCCTCTCAACACACTTTTTGTCTGGATAAATCAGATTGCCTAATTTTCCTTAAGGTCAAGACATATGATATATTTATCGCTGTCTTTCCAACTCCATTGCTGGCACAAGATAAATAGATGCTTTGAACTTGGATGAATAGGTGGAATCTATTCGTTGATCTTACAGACGAAGAGTCAGCATGTTTTCATCTTCTGTTTTTCCTTCTTCCTACTGTAGTCCTATATTCATTCCTGACTACTACTTCTTGGTGGCTTGATTTATTCATAGATAATCTGTTCTATTCTTTCACACTCAAGATATGGCCAAGATTTTGTTGCTTTAACTTCTATCAGCAAAAGGTGGGCCCAGAACCAAAAAGTATTAAGGAGTTTTATGTATGTCATTGGAGAATACTAGTGGAAAAATACTGTATTATTTCAGTACCTACCATCACTGTAACAAAATTGTTACTGCTACAAATTATTAAGGCTGACTTAAAATTTTTAAGTTAATTTTCACACTAGAATTCTTATAAACTTGCTTTTCATTTTAATTATTTTAATGTATTTTGTAACTCCAAAACATGAACCAGTTTTATATAGAAGTTAATTACTTTTCAAAATCTGTTACCAATACTTTTCTTTCAGAACTGCATGATAAAGACAAAGAGAAAATGCTTTAGAACTGGGCAGAACTAGGTATTAATTGTCATGTGCACTCTTGTAAACATTAATTTGGACATGCTATTTAAACCTAATGAACTTCAATGTTATTGTCTTTAAAATGGGCCAATGTCTACCTCAGAGTATAACTATGAGAATAGAGAAAATTAAATTAAATGTGATCCAAGAAGTATTTGCATTAAGTAGGTAGTTGTAAGTCAATCATAATCATAATAAATGTCATATGCAAATCAGTAAATATGATTCATCACGTAAACAGAACTAAAGACAAAAACCACATGGTTATCTCAATAGATGCAGAAAAGACTTAAGATAAAATTCAACATCCCTTCATGTTAAAATCTCTCAATAGACTAGGTATTGGAGGAACATACCTCAAAATAGTAAGAGCCATATATGACAAACCCACAGTCAATGTCATACTAAATGGGCAAAAGCTGAACACATTCCCCTTGAAAACTGGCACAAGACAAGGATGCCCTCTCTCACCAATCCTATTCAACAGAGTATTAGAAGTTCTGACGAGGACAATCAGGCAAGAAAGAGAAATAAAGCATATTCAAATGGGAATAAAGGAAGTCAAACTATCTCTGTTTGCAGATGACATAATCCTATATCTGGAAATTTCCATCGTATCAACCCCAAGCTTCTTAAGCTAATAAGCAACTTCAGCAGTCTCAGGATACAAAACAAATGTGCAAAAGTTGCTAGCATTTCTGTACACCAACACCAGGCAAGCAGAGAGCCAAATCACAAGCTGTATTAGTTCATTTTCACATTGCTATAAAGAAATACCTGAGACTGGGCAATTAATTTATTTTATTTTATTTTATCTTATTTTATGTATTTCGATAGGTTTTGGGGGAACAAGTGGTGTTTGGTTCATAAATAAGTTCTTTAGTTGTGATTTCTGAGATTTTGATGCACCTATCACCAGAGTAGTATACACTGTACCCAAGGTGTAGTCTTTTATCCCTCACCCCCACACCCTGTCCCTCAAGTCCCCAAAGTCTATTGTATCATTCTTATGCCTTTGCGTCCTCATAGCTTAGCTTCCTATTATGAGTAAAAACATACAATTATTATTTTTCCATTCCTGAGTTACTTCACTAAAAATAATGGTCTCCAATTCCATCCAGGTTGCTGCAAATGACATTATTTTGTTCCTTTTTATGGTTGAGTAGAAGTATGTATACACACACACACACGTATATGGTGGGTACATATACATACACATACACATCATGGAATACATACACACACACACACACACATATATATGTCACATTTTCTTTATTCACTTGTTGATTGATGGGCATTTGGGCTGGTTCCATATTTTTGCAATTGCTAATTCTGGTGCTATAAACATGCATGTGTAAGTGTCTTTTTCATATAATTACTTCTTTATCTCTGGGTACATACCCAGGAGTGGGATTGCTGGATCAAACGGTAGATCTACTTTTATTTCTTTAAGGAGTCTCCACACTGTTTTCCATAGTGGTTGTAGTAGTTTACATTCTCACCAACAGTGTAAAGGTGTTCCCTTTTCACCACATCCATGCCAACATCTATCACTTTATGTTTTTTTTATTATGGCCATTCTTGCAGGATTGAGGTAGTATTGCATTGTAGTTTTGACTTGCATTTCCCTGATACATAGTAACGTTGAGCATTTTTCCATATGCGTGTTGTCGTTTGTATATCTTCTTTTGAGACTTTTCTATTCATGCCCTTAGCCCACTTTTTGATGGGATTATTTGTTTATTTATTATTTTATTTTTGCTGATTTATTGGATTTCTTGGTAGGTCCTGGATATTAGTACTTTGTCAGATTGTGAAGATTTTCTCCCACTGTGTGGATTGTCTGTTAACTCTGCTGTTTATTTCTTTTGTTCTGCAGAAGCTTTTTAGTTTCATTAAGTCCCATCTATTGGTCTTTGTTTTTGTTGCATTTGCTTTTGGGTTCTTGGTCATGAAGTCTTTGCCTAAGCCAATGTCTAGAAGAGTTTTTCTGATGTTATCTTCTAGAATCTTTATGGTTTCAGGTCTTACATTTAAGTATTTGCACCATCTTGAATTGATTTTTGTATAAGGTAAGAGAAGAGGATCCAGTTTCATTCTTCTACACGTGGCTAGCCAATTATCCCAGCACCGTATGTTGAATAGGGTGTCCTTTCCCCACTTTATGTTTTTGTTTGCTTTGTTGAAGATCAGTTGGCTGTAAGTATTTGGGTTTATTTCTGGGTTCTCAATTGTTTTCCATTGGTCTATATGCCTATTTTTATACCAGTATCAAGCTATTTTGGTGAATGTGACCTTATAGTATAAAGTTGGGTAATGTAATGCCTCCAGATTTGTTCTTTTTGCTTAGTCTTGCTTTGGCTAGGCAGGCTCTTTACTTGGTTCCATATCAACTTCAGGACTGTCTTTTCTACTTCTGTGGATAATGATGATGGAATTTTTATGGGAATTGCATTGAATTTGCAGATTGCTTTTGGCAGCATGGTCATTGTCACTATATTGATTCTCCTCATCCATGAGCATGCGATATGTTTCCATTTGTTTGTGTTGTCTGTGATTTCTTTCATCAGTGTTTTGTAGTTTTTCTTGTAGAGGCCTTTTACCTCTTTGGTTAAGTATATTGCTAAGTATTTTAATTTTTTGTAGCTATTGTAAAAGGGGTTGAGTTCTTGATTTGATTCTGAGCCTGGTCACTCTTCATGTATAGCAGAGATACTCATTTGTGTACATTAATTTTGTATCCTAAAATTTTACTGAATTCATTTGCCTGTTCTGGGAGTTTTCTGGGTGAATCTTTGAGGTTTTCTATGTATACGTTCATGTCATCAGCAAACAGCAACAGTTTGACTTGCTCTTTACTGATTTTGATGCCCTTAATTTCTTTCTCTTGTCTGATTGGTCTGGCTGGGACTTCCAGTACTATGTTGAATATAAGTGGAAAGTGGGCATCTCTGTCTTGATCCAGTTCTCAGGGGAAATGCTTTCCACTTTTCCACATTCAGTATAATGTTGGCTGTGGGTTTCTCAGAGGTGGCGTTTATTACCTGAAGGTATGACTCTTCCATGCCGATTTTGCTGAGGGTCTTAATCATAAAGGGATGCTGGATTTTGTTGAACACTTTCTCTGCATCTATCGAGATGATCCTATGATTTTTGTTTTTAATTCTGCTTATGTGGTGTATCATATCTATTTACCTATGTATCGTTAATGTATACATACCTCTGAATGCATCCCTACATTCCTGGTATGAAACCCACTTGATCATGGTGGATTATCTTTTTGATATGCTGTTGGGTTTGGTTCACTAGTACTTTTTTCTTCTTTTTTGAGAATGTTTGCATCTGTGTTCATCAGGGATATCAGTCTATAGCTTTCTTTTTTTGTTAGGCCCTTTCCTGATTTTGGTGTTAGGGTGATATTGGCTTCATAGAATGATTTAGGGAGGATTCCCTCTTCCTCTGTCTTTTGGAATAGTGTCAATATGATAGGTACCAATTCTTCTTTGAATGTCTAATAGAATTCAGCTGTGAATCTATCTGGTTCTGGAATTTTTTTTGTTGTTGATAACTTTAAAATTACCATTTCAATCTCGCTGCTTGTTATTGGTCTATTCAGAGTTTATATTTCTTCCTGGTTTAATCTAGGAGGGTTGTATATTTCTAGGAATTTATTCGTCTCCTCCAGGTTTTCTAGTTGATGCATGTAAAGTTATTCATAGTAGCCTTGAATGATCTTATGAATTTCTGTGATATCTGTTGCAGTATCTCCCCTTTTGTTTCTAATTGAGCTTATTTGGATCTTCTCTTTTCTTTTTGGCTTAATCTTGCTGATGGTCTATCAATTTTATTTATCTTTTCAAAGAACCAGGTTTTTAGTTCACTTAATTTTTGTATTTGTTTTTGTTTTAATTTTATTTAGTTCTGCCCTGATTTTTGTTATTTCTTTTCTTCTGCTGGGTTTGGGTTTGGTTTGTTTCTCCAGTTCTTCGAGGTGGGACCTTAGATTGTCTGTTTTTGCTCTTTCAGACTTTTTGATGTGGACATTTAATGGTATGAACTTTTCTCTTAGCACGATCTTTGCTGTATCCCAGAGGTATTGATATGTTTTGCCACTATTATTCAGGTCAAAGAATTTTTGCATTTACATCTTGATTTCATTGTGTACCTAATGATCATTCAAGAGCAGGTTATTTAATTTCTATGTATTTGCCTGGTTTTGAGGGTTCCTACTGGAGTTGGTTTCCAATTTTATTACACTGTGGTCTAAGACAGTACTTGATATAATTTCTATTTTCTTAAATTTATTGAGACTTGTTGTGACTTATCATATAGTCTATCTTGGAGAATGTTCCATGTGCTGATGAATAGAATGTATATTCTGCAGTTGTTGGGCAGAATGTTCTGTAAATATCTGTTAAGCCCATTTGTTCTAGAGTATAGTTTAAGTCCATTGTTTCTTTGTTGATTTTCTGTCCTGATGACCTGTCTAGTGCTGTCAGTGGGGTATTGAAGTCCCCCACTATTACTGTGTTGCTGTCTATCTGATTTCTTAGGTCTAGTAGTAATTATTTGATAAATTTGGGAGCTCCAGTGTTAGGTGCATATATATTTAGGATTGTGATATTTTCCTGTTGGACTGGCCCTTTTATCATTATGTAATATCCTTTGTCTTTTCTAACTGCTGTCCCTTTAAAGTATTTTTTTTTTTTTTTTTTTTTGTCTGATGTAAGAGTAGCTACTACGACTCTTCTTTGGTGTCCATTTTTGTGGAATTTCTTTTTCCACCCCTTCACGTTAAGTTTATGTTAGTCCTTACGTGTCAGGTGAATCTCTTTAGTCTCTGGAAGACAGCAGATACTTACTTCCTGAATTCCTATCCATTCTGCCATTCTGTATGTTTTAACTGGAGGACTTAGGCCATTTTCATTAAATGTTAGTATTGAGATATGAGGTACTATTCTATTTATCATGCTATTCGTTACCTGAATACCTTTTTTTATTCTGTTATTGTTTTATAAGTCCTGTGAGATTTATGCTTTAAGAATAATCTATTTTGGTATATTTTGAGGATTTGTTTCAAAATTTAAAGCTCCTTTTAGAAGTTCTTATAGTGCTGGCTTGGTAGTGGTGAATTCTTTCAACATTTTTTGTGTGTGTCTGGAAAAGACTTTATCTTTCCTTCTTTTATGAAGTTCAGTTTCAGTGCATACAAAATTCTTGGCTGATAATTGTTTTGTTTTAGGAGGCTAAAGATTGGACCGCAATCCCTTCTTGTTTGTAAGGTTTCTGTTGAGAGATTTGCTGTTAATCTGATAGGTTTTCTTTTATAGGTTGTCTGATGCTTTTACCTCACAGCTCTTAAGATTCTTTCCCTAGTCTTGACTTTAGATAACCCAATGACTATGTGCCTAGGCAATGATCTTTTTATGATGACTTTTCTTGATGTTCTTTGAAAATCTTGTATTTGGATGTCTAGATCTCTAGCAAGGCCAGGGAAGCTTTCCTTGATTATTCCCTCTAACATGTTTTCCAAATTTTTAGATTTCTCTTCTTCGAGAACACCAATTATTCTTAGTTTTGGTGTTTTGACATAATCCCAAACTTCTTGGAGGCTTTGTTAATTTTTTTTTATTCTTTTTGTTTTGTCTTTATTGACTTGGGTTAATTCAAATGCCTTGTCTTTGAGCTCTGAAGTTCTTTCTTCTACTTGTTCAATTCTGTTGCTGAGACTTTCCCATGCATGTTGCAATTCTCTAAGTGTGTCCTTCATTTCCAGAAATTGTCATTGTTTTTTACATGTACTATCTATTTCATTGCATTTTTTTCCCATTCATATCCTGTATTTCTTTAAATGGATTTTACCTTTCTCTGGTGCCCCCTTGATTGGCTTAATAATTGGCTTCTGGACTGGGTGCAGTGACTCACACCTGTAATCCCAGCACTTTGGGAGGCCGAGGCAGGTGGATCATGAAGTCAGGAGATTGAGACCATCCTGGCTAACACAGTGAAACCCCGTCTCTACTAAAAAATACAAAAAATTAGCCGGGCATTGTGGTGGGTGCCTGTAGTCTCTGCTACTCAGGAGGCCAAGGCAGGAGAATGGCGTGAACCCAGGAGAATGGCGTGAACCCAGGGCGGAGCTTGCAGTGAGCCGAGACGCCACTGCACTCCAGCCTGGGTAACAGAATGAGACCCCGTCTCAAAAAAATAAAAATAAAATAAAAAATAATTGGCTTCTGAGTTCTTTTACTGGCAATTCAGAGGTTTTGTCTTGGTTTGGATTCATTGCTGGTGAGCTAGTGTGATCTTTTCAGGTATTTAAGAACCTTGTTTTGTCATATTACCAGAATTGATTTTCTGGTTCCTTGTCATTTGGGTATACTACGTCACAGGGAAGATCTGGGACTCTTGGTTGCTGTTCAGATTTTTTTGTCCCACAGGGTGCTTCCTTGATGTGGTGCTCTTCCCTTTCCCCTAAGGATGGGGCTTCCTGAGATCCGAACTGCAATGATTGTTATTTCTCTTCCGGATCAGCCACCCAGTGGAGCAACTGGGCTCTAGGCCATTACTGGAGAGTGTCTGCAAAGAGTTCTATGATGCGATTCGTCTTCAGGTCTCTCAGCCATGGACACCATCACCTGCTCCAGTGGAGGTAGCAGGGGAGTGAAGTGGACCCTGTGAAGGTTCTTGGTTGTATTTTTGTCAAGTGCACTGGTTTTGTATTAGTTGGCCTTTAGCCAGGTGGTGGCATTTTCAAGACCACATCAGCTGTAGTAGCATAGGATCAGGCAGTGGGTGGAGCCATAGCACTCCAAAGAGATTATGTCCTTTGTGTTCAGCTACCAAAGTGGGTAGAGAAAGACCATTCAATGGGGCAAGGTTAGGTGTGTCTGAGCTCATACTTTTTTGGGGGCGGGGCTAGGTGTGGTTGCTGTGGGCAATGGGAGTGTGGTTTCCAGGCAAATGGAGTTATGACAGAGATTGGGCAATTTGTAAAGGAAAGAGGCTTAATTGACTCACAGTTCCACATGGCTCGGGAGGCCTTGGGAAACTTACAGTCATGGCAGAAGGTAAAGAAGAAGCAAGTACCTTCTTCACAAGGCAGTAGGAAAGAAAAGAGTAGAGGAGGGACTCCCAAACACTTAGAAAACCATCATATCTCATGAGAATTCACTCACTGTCACAGGAACAGCATGGGGAAAACTACTTCCATGATTCAGCCACCTTTCACCAGGTCCCTTCCTCAACATGTGGGACCTATATGAATTACAACTGGAGATGAGATTTGGGTGAGGACACAGAATCAAACAATACCATGAAAGAGTTCTCACTCACAGTTGCTACAAAACAATAAAATACCTAGGAATACAGCTAACCAGGAGGGTGAAAGGTCTCCACAGGGAGTACTACAGACCACTACACAAAGAAATCAGAGATCACACAATTGGAAAAACGTTCCATGCTCATGAATAGGAAGAGTCAATGTCATTAAAATGGCCGTACTGCCCAAAGCAATTTATAAATTCAATGCTGTTCCCATTAAACTGCTCTTGACATTCTTCACAGAACTAGAGAAAAAAAAATACTTTAAAATTTGTGTGGAACCAAAAGGGCCTGAACAGCCAAGGCAATTTTAAGCAAAAAGAACAAAGCTGGAGGTATCAGGCTACCTGATTTCAAACTGTACTGCAGGAGTACAGTAACCAGAAGAGCATGATACTGATTTAAGAACAGACAAATAGACCAATGGGACAGCACAGACAACGCAGAAATAAGACTGCATGCCTACAGCTATGTGATCTTCAACAAACCTGACAGAAACAAGCAATAGGGAAAGGACTCCCTATTCAATAAATGGTGCTGGGATAACTGGCTAGCCATATGCAGAAGATTGAAACTGGACCGCTTCCTTATACCATATTAAAAAATTAACTCAGGATGAATTAAAGACTTAAATGTAAAACTCAAAACCATAAAAACCCTGGAAGACATCCTAGGCAATACCATTTAGGGCATAGGCATGGGCAAAGATTTCATGATGAAGACACAAAAAGAAATTGCAACAAAAACAAAAATTGACAAATGGGATCTAATTAAACTAAAGAGCTCTACACAGCAAAAGACACTATCAATAGAGTAGAAAGATAACCCAAAGAATGGGGGAAAAGTTTTCCCAAATTATGCATCTGACAAAGGTCTAATATCCAGCATCTATAAGGAACTTAAACATATTGACAAGCAAAAAACAACCCCACTAAAAAATGGGCAAGGGACATGAACAGACACTTCTCAAAAGAAGACATTCATGCGGCCAACAGTCATGAATAAAAGCTCAACAGCACTCATCATTAGAGAAATGCAAATCAAAACCACAATGAGATAGCATCTCACACCAGTCAGAATGGCCAGTGTGAAATGTCAAAAAATAACAGATGTTGGTGATGTTATGGAGTAAAATGAATGCTAATACACTTTTGGTAGGAGTGTAAATCTGTTCAACCATTGTGGAAGACAGTTTGGCAATCCCTCAAAGACCTAAAGATAGAAATACCATTAGACCCAACAATCACCTTACTGAGTACATACCCAAAGAACTGTAAATCGTTTGGTAATATTACAAAGACATGCACATGTATGTTCATTGAAGCATTATTCACAATAGCAAAGACTGTTTGCTTTGTGTCCTAAATGTCCATCGATGATAGACTGGACAAAGAAACTGTACATATACATCACAAAATACTATGCACCCATAAAAAAGAACAAGATCATGCCTTTTGCAGGGACATTGGTGAGGCTCGAGGCCATTATCCTTAGCAAACTAATGCAGGAACACAAAACCAAATACCACATGTTCTTACTTATAAGTGGGAGCCAAATGATGAGAACTCATAGACACATAGAGTGGAACAATACACACTGGGGCCTATAGGAGGGTGGAGGATGTGAGGAGGGAGAAGATCCAGAAAAATAACTAACAGATACTAGGCTTAATACCTGGATGATGAGATAATCTGCACAACAACCCCCACCCCGACCTGCCATGACACACGTTCACACGTTTACCTATGTAACAAGCCTGCACAGGTACCCCTGAACTTAAAATAAAAGTTAAAAATATATATATAATAAATGATTATGATTTATTGTGGAGGTAGTGGTGTTGATATTAACTAGACATGACCAGAGTCAAGGCTCTGCAAAATCATGAAGTGTCTCTGAACTTTTTAAACTCCTTTTTCTGAGTCAGGCATAGGTAAAAGCATTCCCTTCATCCTGTGCCAAATGTTGGTATTCTATTGATTGTCAACTAATTCCTGCTAATCAGCTATTTCTTCCAGAGAGTATTTATATTTTAATAGAAGTAGCTGTTAATATCAGATATAGGCTCAAGGATTTGAATAAAGATAGACTAAGGTGGCACTACTCTCCTGCTATGCCTGTATTATCCTGATGACTTGTTTTCTCCATTTCAAGATCCCAAACTCGTTGTACCAGTTAGTCTTTGCTGCATAGCAAATTTTCCCAAAACTTGAAAAATTGAAAACAAAAATAGTTTTTATATTTTATGATTCTGTGGGCTAGCTACATGGTTCTTCTGTTTCAGATGGTATTGGCTGGAGTCATTCATGTAGCTACTATCAGCTTGGAACTTGGCTGGGGCCAGAATATTCCGAAGGACTTCATTCATATGTCTGGTATCTTAGCAGGGCCCTTAACTGAGGAGGGTACAATCACTGGGGGTCATTCCATTGTCTAAGATGTCTGGTTCTCTCTCTCTGGCTTGCTTTCTCTTCTTATTCAGCAGTTGAGCTTTGAGACTTTACATAATGGTTGGATCTCAAGAGGGCAAATATGGAAGATGCATAAGTCCAGAAGTCACACAGTCTTTTCTGCCTTACTTCAATGGTCAAAGAAAGCCACAGGACCAGCTCAAATTCAAGGGGAGAGAAAACAACCTTTATCTATTGGTAGGAAGAAAAGCACATATGCATAAGAATGTGATGGCTAATTGCTGGCCATATTTACTTATTTAGTTTTGAGACATGGTCTCACTCTGTCACCCAGGCTGGAGTGCAGTGGTGTGATCTAGGCTCACTGCAGCCTGCATCTCCTAGGTTCAAGCAAACTCTCCTGTCTCAGCCTCTCAAGTCGCTGGGATAACAGGCACTCACCACCATGTCTGGCTAATTTTTGTATTTTTAGTAGAGACGGAGTTTCACCGTGTTGGCTGGGCTGGTCTTGAACTCCTGACCTCAAGCAATCTGCCAGTCTCAGCCTCTCAAAGTGCTGGGATTACAGGTATGAGCCACCACGCCTGGCCCCCTGGCCATATTTACAGACAATCTAACATTTTATTACACCTTCCACCTTTTTCTCCTGTCTTTCCTTGTTCATTTTTCATGTCTCTCCTGACAATATCAGTGATGTCACTGGTTTCTCAGGTTATATGGAGTGAGTGTTGTCATTATTATTTCTAATTCAATATGCCTAGTAGAAAATACACAGGTTTTAGAAACATATAGACCTCCAAATGGATGCCAGGTCTACTTATTTCTAGTAATATGACACTGAGCAAAATATGTAAGCTCTTTTACCTCAAGTCTTCTCACCTACTAACTAATAGAGGGGACAAAACCTCAAAGGGTTAATATTAGATTTATATTCATATAGTTTGTGTATAGTGATTAACTGAAACTTAAGAGATGCTCAATAAGTATTACTTTATTTCTTCCTGTTTCTACATGTCTCTCTCTCTGTCTCAGTTTTTTTCTATCCCATTACCTTTTCCTAGAAGAAAAACATTTTTGAAAATTTCTAACCACTGTTTGTAACAATCGAACATATTTGTCATAAACCTACTGATATTGTTCAAAAAATTCTTCAAGATTTATTAAGTATTTTGACAACTATTATTCTCTTATGGTGGGTGCATTATTCTTTCCTGAGTTTGCCATGTTATTGCTACTGCTAAGCCTTGGCTCATACTTCCCTTTTGCCAAATAAACTATCATTGCCTATTCCTAAATCCATACAAAATCTTTTCTTTTTCAGAAACATTGTCTAATGTTTCTGGTGCTTATTAATAATATTTGTAACCTTGTATTTTAATCTATTTGTTTCCAAACCATTTCCATCAGTTTTATGCTCCATGATGAATTTGGGGGTATTTTAAACCACGTGTCCCCTGACTACTCACTTTAAATTTCACACACTGTAAGTAGAACTAAACAATTGGCAACTTTTCAATAACAACGTGTTGAATTGCACAACCAGAGAAGCAGTAAAAATTTGCTTTTAGGGCCATTTTATCTATGAAAGATTCCAGATACAGCATTAGTCAATGTCTTCATAAATTATGTGGAAAAAATATATAAATAGAAAGTAATAGCAATGATTAGGGACAATTGAGTGATTGCAATTTTTGAAAAGAAAAATCAAGAAAAGCACATTATCTTTCTTGATTCATATGTTATTTTGTGTGATTAGAATTTCCATAAAAGAAACTCCTAACCAATATTTGACTAAGCATTAAAATAAAAGAGTGAATAAAAGAATCCTGTCTCTATCATATTATTATACTTGCTATAGATACAATATGCAGGCACTTTTTTTCTTTTGGTGGGTGTTGCTGGATGATTTCTTTATTTATGTCCTTGATAAATACTGTCAGAAATATGTTCTAATAAAGTAAATAACCAAAGGATAGTTCTTACCAATCCATTAGAGTTTTTATAGCTAGCACCATTTGTTTGGTCTTTCTACTTCTAAAACCTTTCTTTAATAAATACATCACTCCAAATCCAAAAGCAGAAATCAGATCACATCTTCCTCTCTAGATAACCCCAATATTTCTTTTAAGAGTTAGGAGTCCAATGTGCCAGAACCAGAAGGGCATTCCGAGGTTTCCCCACATTTCCTCTGTTTATGGAGACAGCTGTTTCACTAACTTGCAGCACTTGTAAATGCTTTGAAAGCTGATCACATACTATATTCTTGACTTCATACTTTGGTAAGCCTGGGTATGTATCTTTCTATAAACCTCACCTAATCTTTGATGTTACTATAACCTTATCTTTGCTTGGACAGCACACTCAGAAGGCTTCATCACCAAGATCTGGGGAGAGTAAAGCTAAGTATAGTTGATGTAACGTTATAGAAGCAGCATAGGAACAATAAGAACAATAGGTAAAGCTATAATTATAACAATATTAAAAGCTTATATTTAGAAATGACTGCATTTGATATTTTAGGATATTTTTCTAGGTTTTTTCCCTTCATTTTATTCTCTTCTAGTTTTGACATTTTATGGCTTAAATTTGTTCTCTAGAAGGGAACGTCTTTATTTAGGAGGATAAAAACTTAGGAGGGTCTTAGCATTCACTTTTGCTATTCCGATCTACAACTGGAAGATACATAAAAGTGCTTTGCGTTGCAAATTTGGGATAACTTCAAAAATCCCATGGTTGATGTTAGGGATAGCACTAAGCATTTCAGTTCCAGAAGAATAAAAGAAATTCCTATTTGAAATGAATTTCTCATTTGGAGGAAAAAAAAAAAACATGCATTCTGGCACAACAAGATCAAATTATGGAATACAAAAGTGGCTTCTTCCGGTGTGCAGTCCCTGTCCCTCCTCCAGTCCTCTGCACACCCAAACTGTTTCTGATTGGATTTTAGCTTTTAGTTTGTTGCTTTTTTTTCCCCCTTCTAACACTTGTATTTGGAAACTCTTCTGTGATATTGAGAAGTATACTCTTGAGTGTTTAATAATGTTTTTTTCCAAAAGAAAAAAAAGAGTTAGGATTAAATTCTTTAGCCTCTAATGAATTTTGCTGAAAGTTTACTTTCAATTTTGTCTCCCACAGCATCCATTACACACCACCACGCATAATGTATGTAATCTTTTTCTCAAATGATAAAGTATTCTAACATATTTTTGTTCAAGCATTCTCACTCTAGAATTCCCTTTCTTCCATAAGCTTGGCCAAAAGTATGTTTTCTAGGCTCAAACCAGAGACCAGTTTCTCTATTGATTTTTTTATTGTTCTTATTCTCCCTTGTAAACGTCTTCCTTATATTCCACAAATACTTCCATTTAGTGCTCATGTGTGCCACCATATCCTCAATTATGTCTCTTTTTCTGACGATATATGATCTCAATGAAGTCAGAAATTGTTTATATGAGCTTGGTGTCTCACAACATCTTCCTTATAACTGATGGGGTTATAAGAAGACAATGAATTTCCAACACCTATTGTGAAACTTTTGTGGGAGTCATATTTATTTTTGACCTTTAAGTTGAATTGAAGTTGTTTTAATATTGGGAGCATCAAGTTATCCTGAAATTGTGCCATTTGGGGACATTACAAACACAAGATTTGGAAAATACTATCAGGAAGTTAATTCAAGGAATAGGAAAACCAAAATATTCCTTTTATTCTTAACCACTAATAGGGAAATTTTGGGGTTTGTTTTGGTATCATATAGTACAAACATAGGAGTGTCTTCCCATAGTCAGGACTTCCTAGCAAATGTTATGATATTTTTGTAAGGAGGAAAACTCTCATTTCTTCATAACTTATTTAATTTTAGAGGATCACCTATAGGCAAAGGATAATCATATATTGTGAGGTGCCTAGTTTTTTGAACTATCTTTCAAAGCTGAATTCCATCAGACATTTTCTCAATTTTTCCTTAAAATGTCATATTCTCTACTGAAGAAGTAAGATTCAAAATTGCAGTACCTGCCATCTTCCCAGAAGGACATAAATCTCCAACCAATGATACCAAATAATAATCAGTTCACTGTAGGCAGACTATTTCTTGCAAGGTAGTATAAATAAAGTTTTTTAAAAATCAAAATTCATACTTTGTATCATTTTCTAATACTGTCGGGAAGTTTTTTTGAGATTTTTTCTTATAATCTAAGATTCTGGCTTTCTGATGTTGGTAACAGTAATAGCTACATGTTGATTTTGAGAAGATTTAGATTTTGAGACGGACTTCTTTCTTTAATTATTTTATTTAATTATTATTATTATTATTATTATTATTATTATTATTATTATTATTATTTTGAGACAGAGTCTCGCTCTGTTGCCAGACTGGAGTTCAATGGCTCAATCTCGGCTCACTGCAACCTCCACCTCCGAGGTTCGAGTGATTCTCCTGCCTCAGCCTCCCGAGTACCTGGGCCTATAGGTGTGTGCCACCACGCCTGGCTAATTTTTTGCATTTTTAGTAGAGACGGGATTTCACCTTCTTGGCCAGGATGATCGTGACCTCTTGACCTCATAATCTGTCCGCCTCGGCCTCCCAAAGTGCTGGGATTACAGGCTTGAGCCACCTTGCCGGCCAATTATTTTTAATTTTTATGAGTACATAATAGATTTAGGTATTTATGGGATGCATAAGATATTTTGGTACAGGCATACAATGCATAATAGTCACATCAGGGTAAATGGAACATCCATCCCCTCAAGCGTTTATCATTTCTTTGTGTTACAAACATTCCAGTTATACCCTTTTAGTTTTTGTAAAATGTACAACAAATTACTATTGATTGTTATCACTCTGTTGTGCCATTAAATACTAGCTCCTATTTATTCTAATTATATTTGTGTAACACAGTGAGTTTTCTATCATGATGAAACTAAGTCTAAGTCAAATACAATGAAATACCCAGACTCTGAACCATTTTACTTGTGAAGATCCATACTCAAAATGGCCAATATCAGATTATTTGGTAAGAGAAATTTTTTTTAAGTATTAGTACTTTAAGGATGTATATATCACCTATTTTTGCATTATATTACTTTTTTTTCCACATACGTTTCACATGTGTGAACTAAACTGACTCAAGATTTCAGGCCTATTTCCTTATATTGGGCAATTTCAGGTTCACTTACAGTCCTCCAGCCCAGCAACAAACATTGCTTTGCTTTTGTTCAAACTTCTATCACTACAAAAATCTCCCTCTTGTTACCCTTTTACAGTCATACCAACCCCATCACCCTCTACCATCCCTAATCCCTGACTACTGCTAGTCTGTTCTCTATCTACAACATTTAGAGAATGCTATAATGGAATAATGCAATGTGTAACCTCTTGAGATTAGCTTTCTCCACTCAACTTAATGCCCTGGAGATCAATTCAAGTTGCTGCCCACTTCCATTGTTTATTCTTTTTTATGTCTGAATTGTATTTCATGGTATAGATAGACCAGTTTACTTAACAATTGTACACAGGGCTTCATGAGGACATGCCTCCATTTCTCTGGAATAATTCTCCAACAGTGCAGTTGCTCACTTGTATGGCAAGTATATGTTTAAGGCTTTTTTCTTCAAGAAATTTCCAACCTATTTTTTAGATTAACTGTTTTTCTTTTTATTTATTTTTTCCATTGTTTTGAGACAGAGTCTCCCTCTGTCCCCTAGGCTGAGACAGTGGCACGATCTCAACTCACTGCAACTTGTGCCTCCCAGGTTTGGGTGATTCTCATGCCTCAGCCTCCTAAGTAGCTAGGATTACAGGTGTGTGCCACCACACCCAGCTAATTTTTGTATTTTTAGTAGAGATGGGGTTTCATCATGTTGAATAGGCTGGTCTTGAACTCCTGACCTCAAGTGATCCACCCGCCTTGGCCTCCCAAAGTGCTGGGATTACAGGGGTGAGCTATTGAGCCTGGCATAGAGTGACTGTTTTACTTCTCATTTCCACCAGCAATGTGTGAGAGATCCAGTTTCTGCACATCTTCACCAGAATTTGATACTGTAACTATTTTTTATTTTAGCTATTGTGTATATGGTGTCTATTGATATCTCATTGTAGTCTCAATTTGCATGTCCCTAATGGTTAGTGTTTTTAAACATCTTTTCATGTGGTGATTTGCTATTCTCATATCCTCTAGTGAAATGTCTTTTGCTTATTTTCTAATTGGATTGTTTGGTTTTCTTCTTGTTGAGTATTCAGAGTTCTTTATATATTCTACATCTAAGTCCTTTGTCAAATGAGTGGTTTAGAAATATTTTTCCCAGGATGTAATTTGTATTATAAATGTGCTAATTCAAAGCTTCCATATACTATTAAAATTTAACAGTAACCATGCAATTGTTTTGAATCTAAATCAACAAAAGAATTTTTGTTTAGAATTGCAAACGCATGGTAAGAATACAAAACTGACCAAATGTAGTTGGATTTATTATTGTTTTTAAATTTCTGCAGACAGCACTTCCCCTGTTGCCTACAGAGGTTTGGAGTGCTTTCCCTGCCCTGACCCTGGCAGTATGCTATTGCTCTTGCTAGACCTAGAGATTAGCAGGTTTTTGTAACACTCTCACGGTGACAAAATTCACGATAGACCGTTGTACAATTCAGTACATGGAAAATGATAAAATACATAATCCGTATACTTTTCTTTTAAAAATGACAATGTATTCCAGCCAACAGAAATGATTCAAAATTATCAATTTAAGAATGTGGAAGATATAAATTTGTGTCCTTCCTTAACAAATTTGGACCAGTTATATATTAATCCAGAAGGATTCTTCAGTTCACAGTGTAAACGACACCCTTCATCAATTCCCTACATGATTCCTCTTTCACTTGTAGTCATTTTTGTGTATCAGCAACTAGTTTTACTGGGGCACATTTTTTCCCCACAGTTCATACTGGAAATTTTTTTTAGCAGCACTTATAGGATAAAAGTTTAAATAAAGGAATAAAAAGAAGAAGAGTGGGCAGAGGGACAAGCTGGGCTGCAATGCAGTTATAAGATATTTGCTGACTCCAAGTTCACCAGCAGCTAAAACTGGGTGCTCTGTGGAGTTGTCTCGAATTGGGCAGGGACCCCTCATTACAGTCCCATATGGACCATCGTTGAATGCAGGATGTTCTGGGAAGAGCCACTCACTTCACCTGAGGGAAATTCATAAGTGGACTGAGGCCTAAGAGGTGATGGTTCTGGACAGGTACACTCCCAGCAGCTATAGACTTCAGGCTTTTAGTCCTGAGCAGGCACCTGGCCAGTATAGTATAACATGTACTACAACTCAGCAAGTAGAACCTGTCTTTTTATTTCCCATCACAAAAGCAAAGCTTCAGGAGGTCGAGGCTATAGCTTGCGATGATTGCACCTGGGAATAGCCACTGTACTCCAGCCTGGGCCACACAGCAAGACCTCATCTCTAAAAAACAAACCAAAGCAGGGCTTAATTTGTGGCCAAATGGCCATTTGCATTTCAAACCTTTTAATAATGATTACACACACACACACACACACACACACACACATATATATATATATATATATATATATGTGATGTATATATTCAAAATTTATATTGAATGAACTGAGTCACAGGCTTTTTTTTTAATTGAGCAAAACTAAAAGTCCAGTCTCGTGTACTTTGGCAGATATTTTCCCCTTAAATCTTCTTTATATCTAGGATCTATAACTATTCCTGTGTTATGTTTAAGATTAATTTATATGAGGTCAGTGATATTAAAAAAAAAAAAAGAAAAGAAAAGAAAAGAAAAGAGAAAGCCTAGAACAAAGCCAAAAAATAAGTCCATCAAAATGTTAAATTATTCCTGGGAGATGGTATTATGAAAGAGATTCATTTCCTGCTTTACATTGTTTTTCACTTCTAAATTTAGTAAAACGCACATGTATTATTTTTAATATTCAAGGAAGAAATATGTATGTACTATTTAATTTTATTTGAGCTTATAAAAAATAAATGCAATAAAAATTTGGAAGGAAATGCTTGAAATTCTTGATATTGAAGCCAATCAGGCATTCTTTCTTTTTTGTTTCTCTGTATTTCCCAATTTTCCGTAATGAATTTAAATTACCTTTATTCTCTCTCTCTCTCTCTACATATGTTTTTTCTGCGTTTTCCCAATTTTCCATAATGAGTTTAAATTACATTTATTCTCTGTCTATAAAATTTGTATAGTTTTTAGATTTCAGCCCTTTTATAAGTTACAAAAACTGCCACCCCACTAAATAAGACTGTTCCCTTCGTTACTGCTGAATATTTTTAAAGAAGAGTCCTTCTATTGCATTTTATAAAGATTTTTTTTAAAAACACAAATGTTTACTGAGTTATATATAAAATTTGGTATTTACAGAGATGGTCATGTGTTTTTTTTTTTATTTACAGATCTGCTGAATTATATTGATTCCCTAAAAGGGAACAACCTGTAGCATAAATCCTACATGAGATTGATATATTTTTCTTTTACTCTATTTCTGTATTCAGTTTACTATTGTTTTATTTAGGGGTTTTTGCATCTGTAAGTGAAAGTGATATATATATACACACACACACACACAGTTTTGGTACCAAGTTTTCCAGAGTTGTAGGTGTATTCAGAATTTTTTTGGCTTTTTTATTCTCTGAAGTTGTTAAAATAATTATCTGTTTTTTTAAAGCTTGATAACTTTGACTTTAAAACCCTCTGAAATAGGCCTCAGAGAAGGGTGGTAAGTGACATGAGATAGTCTCTTTCTCTGCTTCTTTCCACATTACTGGTCTATTCAAAATGTTTACTACTGTTTGGAACTATTTTGGTAATTGACTCCTGCCCTCAAAGTATTCATTAAATCTAAAAAACCATGAAAATATAATTTTCTACAAAGTAATTTTATAATTTCTAAAGTCTTCCAAATTCATGATCTTGTTTTTATTCTGAATATTATTTGTGTTGGTCTTATTTCTTTTCCTTGAATACAACTGCCAGAAGTTTAATTCTCTTATCTTCTTTCCATTTAATTGGCCACATTTTTAAAAACATTTTGTTTTCTGTTTCATTTTTTTTGTTTCTGTAACCTAGTTTACTCTTATTTGTTGTTTTCCTATTGCATTATTATATTTATTTGGTGTTTTAAAGTTCTACATATTTAACATTTTAAATATGTAGTTTGTTTCATGTATTAGATATTTTTATATGATATATTTTGTAATAGGTACATTTTAAGTATTAATTTTTCTCTCATTCATCTGATTACATCCATTGAGTTTGGATATCAAATATGCTTATTAACATTATTTCTTTTTAAAAAGTCTTTTATTTCCAGAAGTCTACAAATTTGCTTACTAATTTTTCTTAATATAAAAAATTATACAGAAATTTAATAAATCAAAATAGAGTTTGAGCCATTATATGGAGAATTGTTTTCATACACATGACTTCTATTTTTTGGAATACTTTTGAAATTGTGTTTGCAGAACAAAATCAACTGCTATGAATATTCCATGAGCATAAAAAAGAAGAGAAATTCTTTCTTTGTTAGATACCGTAGATACTCATTCATTAATTATAGATAATTATTAACATTAACATTATTAATGTATTAGCCGTAATAACTTGTAAATCAATGTATTAACATTCCCTGTAATTTTATTTATTTGTTGCCACCACAGCTATCAGTTTCTGAGACAGATGAAGTTACTTCACTGTGATTTTGGATTTTCAGATTTCCTGTGTTTTTAATTTTTTCCAATGCTATATAATTTAGAATGTAAAAATTTATAATTTTATTGTAATTTTTTAAAAAGGACTTTTCCTTTGCATCTTGAACTATAAGTTTCTGCATTGATATTTAAATGGGAACAAGTGCTCTATTTTTTAAAAAAGCATGTTATAAAAGTAGTTTACAATGTAAAAGTAGGGATATGAGAGAAAGTGGAAAGGAAATAAAACCTAAAATCACAACTGGAGAGAGAGTACATTTCAGCATATATCCTTTTTAGTGCAGAAAGAGAGCAAAATAAGAGAAGACCCTGTCTAGCGGAGAAAATAACTCCTGCCTAGAAGAGATCCATTTTGACCCAACACAATAACACAGATAAGTAAAAAAATTGGACAGGCTCACAGCTCAGTGATCTATTATTTACTATGGTGAGTTGGAAAGAACATGTGATTTCAAGCAAGTTCATTGAGAATTCAAATATCAGCCCTCCCACTTACTGTGTGAATTTGGACAAGTACACAATTTTCATGATCTTTAGGTTTGTTTTATGCTTTTTTCCCCCTTCAGTTAATAGAAAAACTAATGCCTAACAAAGTGAGGATTAAAAAAGAACCTAGGCAAAGTTCCTGGCATAATGCCTAGAACATGATGGAGGTTAAGGGAATATTGCTAATACATGATGTTTTGTTCAGAAGTCCTAACTTAGTGGAGTCTAATCATAACTTTAATTTTTTTCCTGGAAATTTTCATCTCTCAGTGTTGCTTAGTAACTAAAATGGCTTATTTAATTATCCTGCTTACTGACCACTACCTCCTCCTCTTGTATTTTACTCATTTACCTTCATTGACCTGATGGCAATTGAAATCTTCACCTTTTCATCACTGAAAGAAAAAGGAAGGCCTAGATTTTCTCCTTTTACTCCGAACACTCTTACTAGATAATTTCATAATCAACTAATTGACAAAGCCAGGCAACTTTTATCTCTACACGTATTTCAAATGTGCCAGCTTTGCTCCACGTCTACTGCTAGCTACCACTTTAGTCTTACCATGTTTTTACTGATCTACTAAAACAGGCTCCTGAGTAATCGCCTATCAACTTCTGTTGTCTAATAAAATCACCCATTACAAGTCAATTTGTTCTTTTGAAAACTCAAATGTTCTCATGTCATTTGAAGGTTTAAAATCTTACTGTTGCTTCATGTGCTCCAGCACTGTAGCTTGCTAATCTCTGCTCTGTTATAGGAAACAAGAAGAGAATGAGGGAGACAGAAAACACACACACACACACACACACA